>NW_016814510.1:36931-106118 GCF_001698545.2 Rhinopithecus bieti | reverse complement strand
GCAAAGGTGTTGACCAGAGTATAGTACATTTTTTACCTTGAAAAATGTGTGCCAGAGAATTTTAAAACATATTCTGAATACACCTATTTACCTATTTGGCAGCTCTTATAGACTGTATATTTTTTAAGGGCAGAGATTATGGTATGTATCTTCTTTGTGATACAGGGGAGGAAAAATTTCTCCTCTACCCTTTTAGGGTATCTGACTAGGCCTAAGAAACTGACATGAGATAGATTAACAGGAGAAAAAGCATGTAAGTTTTATAAAAATTTTCTATGTGCATGAGAGTCCTCAGGAAATGAAGATCCAAAGAAGTGACCAGAGCAGAAAGCTTATATATTTTTTGGACAAAGAAATAATAAATTTGTGAAGAAATGAGAAGATAAGGGGTTTGGGCTGGGGCATTAACTTATGGGGAAGTGATTAAGATATACTGGAGAACACTAGTCAAAGGTAGGGATTATTTTAGCAAGTTTGTTGTGCAGATTCATTTCAGTGTTGATTTCCAGTCTCTGGTGATAGATGTTCTTTTCTTTCTAGGATATCTTTCTTATGGGAAATTTCTTGGCTTGTTTTTAGGTAAAAGAGAGGAGGTCAGAAAGTTCTGTATCTGCTGTTTCTCAAGTACCTTCATCTCAAAATAAACAATATTTTGGGGTAGCATGTCTTGAACTACTTCAGCAGCCATAGTTCCTATCCCAGTTCTTTGTACACAGTATATGCTGTGTAAATATTGGACTGAAGTGAACTGATCATACATTAAAGTTGATGAGACTAGCCTTAATATTTCCTTAACTAAACCACTTATAATCATCAAGAAGTGTGGATTTTTAAAATTCGTTCCCACTATATCCCATTAACTTGTTTTTGACATGAAATAAATTTATAAGCTAGGGAGCTATTACGTTAGAGCATTAGCTCTTGATTTTGGAATTGTCACATTGTGGAGCATTTCAAAGAGTTATGAGGTTTCAGGAAATATATTACTACTAATAAATAATGCTTGAAGTACCTACATTTGTAAATTATGTATTTCATTTTAATTAAGCTAGAGAACAATTAGTCTTATCCATAAAAATAAGCTTAATCCCACACTCTTGTATTCCAATGTGTTCTCTTGAGAGAGAGAGAGAGACAGAGTGAGAAAGAGAGGATGGAGCCACAATTATTAAGCAGCGTCTTGCATAAAACCCCCGGAAACTCACAGCCAGAAAAAATTCTGATAATCATTGGGTTGCAGCAAAATGCTACGTAATCCAAATGCATAGATCCCATGCCTATGAAGACTGGCCAACTCCTTGTCTGTCCACAGACATTTTGTGCAGTTCCTCTAGCCATCCTGTAAATTTGTGATCTAAGAACTGAGTTGACGATATAAATGGCTTGTCATAAATACTCAGTACAACCATAAAAACAACTTCACATTAATGGTATTTCAAGTAACTTTATATTTAGAGTCAAAGAAAAGCATAGTTTTTATCACAGTTAAAGAGTTCCTATTTCTGTTAAATATATTGAAGTATTCTTGTTGGGCTTGGTGGTTCATGTCTGTAATCCCAGCTACTTAGGAGTTGAGGTGAGGGGATCGTTGAGGTGAGGAATTTAAAACCAAGTCTGAGCAACATAGTGAGAGCCTGTTTCTAAAAAAGAGAGAGAGAAAAAGAGAGAGAGAGAATTAAATACGTATTTTTTGGACTGTCTCTATTTGCTGTATCTCAAAAGAGTGCATGATTTAGCTACTAGCTGCACATGTTATATTTTAGCTCTGTGTAAAATGGAAACCCTTGTCCCAGGGCATACTTGCTGCTATTCTAAATTTTGCATATTTTTATTAAATTGTTGTACTCAATCTGGGGCATTTTAAATGTCAGTGTTTACATTATGATTGTAAAACACTTCACACATTTATTTATTATTGTAAATATGTCTTTCAATGCTTTCTGTGGACAGTTATAGATTTCCTCCTCAAAACCTCTCTAAATGTTGACTATAGTCTCGTTTGTCTGAGATGCTTGAAGGTGAGACATGGTTTAACTCACAAGGTCTTTTCTAGCTGCATGATTCTATATTTCACAATCTTTTTGTAAACCCGTTGTTGAGGTAATGAGATTCCCAAAAGGCTTCTTAACATTAAGATCAGCAAAACTGCAAGTTTTACAGATCATTTTCTTTTAACCTACACAGTTTCTCTGTGAAGTATTTGAATTATAGTGTCAACTATTGTCAAGTCAGAGATTGATCAATGAGTAGTTCTATGTCACTTTAAGGCCAGATGTTACTCTTTAACTGGAAATCTGATTGAATTTAAAATTAGGGTTTATTACTTTAGCCAGCAAGGATCAAAGTTACTTGGTCACTTTGAAAAGTGTTGAAAAAGTCCTGTTTCTACAAATTTTAGCCAATGTCATTTAAACTTATATTTCCAATATTGCTCTGAACTCACTGCATAAGAGCATTCTGACTGCTCTGCTTTTATTTCCTGTGACCTCCAATTCTAATTTATTTCAGCACCTCTTCCCCTGCTTCAGATTTCTTTGCCTGCACAGCAGGGAAGAAAAAAAAAAGAGCAGAGTCATGTGCTACTCTCTATGGGTGCTAACCTTTGACCCTGGGGATGGATCCTCATTTTGTTTCTTCCAAATTTAGTTGTGGATGATGCACAGATATTGAGCTGACAGTGGAGGCAACATGTATTAAAGAAATTCCAACTCCATTTTCTATTCTGAAAGACATAATTATTATAACAAAATCAAGTACCAGTAGGATGCAAACTAAATTTTTGTGCGTGTTGAATTGATATTTCAATGGTACATTATATTATATCAGTAAGAAACCCTGCAGGAAACAAATGACACATGCATACTGGGTGTGTGGGGGTAGAGCTAAAGGAAACTAACAAAGGATTGTACCATATCTCTGGCTATTGACAGCAGGGAGCCACTAGTAGCTTCAGGAATGATAACCACAGCTTGGAGGACAGCGGTATGGAGTGGGCTGCCATACATAGTGTGGTTTTCACTAATGGGACAGAGCCATCACATAGCAATCAGGCAAAGAAGGAACTGGGGAAAATACCCTACTTCACTCTCCTCCTGACCTCCTCACTCCATTCTCCTACCAAAGTCCTGCTCGCTGCCTGATAACTCTGTTCTCTTACCCACAGAAAGCCTGATAGCACAGGGTCCTGGCTATCGTGGGACCATGTGGATCAGCGTTTACCTGGAAGTAGGAAAGAAGTGCAAAACCCGAGCAGAGAAGGGGCAGAATGGCTTTAGTGGGTAAACAGATGATATCCACCACTCATATCTTTAAATTTCAAGACAGCTATATAATTTAAATCATTCAAAAGACATAGCTGAAATATGTATCGCCCTTTGATTTTCTCTAATTATGAGATTTTGTGATTGCTTATATTGTTTATTAAGAGGACCATACACTTTTATATGTTCTTGATTGCCTTCCTTCCTTACTTCTTTATACATTCCACAACTGTTTCTTGAATATTAGGCTCTGAGAGAGGGTATAGTGCTTAAGAACTCATATCTTGGAATCACACTGACTGTATTCAAAAGCCAGCTCTGCCACTTACAATTTGTGTGTCTTTAGACAAATCCTTTAACTTTTGGGGTCCTCATAGGGCTGTGTCAGGATTAAATGTAACAGCTTAGAACCGTGTGATACATAAATTATACGTAAGTGTTTAGACACTTGGGATACAAAGTAAAAAATAAATACAAATAAATATAAACTCAGGGGAAAAAGACAGATGAGTAAATATAATTATAATAAAATACTTGGACCAATATAGGTATGTCCAAGGCCTATAGAAGCCGAAAGAAAAGAGCAATTAACAGTGCTCACAAGCTCAGGGCACTCATTATAGAGGATGTATAGTTTGACCTTAAGAAATAGTTAGGAATTTCTTCATGTTTTATCCACTCGGAGAATGCCTTCTTTTCAGGCAGAGAAGATGTCATGCCTCAGGGCACAGAGGCTGAAAGGGAAAGACAAGTGCTTCAACATGTCTGACCCTTAGTTGCTTATGAGAAAATGATGGCAGACAGGACTGGAGAGGTAGGAAAAGCTGAGATCATGAAGGGCCCTCTATGGTAAGGAAGTTGAAGAGATCTAAATAGTTTCCAAATTACCTTCAGAGTGTGCAAGGGTGGAACTAGTGGGCCAAAGGAGTAGAGACAAAAAAGTTTCTTAAAATTAATATGACCATGCTTTCCCTTTCAACGCTGGACTCAGGGAATCCCTTCCTTTCCCTCATTTTTCCCAGTACCCGGCTTACAGTGTCTCATTCCATTCTTTCTCTCGATTATCATGGGACAATAGAAAAGAGTGTAGGCATTGAAATCAGGTAGATGTTGGGTAGAATCTCAGTTGAGCTATTTCTACATATATAACTGTGGTCAGCTTCTCCGAACTTCTTTTGTTTTGTTGTTTTTTGTTTTTTTTCATCCATAAATGGGAAATAATGGTGACTGGCTAATAGCATTGCAATAAAAATTACATGAGTTAAAATGATTATAGTATTCAGCAATCCCCTTTTCAAAAATAATCAACAATGTCAGCTAATATTCTTATCTTCCTGGAAATTACATCCATGTTTCAACCTTAAAGTACTCTAATCCCCTACCTTGTCTACCAATTTGTTTGCCAGTGATCACTCACTTGTCTTAGCTTTGATTCCCTAGAAAACATAGTTGAAGTAAAGATTATAAACTAATACTTTATTGAGAAGCTTGGGAGGTGTATTTCTAATACAGCAAGAAAGAGGGAGAAAATTATATAAACAGAGTAATTGGAGAATCAAATATAAGGTGGTACGTTACTGAGCTGGCCAAAGCCTCATAAGAAACACAGCTGAATGTTTAATTATGTGAGCCATGTGGACCAGTTGTGCTTTAGAACCACCTGTTTTGGGAGAGGAAGGGTTAGCAATTTATCTACCAGTCTCCTTCCCATCTCTTCTCTTGCTTCTTGATGGTCAAATTTCATCTCTCAAGCTTTAAATTCTCCACAATTTGATGCTGTTATCCACCGCTGTGGGAAGATTCCTGTGTTTCTGTGGAGTCAAATCTGGGTACTGGAGCTGCTATAGTTTATGTTGCAATTGACAAGAAAAAGGCAACTGTTACCATGGTTGTTCTGTCCTTAAGCCTTCATGAGTCTGAGGCAACTGGTAGCATTAGAAGAGCAGCCAATCGAAGTGATCATGAGTGTCACTTCTGTCATATTCTCTTCATTAAAATCCAGGCAAAATACTGGCCAATAATCAAAAAGGGGGGAATTTGACTCTACCTTTTGTTTTTTTGCTTTTGTTTGTTTGTTTGTTTTTGAGATGGAGGTCTGCTCTTGCTGCCCAGGCTGGCATGTAGTGGCATAATCTCTACTCATTACAACCTCTGCCTCCTGGATTCAAGCGATTTTCCAGCCTCAGCCTCCCAAGTAGCTGGGATTACAGGCTCCTGCCACCATGCCCAGCTAAGTTTTGTATTTTTAGTAGAAACGGGGTTTCTCCATGTTGGCCAGGCTGCTCTCAACCTCCTGACCTCAGGTGATCCACCTGCCTTGGCCTACCAAAGTGCTGGGATTACAGGCATGAGCCACCACGCCCGGCCAACTTACCTTTTGATAGAAGCATCAAAGAATTTGCAGACGTGTTTAAAAACCACTATGGAATGATTTGAGAACAAGTTGCAAACATAATAGCCCATCACTCCCAAATATTCAGTTTGAATTGCCCCAAAACAAAAAACTCCTTTATGTAACCACAAAGCAACCATACAAATCAGAAAATCAACATTAATAAAACACTTCCAAACAAATTAACAAACCCCATCCAAATTTCACTAACTACACACACACACGCATGTGCGCATGTGTGCACACACACACACGTATGTTTTTCATTTCTTGTCCAGGATTCAACCCAAGAACCTGCATTGCATTGTTGTCATGTCTCTTTCATTTCCTTCAATCTGGATGAGTTCCTCAATGTTTCCCTATCTTTCATGACCTTGATAGCTCTTTTATTTTGTGATACATCCCTCAATCTAGTTCCATACAATCTTTTCCCATATCCAGACATAGGCCACACATTCTTGATAGGGGTACCACAAAAATGATGCTTGTCCTCTCAGTACATCACACCAGGATGCAAACAACGTCAATATATCCCAATATATGCCCTATGTGGTTATTGATCACCTAGTAAAATTGGTTTCTTCCAGGATTTTTCATGAGAACATCACCAATTTCACCTTTGTGATTTATATGTGTTTCACAAGAGAGGTAATATCTTATTTTTTATCAAACATCCAGCCAAGAATCCACAACCACTGTGATAGTTACCAAATATTAGTTTTCTTTTTTTTCCCCACTTATTCAGTATTTATTAACTGTCCCTCTATATGGAGAAAATGTTTTCCCTTTGTCCCATTTATTTATTTATATCAATAGGAATGAATGCATTCAAATTTTATCCAATGTGTTGTACTCTGCCATTATCATTGTTTGATGGTTAAATTGCACCAGAATACCCAGTGGAGCTTCTTCAAGCTGGCCTCTATGTCCTTTTGATATGTCCCCATCATCATTCTTTAAGTACACCCCACATTTTTGGCACAACAAGGTATTCCAGCCTCACTTATCCTTTTCCTTGTCCATCCCCTAAAATCAGCCTCCCTGGTTTCCTTTAGTGAAGAATGGTATGTAGACACCAACATCTGAGTACTTGATGTACTTGTTTCTATAGAGCTTTATTGCTTTTAGGACTCTCAATGGATGTGGCTAGAAAATATGTGCACATATATGTACACATATGTGTATGCATGACATATGTATGTATATGCACCCATTCATATCTAGTTATATTCATATTTTAAACTTGAGTTCACACCATTTTTTAACATTTCATTTTAACCTCTTAGGATTCTTTGTAGTCTTTTTTCTTTCTACATTTGTAAATGCTCTTTTTGATAGTGAGAAGTCTGTCTACCCTTACTGTCAATGTTTCTGATTCTCACCCTTCTTCATATCTACTTAACCTCCCAACCTTACCGGCTGCCTTTTTAGCCTCACTTCTACTTCTCTGGCCCTCATCCATGATATCACCTACTTGACCCTGCCATCTCCTCAACCTCTGGTGCCACCGTCACTGCCACCTAACTCTACCCATTGCACTTTGAAAGAAAAGGGTAGAAAAAGGCTTTATACCTTTTCTGATACTGTTCTCTCTATTCGGGATACTTTTTCCTTCTTTTGTCTTTTTTAGTCTACTCAGTGAGTTAACTCTGAAAATAACTTCAGAGTTACCTCTTCTGTGCAGTCTTCACCTCTTTTCCAATCTCCAACTCCAAGGAGACTTAGCTAATACCTCCTTTGTGCCTTCAGTTAAGAATAGGGGCTACATTTTATTTGTCTTTATATCCTTAGTACCTTATTTTATTTTTTATAAATATTAGAAACTAAGTAAAGGTTTCATAAATGAGTAACTAGTGAATGAAAAGTCTTCCACAATAGCATGGCGATTAAGACTTTATACAAATCTCAATTTATGAGATTTGGGTGGAGAGACAAAGCCTAACCATATCACTGCTGCATAGGAAAAAAATCCAAAAACAGTGGTACATAATAGGTGTGTGTTTACTTTACTTACTGTGTATTGTTTCCAGTCTATGTTAGAGAGTATTTACAGCTTCATTACATTTAAAATATATTCTTAATTTTAAAGAATGTTGTATTAATGGAGCAAAGAAAAAAAATGGCTTCAAATAGATTAACACTCACTCTCAACACTAACCCAAACATAATAGAAAGTGTATTTGAAAATATAATGATGCCTAAGAATGAAAAGATAAGATTAACAATTGTTTTGAGGCTGTAGGGTATTCCCAAGATAAATAAGTGTAAATAAACATAAAAATAAATGTTTGTTATCATTGTGTTTTCTTGCTCAAACACAAGTTTTGTTCTCCCCTAAACTACTTCCTCCTGCATCTTTTCATCATAGGCATAACAACCATTATGATTCACTGTATAAATTTTCAAATATGCTGCATTACAGTTCACTGTGCTACTCTTTAAATACATTTACCATTAAATCCAAGGAAACACAGTAAAAGAGCAACAAGAAAATATTTTTAAATAATTAGAGTAGGTACCCTCACAAACTTAAGGGGAGAAATTGTATTCATGAATAAAAAAAAAGATGAAGCAATAAGAAATAACAATCATTAAAATCATTAAATATTTAGGAAATGACAACAAGATTTTTCAATATTTAAGGTAACTTGTAATTAAATAAGACAAAACAGTGAATTAGTAAACTGAAGTTTATAATATATAAATATATAAATGTATATGTGTGTATATGTGTATTTTTTATATAAATATGGAATTATTAAATTATTCTAGAATGCAAAATAGAGAACCTTTACAAATGAGAAGTTGAAAGGTTGAGCAACATGAGGGCTAACCTCCTAATTTTCAACATTCAATGTGAACGAGTTTCAGAAAGATGAGGACATATAGTAAACAACATTTTAAAGGAAATAATGCTAACAATTTCCTAGAATTGAAAAAAAAAGTTACAAGGTATTTGACAGAAGTAATCTATTGAGCCCCTAGTAGAAAAAATAGACTTAAAAATGAGTATATTTAAAAACAGCAAGTCTGAGAAGGAATCCTAGCTCTTAAAAGAATGGAGAAGAAGAGGCAGATTAATTATGAAAATTAAAATCAATTTGGTATCATATTTCTTATCAGGAATACTAGATGGATAAAAGACTAGAGGAAAACATCTTTAAAATGCTGAGGGCAAATAATTTTGAATTAAAATTTTATATCTTACCCACTATTATTCAATAGTGAGGGCAAAATAAAGACATTTTCAGATGAAGAAGGATCTATTCTTTCAAGAACAGAAACAAGTTTTAGAAGAAGATATGAGTAATAAACTGTGAACCTAGCAATAGTGTCACCTAGCACTTTAACATACCTATTTCCTGTTTAATCTTTTCTTTCTCTGAACTGTATATCACATTCTAAAATAAGACGTTATTTGTTTATTATTATTATTATTATTATTATTTTATTATTATTATTTTTTAAGACGGAGTCTCACTGTGCTGCCCAGGCTGGAGTGCAGTGGTGCAATCTCGGCTCACTGCAAGCCCCGCCTCCCGGGTTCACGCCATTCTCCTGCCTCAGCCTCCGGAGTAGCTGGGACTACAGTCGTCCGCCACCATGCCCAGCTAATTTTCTTCAGTAGAGACGGGGTTTCACCGCATTAGCCAGGATGGTCTCGATCTCCTGACCCCGTGATCCGTCCGCCTCAGCCTCCCAAAGTGCTGGGATTACAGGCGTGAGCCACCGCGCCCCGACTGTTTATTATTTATAGTTTGCAAATGTCCAATGGAATACATGCTTTCAGAGAGCAGAAATCTTTGTTTATTTTTTGGTGTATCCTAGATACCTAAAACATCACCTGACACATGTAAATACAGTAGTCCCATCTTGTTCATAAGGATATGATTCAATAGCCCCAAAGGGTGCTTTAAACCACAGATGGTCCGGAACTTTATACAAGCTGTTATTTTCTGTAGATAGATAGATAGATAGAATAAAGATTAATTTGTAAATTACACACAGAGATTGATAACAATAATTAAAAATAAAATAGAACAATTATAATATACTGTCATAAAAGTTATGTGAATGTGCTCTCTGTCTCTCTCAAAATAATTCACTGTACTATACTTACCTATTTTTGGACCACAGTTGATCTCAGGTAACTGAAACCGCAGAAAGCAAAATGCAGATAAAGAGGAACTAGTGTGTAAGATGATCAACTGTTGCATAAACTAAATAACTGAACAATGCTTTAAAATATGTGAAATGAATTTGATTCAACTATTAAAGAGTGTTGTCAAATTCACACTTGGAACTTTAACAGGCTTCTTTATTGAAGGCATAAATAATTTCAACCTGATTAATATAACAAATTGAACTGAATATATTTCATTTATTTATCCACTGCAAGACCTTGATATACATATACAGAATACTAAAGAAACAACGTTAGAAAGCAACAACAAAAAGATAGACCAACCCATGAATTTTAAAACACTCAGAAATTATTTATGAGTTACAAAGTAAACCAAAACACAAACTACAAACTTTTCACAAGTGAACAATCAAATCTCTTCATATCAATTTAGAGCTAAATTTGTTTTATTTTTTAATAAATGAGAAAGACTGAAAATACACTAAAAGAAAGTTCTAAGATTTCAACTCAGGAAAACAGAGAAAAGAGCAGCAATATAATCCCAAAGAAAACTGAAGATGGAATCCAAAAATATAAAAAGAAAAGATGTTTAAATTAAAATAAAAACAATAGAATTTGCCAGGCACGGTGGCTCACACCTGTAATCCCAGCACTTAGAGAGACCAAGAAGAGTGAATGACTCGAGTTCAGAAGTTCGAGACCAGCCTGGCCAACATGGTGAAACCCCATCTCTACTAAAAATACAGAAACTAGTTGGGCATGGTGGCATGAGCGCCTGTAGTCCCAGCTACCCAGGAACCTGAGGCAGGAGAATCTCTTGAACCTGAGAGGCAGAGGTTACAATGAGCCAAGATCATGCCGCTGCACTTCAGCCTGGGTGAGAGAGTAAGAGACTCTGTCTCAAAAAAAAAAGCCAGAATTTATCAACAGCAAACACTGGTTTTTTAAGCCGACTAATACATTTGACAACCTTTTGTAAATATGAAGAAAGAAAACCAGAAAGTAAATACTAATAGCATTAGAAGTGAGAAATAATTATGGTATATTTATAATGGAGATGTTAAAAAATCTTGTAACACATTCTGTTACGACTAAACTACCAGCAAACCTTGAAAAATGTCACTTCTCTAAAGCTTATGGGTTGCCAATATTGGTCCAAAACCCTTTCCAAGAAACAAACAAAAGAAAAAACAAACAACCACAAAAAAACACTTAAATAGGAAAATAACCTTAGAGGCACATAAAATGGTAGTCACGTTACTACCAAACTCATCCATGCAATACTCCAATATTTTTTCTTGTACAAATTAACCTAAAGACTAGTAAAATGTGGAAAATTACTAATATCTTCCCTTGATATTAAAACTAGGTAGGAAGAGCAGAAGAAAAAAATTATAGACTAGTGTCCCTGATAGATAAAAAAAGTCTACGAAAATATAAAATCAAATCCAGTTTTTTAAATAAATCATCAAAAGCACATATGATTTCTGCTAAGCATACAAGGATGTTCAAAAGTGTCTCTAAAACATATTGATTGGTTATAAAGAAGAAAGAAAATAATATTGACTGTATAATAAAAGTTAAAGTATGATATATATGAAACAACACTGCATAGTTTTTGTGAAGATAATTTTCAGGTTTCTATAATGTTACATAATAGATACGTCTGCGTGGAATCATACGTCTTGAAAACAGAACTGGAAAGATACACATTAAATTGGTGCTAGTGGATAACAGAGGAGCTAGAAATGTGATGATATTGGAGTGTCAGGAGAGACTATAACTTTATCTTAAAGTTACATTTTTAAAATTTGTATTTATTTTACTTTTACTATTATTTGTCTGAAGACAACTGTATTACTAAGATTTTATGTGACTTATAAGCCAAATCAACCACCACAATAATTTACTGCTAACATTCATAGTTAAACAGTAATGATCCCAGATATTTGAAGTTTCTTTGGATGCACTTCAAAGGTTGTTTTAATGGTGTTAAAATATTTTTTTCGATGTCTTTCAATTGATCCAAGAAACATTTATTAAGGAACATAGCTGAGTATTTTGGAATTCAAACCTGATTGCTTCCTTTGAGTAGATTTATTTTGGTTGGGGGGTCTAGTTGGGGAAATAATTCAACCAACAAGTACCAGATTGAGGAACAGATCCTAGGTGACAGGTGTTCATTGAGTTCTGTAGGAGTATGGACACAGAGAATGTTTCCTCATGTCCTGGTCATGATTCAAAGATTTACTTTATCCTGTAGAAATTACAAGAATAAGAAAAGTCTTTGGAATTTGAGGGAAATATACATTTATGTCTATGTGTACATTTATGTGTATATGTAATACAAAGAGAAAATCTGAGATCTTATCATAGTTTTTGTTAAGTACATGGCCTCTGGCCACCTCATTAGCTCTGATAACCTCAGATTCTTCATCTACAAAAAGAAAGAAATATACTAATTATTCTCTAAAGATCATTTATCCAATCATGCCTGTCAGAGTGGCAAAAAAACAAAAATAAGATTGGAGAATGTATTTCTTTTTTATCTGAAATATCTCCACAACAAAGAGTATATATCTATCTAACTTGTATAATGGGTATCATATGCCTGCAACCCTTGGAAGGTGACTTTTGTCTTCTATTTTTCCAGAAATTGAGAAAGAAAGTTGTGGTGATCCTGGTACACCCTTATATGGAATTAGAGAAGGCGATGGATTTTCTAATCGTGATGTTTTAAGGTTTGAATGCCAGTTTGGGTTTGAATTAATTGGAGAGAAATCCATTGTTTGTCAAGAGAATAACCAATGGTCTGCAAACATACCCATCTGTATCTGTGAGTACCAAATGCTTTGCTCCCAGACAGCATATGTTACCCTGTCCTTGCATATAATTGATTTTGTAATTAATTGCAAAGAGCTGCAACCGTGTAATTATTTTTGGATGAGTAGCACTTTGTGATACTATCTTTAACAAGTGTGCTTATGCCAAATTATAAATTTTATTACAGATTTAAATAAAGTTAACATAGTTCACTTGGTAATGGCAAAATATATATTACGTGTGTTCTTACAACATTTTATTTTGTGGCATTTTATACTTTCTAGATAGCATACTTCTTATGGAAATTACACATCTGAATGAATTCTAATAGACTCATTTATTTTAATAAGATAGTATAAGTTTATTTGCAATCAAAAACATTAAAATATTTAAAGCTTATATTTTATGTATAATGCACTAACTTATTTTTGCTTGTAGATGTTAATACTAATGCATGAGGTGACATGTTTTTATATTGCATAGAATACAATTCATTAACATTAATGATATACAATATGTTTGGATTAAAATAGTGTATTCAAATACATTAAGATATTGCAGTTTAACTACAGCAAAAGTATAATTTGTATTGCCTATTCATGCACTTGGTGGGCTCAATTAAATACTGTCTTCGTTACATTAAAATGAAGTGGATATTTTTAGAATCTGACAGAAATTTTCCTAATAACAGTATATTGTGTTTGCTCTTCAGGAAGTCTAGAAGAGGAAAAGTGCACAGGTTCCCTTCACAGACTCTTTTTGTTTTAGTTCTTATCTTTAACCAAGATCACTTGGTGAAGTTCTTGTAAGAAGAAAATATATTAGGAGGATCTGATTTGATTTACTAAATCTTAGTAATACTTCAAAATACTTTTGTTGAAAGTTTTAATTCTAGGTGTTCTTCTAGGAGGACAACGTTGACTTAATACTGGAGAATCCATTAATGTAATATATCACATCAAAATAAAAATATTTTAAGAGCATTTTAATAGATTCCAAAATGCATTTGGTGAAAATATTGAAAATTTTGCTGACTAAAACCAATTTTTAAAACATTCTTGAATACTAGGAAGCATTTTTTACTATTTTAAAATTAAGTCTAATATCCTGATATATGATAAAAATGTAGCAATTGATAATGTTGTATATACCAGTAATAACTAACTTGAAAATACATTTAAAAGAGAATGTATTCAGAAAATGCAATTATAAAATACATATAAATAATCCTCATATATTTCAAATAACTCATACAAAAAAATTACAAAACTTTACAAGAAAAGAAAATTTTATGGGAACAAAATACAGATAGAAGCCATGTTCCTGAATGATAAATTAATATATCAAATACATGAGTTATACAGAAATTGCTTTTCAATTTTAGTCAAAATTCTAACATAGTTTTTCTGGGAACTTGGCGTACTGCGTTGACATATAGCTAAATAAAAAACAGGTGGGAGTAGATACAAGAATTTTGTAAAAGCAAAGTGCTTCTGTGGATGCTAAATTATCATATTAAGTTATGAGTGTGTACAGAGAAATTGTAACACACTGGGTAAAGGGAAGTTACATAAAAACTGCATCTGATATAATTAAGAATTTAAAGTATGATATAAGCATCTATCTATCTGATAACAGAGATTAAAGTGGTGTCTTTGGTTAGCTCTTGCTCCAAGTGGGGATCATTCAGATCAGGAGATGACAAACTGACTGTGGGCCAAATCCATCCTCCTGCCTGGATTTTTAAGTAAAGTTTTATTGGAACATAACCAAACACTTTCATTTACTGATTGTGCATGGCTGCCTTCCAGCGACAATTGCAGAATTAAATAGTTGCAAAGGAGATCGTATGGTTTGCAAAGCCAAAGCATTTATTACCTACTCCTTTACAGAAAAAGATTGCCAACCCTTAATTTAGATCAGGAGTTACAGGATCAAATTATTTCAGGACCCAAGCAGGAAAGAGTGTGAAGAGGGAATAGGAGTAAGTATGTGTGCACCCATTTTGGAAGTGGTAGGAAACTGGGGTGCCTTAACTTTTAAGGATAAGTTAGAACAAAAGATGTTTTTCCCTTAAATATGAAATATGATGATTTTTTTATGTGATTTCAAATTTTTATGGGGGCAGAAGGAAAAAAAATCGAGCCGAACACATCTGCAATCTGAATTCAATCAATGACTGTCAGTTTGTAAACTTTAGTTTAACTCATAAAATTATGCAGAAAAAAATAGATTTAAAGTGCAAAATATTTTTGAATGATAAAATGGTAAAAGTTATATAGAGAGATTAGCTATTGGTAGATGCAGCTATACCTATGATTTCATATTTGTGTAGATAAAGAAATAGATATTGGTGTAATGTCTGAATGTTAATAAAATATATGACCCTAAAAGATTGTAAGAAATGCAAACAATTATTTCAATATTCAAATTAAAAATAATGTATGCCAAAATATTATTAAAATAAAATAATGAGAAACTTTTATGCATATTATAAAGTAAGAGATCATAATCTTAAATGATTAGGTTTATGAGCAATTTTTTAAAAGATGATAAAAATGTCCAATAAAAGTAAGAAATCTTCAACTTCTCTAGTAGTCAATAAATGCAAGTTAAGACAATGTGTTATCACTTTTCTTATCAATGGAGGAAAAGGAAAATAATCACAATATTTTATACTGGTACAGGTGTTATATTCTCTGATATTTCCGTTATTTTTCAATAATGTTGAAATAACTTTTTAAATCAGAAATTTAGCAAAATGCTTTGAGACTAAAATTCATATCCTTTGTCATACTAAGTACTTTTTTTTTGAAAATGTATACCAAAAAATAATCAACAAAAAAACCTTTCTTCAAGAATATAGTCAGTGTTATTTATATTGCAAAAATTTTAAAATACAATTTTAAATGTCAAACACTAGAAGAAAAGTTAATGTTCATATATCCATATAAATTAANTATCAATGGAGGAAAAGGAAAATAATCACAATATTTTATACTGGTACAGGTGTTATATTCTCTGATATTTCCGTTATTTTTCAATAATGTTGAAATAACTTTTTAAATCAGAAATTTAGCAAAATGCTTTGAGACTAAAATTCATATCCTTTGTCATACTAAGTACTTTTTTTTTGAAAATGTATACCAAAAAATAATCAACAAAAAAACCTTTCTTCAAGAATATAGTCAGTGTTATTTATATTGCAAAATTTTAAAATACAATTTTAAATGTCAAACACTAGAAGAAAAGTTAATGTTCATATATCCATATAAATTAATGGGGTGAGAGTTTTAACTAATAACTATAAATTTTGCTTAAAAACTTGACTTGAAAATCTCACATATTAAGTATAAGGAAAACATAATTTAGTACAAAATGTAGGAAATTCAATTTTTTAAAAAATATATAATAGATGGCCAGGCTTGGTAGCTCAGGCCTGTAATCCCAGCATTTTGTGAGGCCGAGGTGGGTGGATCACTTGAGGACAGGGGTTCAAGACCAGCCTGACCAACATGGCGAAACCCCATCTCTAATAAAAATACAAAAATTAGCTGGGCGTGACAGGCGTGCCTGTAATCCCAGCTACTTGGGAAGCTGAGGTGGGAGAATGGCTTGAACCCAGAAGGGGGAGGTTGCAGTGATCCTAGATGGAGCCATTGCACTCCAGCCTGCGCAACAAAATGAGACTCTGTCTCTGGAAAAAAAAAAAAAAAAATGTAATGAAAACTTTGGAAGATAATATATCAACACTTAAACTTTGATTTCCTTTGAGTAGTGTATCATTTTCTTTTCTGTTTCTTTATTTTTCCTCTGCTTTCTAAACGTTCTATGCGAACTTTCAAATCAGATGTTTTTAAAAGTTAAAAAACTGGAGGAGAAAGAAGACTTCATTTTAGTGTGATGCAAGAGCTCTCATTTAGTTGTTCTTCAGGTTTTAGCCACTAATAATGTCTGTTATAGAAGTTAATTTATCTCTTTATTTGTGTAGTAAACTATCAGAGCATCCATTGCCACCATAGAAATGAAACTCACACATTGATAACCACTACCTTGAGTATTTTCTGAGCTACCGGATTCTTGTTCTGTTAATATCCACTTAATAATTTTTGTCTTCAATCATTTCAAGAACCTTATTCCTTTCTATGGGAACTTCCATATATTTCTTCATTTTTTAAACACTGAAATGAACACTTTGCACACTCTAACATAAGCAAGATATGTGTCAAAAAATTGCTACTATTCCAATTATATTTTTGTGCATTAAGGGTAGAGCCTTAAGTTTATCCAAAGTACTAGTTGCCTTTTTCAATATGTAAAATGGTAACCTTTTGTTCTGTTTTATAATTTACATAATTTAATATTATCTTATTATACTGCTAATTGATTTTCATAATTATAGAATATGAGAAAATAAGGTGAAATATTATTTTGAATATTTATCATATTTTATAATCTTCCTATTTCACCAGTTCCCTGCCTCTCTAACTTTACTGCACCAATGGGAACAGTTCTTTCTCCTGATTACCCAGAAGGGTATGGAAATAATTTAAATTGCATCTGGACGATAATCTCTGATCCAGGGAGCCGGATACATCTTTCTTTCAATGACTTTGATCTGGAATCCCAGTTTGATTTCCTTGCTGTGAAAGATGGTGACTCTCCAGATTCCCCAATTCTTGGAACCTTTACTGGGGCTGAGGTGCCTTCCCATCTTACTAGCAATAGTCACATACTGCGATTAGAATTTCAGGCTGACCACTCCATGTCAGGACGTGGCTTTAACATCACTTACAACAGTAAGTTTCTGTTTCTGTTTTTTTCCCATTAATATATTTCTACAAATTTGAGTTGAAAAGTGATCATGCATATTGGTTCTCTTGTTTCCTAGTTAAGAAAATTTGTAAAAGCTGTAAATCTCATTGTGCCAAAGTTGGTCATTTCTTCCTTCATTTCCAATCACATTTTACTCCTTATTATTACTATTATTATTATTATTATTATTAATACATTTCTTTCTTTGTGAGAGGTCCAATATCAAGGAAATATGTTTCAAATATTGTTATTATATAAGCCAATATATTTTATAATTGTTTTATCAGCCAACATATTTATATCTTAGCATAAACTCAAACCTATTATAGATCACGTACTTTGCTATTTGTATGCAACGTGAAAGAGAAATAGAGCTTCCCTTGAAGATTTTCATGCACCAATAGATGTTAAACAACTAATAATGGCATAGAATTAAAATTCCAAAGAAAAAATCACATGGCTACAGCAGCATCATAGAAAAGGAAGTGATGAACTTTGGATCTTAGTTTTGTTTTAGGTTTTATAACTGAGCCACAATACTCACATTAGTAAAACCACAGTGGATTGCTATAAGAATAAATTAGGTGATGCATGTGAATAATTTAGCACAGAGTACATATTACCTAGTAAAAGCTTAATAAACATTAGCCATTATTGTTTAGTTGGTTTTGAACAATAATCTTGACATTTTGTGTTACTGTGTGAGATGTTGAATATTATTTATCTGCAAAATGTTTATAATTCTAGAAAAAAGATGAATCACATAAAAAAGAAAAAAATTTAGTAGATTAATAATACTTACTTACTAATTCCTGTTTGCAAATATTATACCTGAAACCATATAATACTAGTAATTTTATTGCTTTTCCTTGAAGCTTTTACACTGTGTCAGATATTGACCAATTGGATGAGTTAATATTTAAGTGTCACATAATAATAGGATTTAGTTTCCAGCTCTTCCTGTTGCTTTATAGAAAGAATTTCACACCTCACTCCCATCCTCACCTATTCAATGTTAAGCTTTGGCAGGTAGTAACAAAGTATAGTTTTGTATTTTCAAAGCGACACTAGTGGTGAATAGTGTAACTGTAAGTTGTAAACATGTAATTGCCTATTATCAAAGTTAAATTAGCAGTGAAGTGTGTCATAGAAACTTGTTGTATAAAAGACTGCTTTATCTGAGAATCTTTTAAAATATTTCGTGTACATGTCTAAAGATAGATATGTATATGCATCTATCTGTAATTTTATTTTGTCTTAAATAAACAATATTATTACCTTTAATGTTGATAGTTTTCAGGGTATTATGGAACTAGTTCTCCCTGTTCCTGGTTCTGTTCTACAGTAAATAATTTAATCAATAATGTGAAATTTATTTTATTTAACGCTTACTAATCACATTCATTTTTTCTGAAAAAATGTCAATCACGTACTCTATATTGGAGTCGCACTGCTTAATCAAAATTGAGTTTTAAAATTACAAAATGAAATAATAATTAGAAATATGTATACACACAAAACATATTTTATGTATTCTAAAACTTACCTTAATATTATTTTGCACTGTTTCATTCAAAATAAGGAGAACAGATAGTAAAATTATACAATTTATAACCAGCATCAAAGTGATGATTTGTGAGGAAATATAAAATAACTGCGTGTATTAATGCAGTATAAATATAATAAATTATAAGCATCTCATAAAATATATTTTACACATTTAGACTTTGTTACTTTAAATATTATTCCATTTATATTATAATACATTAAAATTTTATGATATACAATTGATCATTCAGATGAACACAGAGAACAATTTGGATTGTTCATGTAATCTATAATCTATGAAAATTCAAATAAACGCATTTTATTATACTCCTGCTCTTTGCTGTAATTTAGCCAAATGTAAACTGTGAGAGAAACAAGGTAGAATAAGATAGTGGCCCTGAACTCAAGAACTCATGTTCTGCTGAGAGATGTGAGACAGATAACCCAAGATATAATAGGATGTTGAGAAAAAATTAAAAGCCAGTCCAGGGAATACATTTCAATCCTAACAAGTCCTATTTCTATGACCTTAGGCAAGTGACTTAACTTTTCCTGATTCTAACATTACTCTTTTGAATAGATGGCAATACTTTCCTCATCTAAATATTAAATGAGATAATAACATATCACAGTGCCTAGAACATGATAATTGCAAAAGAATTAACTCTCTTACCTTTTCACAGATGGCAGAAAATAAATGTCATGGAAAATTATTTTAAAATTGTAAAACTTTCATACANTTTGTGCATTAAGGGTAGAGCCTTAAGTTTATCCAAAGTACTAGTTGCCTTTTTCAATATGTAAAAATGGTAACCTTTTTGTTCTGTTTTATAATTTACATAATTTAATATTATCTTATTATACTGCTAATTGATTTTCATAATTATAGAATATGAGAAAATAAGGTGAAATATTATTTTTGAATATTTATCATATTTTATAATCTTCCTATTTCACCAGTTCCCTGCCTCTCTAACTTTACTGCACCAATGGGAACAGTTCTTTCTCCTGATTACCCAGAAGGGTATGGAAATAATTTAAATTGCATCTGGACGATAATCTCTGATCCAGGGAGCCGGATACATCTTTCTTTCAATGACTTTGATCTGGAATCCCAGTTTGATTTCCTTGCTGTGAAAGATGGTGACTCTCCAGATTCCCCAATTCTTGGAACCTTTACTGGGGCTGAGGTGCCTTCCCATCTTACTAGCAATAGTCACATACTGCGATTAGAATTTCAGGCTGACCACTCCATGTCAGGACGTGGCTTTAACATCACTTACAACAGTAAGTTTCTGTTTCTGTTTTTTTCCCATTAATATATTTCTACAAATTTGAGTTGAAAAGTGATCATGCATATTGGTTCTCTTGTTTCCTAGTTAAGAAAATTTGTAAAAGCTGTAAATCTCATTGTGCCAAAGTTGGTCATTTCTTCCTTCATTTCCAATCACATTTTACTCCTTATTATTACTATTATTATTATTATTATTATTAATACATTTCTTTCTTTGTGAGAGGTCCAATATCAAGGAAATATGTTTCAAATATTGTTATTATATAAGCCAATATATTTTATAATTGTTTTATCAGCCAACATATTTATATCTTAGCATAAACTCAAACCTATTATAGATCACGTACTTTGCTATTTGTATGCAACGTGAAAGAGAAATAGAGCTTCCCTTGAAGATTTTCATGCACCAATAGATGTTAAACAACTAATAATGGCATAGAATTAAAATTCCAAAGAAAAAATCACATGGCTACAGCAGCATCATAGAAAAGGAAGTGATGAACTTTGGATCTTAGTTTTGTTTTAGGTTTTATAACTGAGCCACAATACTCACATTAGTAAAACCACAGTGGATTGCTATAAGAATAAATTAGGTGATGCATGTGAATAATTTAGCACAGAGTACATATTACCTAGTAAAAGCTTAATAAACATTAGCCATTATTGTTTAGTTGGTTTTTGAACAATAATCTTGACATTTTGTGTTACTGTGTGAGATGTTGAATATTATTTATCTGCAAAAATGTTTATAATTCTAGAAAAAAGATGAATCACATAAAAAAGAAAAAAATTTAGTAGATTAATAATACTTACTTACTAATTCCTCTGTTTGCAAATATTATACCTGAAACCATATAATACTAGTAATTTTTATTGCTTTTCCTTGAAGCTTTTACACTGTGTCAGATATTGACCAATTGGATGAGTTAATATTTAAGTGTCACATAATAATAGGATTTAGTTTCCAGCTCTTCCTGTTGCTTTATAGAAAGAATTTCACACCTCACTCCCATCCTCACCTATTCAATGTTAAGCTTTGGCAGGTAGTAACAAAGTATAGTTTTTGTATTTTCAAAGCGACACTAGTGGTGAATAGTGTAACTGTAAGTTGTAAACATGTAATTGCCTATTATCAAAGTTAAATTAGCAGTGAAGTGTGTCATAGAAACTTGTTGTATAAAAAGACTGCTTTATCTGAGAATCTTTTAAAAATATTTCGTGTACATGTCTAAAGATAGATATGTATATGCATCTATCTGTAATTTTTATTTTGTCTTAAATAAACAATATTATTACCTTTAATGTTGATAGTTTTTCAGGGTATTATGGAACTAGTTCTCCCTGTTCCTGGTTCTGTTCTACAGTAAATAATTTAATCAATAATGTGAAATTTATTTTATTTAACGCTTACTAATCACATTCATTTTTTCTGAAAAAATGTCAATCACGTACTCTATATTGGAGTCGCACTGCTTAATCAAAATTGAGTTTTTAAAATTACAAAATGAAATAATAATTAGAAATATGTATACACACAAAACATATTTTATGTATTCTAAAACTTACCTTAATATTATTTTGCACTGTTTCATTCAAAATAAGGAGAACAGATAGTAAAATTATACAATTTATAACCAGCATCAAAGTGATGATTTGTGAGGAAATATAAAATAACTGCGTGTATTAATGCAGTATAAATATAATAAATTATAAGCATCTCATAAAATATATTTTACACATTTAGACTTTGTTACTTTAAATATTATTCCATTTATATTATAATACATTAAAATTTTATGATATACAATTGATCATTCAGATGAACACAGAGAACAATTTGGATTGTTCATGTAATCTATAATCTATGAAAAATTCAAATAAACGCATTTTTATTATACTCCTGCTCTTTGCTGTAATTTAGCCAAATGTAAACTGTGAGAGAAACAAGGTAGAATAAGATAGTGGCCCTGAACTCAAGAACTCATGTTCTGCTGAGAGATGTGAGACAGATAACCCAAGATATAATAGGATGTTGAGAAAAAATTAAAAGCCAGTCCAGGGAATACATTTCAATCCTAACAAGTCCTATTTCTATGACCTTAGGCAAGTGACTTAACTTTTCCTGATTCTAACATTACTCTTTTGAATAGATGGCAATACTTTCCTCATCTAAATATTAAATGAGATAATAACATATCACAGTGCCTAGAACATGATAATTGCAAAAGAATTAACTCTCTTACCTTTTCACAGATGGCAGAAAATAAATGTCATGGAAAATTATTTTTAAAAATTGTAAAACTTTCATACTAGATTGAGATGTTTCACTTTAATTCTCACTGTGAAACTCACTCTCTCTCTCTCTATTTCCAGTTGGAAATAGACAAAAATAAAGAAAAGTTTCTGAAGGGATATAGTCAATTGCTTTGCATTTTAATTAATTGAAATTCTGACCAGCTTATATTGGAAATATTTGCATATTCTTAGCTAGTCTCATGGTCTCCAGAAATAAGCAGAAATAATTCTATTTTGAAATGTTATAATTTTAGAGTATAATTCGTATTTTTAAAAATCACGTTTATTGTACATTACAGGCAAACAAGTATGGTCAGAGGAGAACCTCCAAATTTAAAGCAAATAAATAAAAACTTGTGTAGAAATAAACACAACCTTTTAAAACATCTCTCTCTCTCTCTCTTTTATTTTTTTTTAACCCAAAATATAGAAAGATCTCTCTCTGGCTAATGTTGTATGTGTGTATTTTTCTTTGCATATTGTTCTAAAGCATTTGGACATAATGAATGCCCTGATCCTGGAATACCAATCAATGCACGGCGGTTTGGGGACAACTTTCAATTAGGAAGTTCAATTTCAGTAATTTGTGAAGAAGGATTTATTAAAACCCAGGGAACAGAAACAATTACATGTATTCTTATGGATGGAAAAGTAATGTGGAGTGGACCAATTCCAAAATGTGGAGGTAAGTGTAGTGTGGAGTGAGAAGCAGAACCTCATCATCATTATGCACAAGAAACCGCAACAGGAAACACATTATCCTACCAGGACTGTCATAATCATTATCTTAAAACATTTCTTGGTATTCTATATTAAACATATGTTGTTCAGGAAATTACACTTTTAATTTTCATGTTGAAATAAATTTTAGAAATCTTTTAGAAGCTTTCTTTTTTAAAAGCGCTTATTAAAAGATACACATTAATAAATGGTAAATATTGGTCACATGTGTAAACCCTCTTTAGTATACTTCATAGTTATAGTTTAATACACTTTATAGTTTCCATTCATTTTTTTCTTGGAATTTTAGCTATTCATGGTACACACTAATTTTCAAAAATGTGTTAATAATGATCAATTCTCATAAAATTATCATAAATACATTTATGCTAAAACAGTCATTTATTTAAAATATATGATTTCTGAAAGCATCTTTTGCTAATTTTTTTCAGTTTTTATTTTTCCAATTAAATGTATTCAACAAGGTTCAGGGCGTGTGTGTGTGTGTGTGTGTGTGTGTGTGTGTGTGTGAGAGAGAGAGAGAGATGTATGATCTTTGGAATTAATATTATTATTATTATTTTTAAACCGATTCTCACTCTGTTGCCCAGACTGGAGTTCAAAGGCGCAATCTCAGCTCACTGCAACCTCTGCCTCCTAGGTTCAAGCAATTCTCCTGCCTCAGCCTCCAGAGTAGATGGGATTACAGGTGCATGCCACCGTGCCTGGCTACTTTTTTGTATTTTTAGTAGAGACACGGTTTTACCATGTTGGCCAGGCTGGTCTCAAACCCTTGGTATCAAGTGATCTGCCTGCCTCGGCCTCCCAAAGTGCTGGGATTACAGGAATGAGCCACTGTGCCTGGCCTGGTTTTGTATATATACACGCATATAAAATCTCAAATTATGTTGGTAAGAAGGAAGGATGATCACAATAAAAAATAAAACACATCAATTATACAGTATGTAAATTTAAAATCTACTGAAATGAGGCACCTTTATTTAGATTTGCCACAGGAGTGTTAACATTCTAAGTTTTAATTTCTCTTTCCACTATAGTATCTAATAATACATATCTATTTTATTAAAAATACATAAATGGGCTGGGCAAGGTGGCTCACGCCTGTAATCCCAGAGGTCAGGAGATCGAGACCGTCCTGGCCAACATGGCAAAACCCCGTCTCTACTAAAATACAAAAAAAAAAAAATTAGCTGGGCTTGGTGGCACGCGCCTGTAGTCACAGCTACTCAGGAGGCTGAGGCAGGGGAATCACTTGAAACTGGGAGGCGGAGCTTGCAGTGAGCCGAGATTGTGCCACTGCACTTCAGCTTGGCGATAGAGCGAGACTCCCACTTAAAAAAAAAAAAAAGAAAAGAAAAAAAGAAGAAGAAAAAAAAGATTTTAAATGAACTTTTACTAAGAAATAGATGAACTATAACTGTATAACACTCTTTAGTAGATTGCCATATAGTAATTGATTATTTTAAAAGTAGTTTCTTTTTCTTATTTTCCAAGTTTTTCTTCTTACCTGTCTGCAAACTGACTAGCTGGTAAATTAAGAATATTTAATACATAGTTTTCCAAAGTATAGCGGATTTAATTGAACCATTACCTATATATTGCTGACTTTCATTGGATTGAACATTTTCATAATGTCTCATAATGAAGTAATCCCAGACCATGTAATTATGTTTTCCTAGTGGCCTCTTCAATTAATGCTTTTCTCCTTTTTACTTCTAATTGCTTTCTCATTTGTAATATCGGGGGGCAGAACTAGATGACTTTAGTGTTCCTTTTCAAACTTCAAATAGTATGGGTTCAGCAGGGGCTACTCTGTCAGTAATTATGACTATGATGTTATTTTAAAAACATAGTGTATTTACATAATAATGGACTAAGGTAAAAAGGGAAAATGGATTGTATGGACAGTAATACTTCGTTTTCCATCATTCATTTTGCCGGAGCTCATCCATTCTTTTAACATAGTTTTTGATCCAGCCTTGGGGAACTAGTAAGAAAAATCTACATAAGCATTTTTGTTTGTTTGTTTTGAGACAGTTTTGCTCTTGTCGCTCAGGCTGGAGAGCAGTGGCACCATCTCTGCTCACTGCAACCTCCGCCGCCTGGGTTCAAGAGATTCCTGTGCCTCAGACTCCTAAGTAGCTGGGCCTACAGGTGCGCACCACCATGCCCATCTAATTTTTTTGTATTCTTACTAGAAACTGGGTTTCACCATGTTGGCCAGGCTGGTCTTGAACACCTGACCTCAGGTGATCCGCCTGCCTCGGCCTCCCAAAGTGCTGGGATTACAAGCGTGAGCCACCGCGCCCTGCAGCCACACATTAGTATTTGAAGGAATAGTAGGAAATGGGAGAAAAGTGTGTTTCAGGCAAAAGGAATAGAGCCAGTTCAGTGTGACTGCAGTGGAGGACAGAGTGGGTTTGATCTGATGAATGACTAAAGAAGTCCAGAGCATTAGACCCTTTGTAAATAATGCTAAGTAGCCCCAAAGTTACCCTGGGGCTGATCGGGAGCCATTGCTGCTGGGAAAGGACATTGTCTGAGCCTCACCCTCCCCTGCACTGAAATTTGTTTTAAATCTCAGTGGACACATACAGAGACCACTTCTAGGTAATTTTTGAATTTTGTTGGATCCTCGTTTGCTTAATTTGGGTATTGGTTTCGGAGTTGCTTGGTGCCTAGCTTCATGGTGGAGGTAAAAGTAATTAGTAATATCGATCAATAATTTAATTGATTGATTAATTAGATAGAGCAATTTCAGGGAGATTTTTACTATCTGTGAAAAACAAATGGCATTTAACTTTTAAAAATAAGTAAGATAAAATATTCAGAACTCTAACTTGACAAAGGCCAATAAGCCCTCTGCACATCCCAAAGAGAACCTTTATGAAGTTTCTGACGGACATGAATTGTTTTTCTCTATGTGTGAGTGAAATTGCACACAATTGGCTCACCTGCCTGTTTGTGGACCCAGTAGCAAGGTGGAAACATCACTAAGGATGAGGTTGGAGCCAAGGAAGGCAGAACTGGAGTGGGCCAGAAGCAATCTTAGGGTGGCCCTTGCCAGGTTGCTACTCTATCCCAAACCACCCTCTGAGCCAGTTTCCACCCAAAAAAGCAGACTGTTGTCAACTCTATAACTAACTCAGGTGGGTTTGATTTCTTAGCCTCTAATTAAGATTTGTATTGATTTCCTTTGGTTTTGCCTAAATTCTACTTAGGTACTAATAATGAAAGTCTGAGACTAGCTGAGGAAATCTTATTTTATTTTCCTAAATTAAAAAAAAAAAAACCTTCCCCATCCCCCTACCATTCCTGAAATTTCTAGAGCCACTCCCACTTACACAGAGAACTATGGTTGGGAGCCTACTTCTCCTGTCTCCTTTTTCCTCTAGACAGTCTATATTTTCAAAGATAAAAATTTACCTATTATTTATTGTAGTACATGTTTGGGGCACTATCACAGCCTCCAACATTTACAAATGTTAGCAAATGTTAACATGCTTAACATTTTAGCTGAAACTTTTAAATCATCATAAAGTAAACATTTCAAATAGAATAACTTTTTAAATGTACATGTTTGCATTTTCTGGTTAATACAACTAAATTTCTTCTTCTATTTTATTCTCTTCAAAATCAAATTCACTGTTAAAAGTTATGTATGTATATGGATTGCTGTGTATTAGAATTGGAAGGTAGAACATTTTGTTTGAATCAGAACTTACAGAACAACGGAAGTCAGTATAAAATGTTTTTGTTCAAAAACTCAGAGCTTCAATCCACTGAAAGATTACTACCATCCTCAATTCCTTTCTATCATAAGTGTCTAAAAGTTTAGGCATATTGGCAAATTTGTGATCCACCAATGTCAATCAGTCCTCAAACTGATGAATCAATCAGTCCCTAAAACTTTGGGAAATCTTTGAGAATAGTTAAAGAAACTTTCATCTGCCGTAGTCCTTGAATAAGGATTATCAGACCAAAAGGGAGAAATATCATAATGTGTTGCAGATTTATGATCCCACATTTCAGATAACTTAAATACAATTATTTAACATAATTTGGTTATACATTTTATTCACTGACCTGAAGTTCAACACTGATGCATTAACTAAGGATAGATTGGGACTTTCTGAAAATTTGAACTCATTTCTCCAGAACGAATTTTCACCATAAAGAAGAAAGATTAGTTGCCTTTTAAGGCCTTATGAGCTTTCAGTTCTGCTAACAGAAAACAAAATACGTTACTGTAATCAGCATTGCTGTTATTTCACACTGAATTCCACAAACTGTCATCTTAACTTGGTTTAATGGCAGGCAATGACTCCTTCACCGACACTGAGACAGTAGCCTGAATATATCTGGCTCTACCTAGGGTCAGTCTCTTCATGGCATCTTCTTCAAAGAAACATTCTAAAGCCCTGCAACTGTGTAGATGATTGTTGTAGACCTCCTTTAATGAGTTGACCCAGGGATTTTCATAATGTATCACACAGAAAGCTTTCTAAAAATCCTCTTCCTCTCTCTTCACCAGTGTCCCACTCATAGCAGCTGCTTAAACTACTGTCCTCCCTTCACAACACAGCTTCCCTCACGTTCATTTATTTTACTATTCTGCACAGTCCAGGCCCTTTTTGGATATCTTGTGAGCCTCCTCACTAAGTTCAACCCTCTTCAAGTACAGTTTTCTCACTTCTTTCTTGGAATTGCTTCTTTTCATACCCTAAATCTACCTTTTTATTTCTTGTAGTATTATCAGAATTTCAGGGGCCTCTGAGAACATCATAAAGCTCATCTGTATTATAACCTTCAAAGTTCTTTCTACCAGCCTAAGTGCAAGGAAGTTTGGAAATGGGACACAACATAATTGTATTTTATTTATTTATTTATTTTTTGAGATGGAGTTTCGCTCTTGTTGCCTAGGCTGCAGTGCAATAGTGCAATCTCGGCTCACCGGCGGAACCTCCGTTTCCTGGGTTCTAGCAATTCTCCTGCCTCAGCCTCCCAAGTAACTGGGATAACAGGCATGCGCCACCATGCCCA
Organism: Rhinopithecus bieti; assembly: GCF_001698545.2. Lineage (NCBI taxonomy): Eukaryota > Metazoa > Chordata > Mammalia > Primates > Cercopithecidae > Rhinopithecus > Rhinopithecus bieti. The sequence continues at coordinate 77,763 of NW_016814510.1, read as the reverse complement.
GCTAATATTTTTGTATTTTTAGTAGAGACGGGATTTCACAATGTTGGTCAGGCTGGTCTCGAACTCCCGACCTTAGTTGATCTGCCCACCTCGACCTCCCGAAGTGCTGGGATTACAGGTGTGAGCCACCACACCTGGCCAAATTTCAATTTTATTTCTTCACTTAAGCATGTGTATGTGTGTCTCCTGAAATATGAGTAAGACAGCCCATTTTTTTTTTTCTTTTTTTGAGATGGAGTCTCAGACTCTGTCACCCAGACTCGCGTGCAGTGGCACAATTTTGACTCACTGCTACCTCCACCTCCCAGGTTCAAGCACTTCTACTGCCTCAGCTTCCTGAATAGCTGGGATTACAGGTGTGCGCCACCATGCCCAGCTAATTTTTATGTTTTTAGTAGAGGTGGGGTTTCATCATGTTGGCCAGGATTGGTCTTGAACTCCTAACCTCGGATGATCTACCTGCCTCAGCCACCCAAAGTGCTAGGATTACAGGTGTGAGCCACAATGCCTAGCTAAGATAGTACTTTCACTTAATTCTTTCTTTCAAGGGAACATCACACAACTGAATTCCCTTTACTGTACTAGGCAATGCAAACTGGAACCATCCTTGACCCACAAAATGCCCAAATCCTGTAATCATCCAGTAAAATCCCACAGAATTCCTTGTCACTGGAATTTTCCTTGTGACCAGTACTGCTATACAGAAGGCAAATTTTAAGAGTAATATTAGACTCAGCAGAGGGATTTTCCTATTGGGATTTGGGAAACCCACTCATCTCTGCCCACCTAAATCTGACCATCTAAGGGCCAAATCCAAGGACTTGAGACTGTCTGCCTGCCTCACTGTCTGTCAAAAGGTATCTGCTCTGTTGTTTCTACCTCAAATGATCTAAGCATCATTACTTGGCTTTCTTTCTTAAATATAGCCATAAGTAATTTATTTTTTCTCAGTTCTGATTTGCTTTACCAGATTCTTGAAATCAGTTTGTAAAGAAGAGTGTCTGTGATTATTTGGTAAATTAGCTATAGGTAATTCTGCCATGATCTTGTTGCAGGTACTTTTGATTTTCCAATTTTTTAATACTTTTTCATAGTGGATATCTTGCTTTTAATTTGTTCTGTGAATTTGACATACAGCCAGAAAATGTCTTTCCAAAACTTTTACTCAACTCAACTTCATCTAGATATTTATCTCCTCTAGGATGATGAAGCCAACTGCCACTAGACTAGATGGTAGTTTTGGTGAGTCTGAGTCTATAGATAGCACCTAATGCCCAATGCCACAGGTTAGGAATCATAATCTCAAATGCTTACAGGAGCAAGGAAGTAACAGAAATGAATTAGATGGGCTAAAGGAAGCAGGCTACCCTCCCAAGGGACACGTGTGTTTTCCCACTTTTTATACAGGCATAGTTATAGATAAATATTTCTCTGCTTAAAAACAATGCAAATAATACAAAAATAGTATTATTGACAGCTGAGAGCAATGTTTCCATTAACTTACACAATACCTTCATGGACATTAGAAAAGAACAGCAATCAATCCATTGTGCTAGGCCAGTGAAGCAGTTTAGAAACCATATATTGGACAGCAAACTCTATTCCTTCTAAGAAAGCACACCAATGTCTCAATAAATTGAGTATCCTTTGGGGCCACTTAAGAATCATTTTTTAAAGTAGTTATTTCATGAAGAAGTTTCTTGAGTTACTCTTTTTTGTTGTGAAGCTGTGTAACACTGTTTAAGTCCGATCCTCTAAGCACCTAGAGTCTAACTGGAACATCCTATCTTGAATTGTGCATTCTCCCCCAAATGATCATTTCAAATTCAAAGAGCGCTCTGCAATATCCTTTTGGCTTTGCATTGATATTCCCCTCATGTCTTATCCTATTTTTACCATGAGACAGTACAATTTTGCTAATAATTAGGCTCCTAATGTGGCTCAGTTATCTAGTATGATTTGATTTCAGGCAGACTAAAGAACTATACCAAAGTTATTTAAGAAGCATTGATAAATAACAGAGACTTTTACTTTGATTTTTTTTTTTTTTTTGAGTTAGGATGCAAGTGTTTTATACAATGAAGTAAACAGAAGACTTCTCAAATATATTTCTAAGCCATCTTTTCCCCCTTCTCACCCACCATTCAAGGTAGCTTGAAAAATCATCACAACCATCATCATTATCATTTATTTCCCTTTCTGTATTCCCCCATGCTTACATGCACAGTACTCCCATCCCTAAGCTTTTCTTCTCTCCCTTCCTATTTTCCTTTCCAGGGCCCATGTCTTTGCTTACATGAATTCAGTCCCTCTGTCACACACATTATCCTCAAGTTACCAGAAAATCCACTCCACTATACTCTGCATCCAAGAAAGATTCATTAATTCCATTCTAATGGTTTTCAGTTGAGATTCTATCTTCTTGGAAGCTTGGCGAATAAATTCTCCACCTTGTTATAAGAAATTATATACTGGTTTTGAAAACAAGAAGAGAGACAGCAAGTTTTTGACACATATTCTCAGCTACTCTCTGAATTGCATTTCTACTTTATAATGTCCGCTTCTGAATTTGGCAGTAACAAGCCAGCCAATGAATCCCAAAAGAACTTGAAAGAGATACCAGGCCATGAGATGTAGTATGAAACAAGAAAGTTATCTCTCTAAGTGTCAAGCAGTGAGAACTAAGTCATCTTGAGTTTTCTGTTTTAAAAAACAAGACAGTTGGACATAAATTAATTCTCCTGTGTTGCAGCCACAGAAGGAAACAATTCCTGAATATAAAGATTTATTATTCATTGGTGAATCCTTTAAAACAAAATGCTACTGAACTATACTCATGTAGAGTGAAACTTGAAAAGGATTCTATTGAAGAACAAAAATGAAAGACTCATTAATGTATTCATTATTTTGTTATAGAATCTGAAATTCATACCATTTTGTTTTAAAATCAAATTTTCTCAATAATTTAAAGTTATATAATTATTTAACTGTTTATGGAAAATAAGTTAGACAAGTCTAAAAATTATGTTATTAACTTTTATTTTATTAAATATACTACTCAGGCTCACTTTAGTCTCCCTTCCTTGTTTCTCCTCCTCTCTGTCATCTGTTTAAGTGCATGTCCCAGAGCTACATTTTGGATATTTTCTGCTCTCTATTTCATTCATTTCATTGGTGATTTTTCAATCAGTATCTAACTGTAAACAACATCTATATGGTGCTGTCTCTCAAATTTACATCTCTAGCCTGGTTCTCTGCCCTGAAATGTAGACTTATATATTCAACTTCCTACTCCACATCTGCACTTAGGTGTTTAATAGGCATCTCAAACTTACCCTGTCCAAAACTGATCTGTCTCCCCACATCAGCAGGATGTGCTGATGTCTCCCCACATCAGCAGGGTGACACAAACCTGCTACTGTCACCCACTTTCTCCGTTATTAATAGCAACTCCATTATTTCAGTCATTCAGGTCAAAATTCTTCAGTCTTTGTCTAATCTTTCCTGACTCCTTTCTTTCTGTCATAACCATAGATAATGCATCAGAAAAACTGGCTAGTTCTTCCTTTGAAATCATTCAAAACACAAGTATTTCTTCCTACCTCCACTGCTGACATCTTGATCCTAGCAACCTTTGTCTCTGGCTTTAATTAATCTGTAGCCCCCTAACTGCTCTCACTGCTTCTGTCTCTTCTTTCATTCAGTTCTATTCTCAACACAGCTGCCAAAGTGATATACCATTCTTCTCTAAAGATACTTGATCCCTGTGGTTTTCTCCTTCCTCGTCTTTTCCTTCCAGATCTCATGCAAATACTGAAATTTGTAGTTCAAATTAGAAACGGCTTGTTGTTCAGTCCACCTGTGCCCAACCATTAGTTTCTTCATAATTATTTCTCCTCTGAGTCTCAGAAGGCTCTGATGCATGTATGCTTTCTGCTTCTCTCATCCTTTTTACCTGACTCTGACTCACACGCCCCCTACACTGTAGTTGGCAGTGCCCCTTTGATCTAAAGCAATCTCCCTGACAAAAATGGAAATGAATATTGGCCTTCTGGATTACATGATCATGTTTTTGAATATGATTAGATGTAATACATTCATGGGGCTGCTTTACAGATAAAAGAGATTACATTTAGTGAAATACATTAGAAGAGTCTGATGAATGCTATTGCCTCAAAGCTGATGATTTAACTAAGATGCTGGGCTAAGACAGGCAAAGTTGACTCTTTCTTGTGGACACTAGAAACAATTTTGAACATTGTTACATTTGCAGCCTTCCTGACAAGGAAAACAATAGGAATAAATGTGTGACTAACAAAGTGGAGAACTAAATTTTCCTGCTACTTTTGCTTTGGCAACTTAGGTCTCTGGTTAAGAAGAAAAATTTATCTATATTCCTCTTCATGAAAATCTGAAGACAAGACACCCCTTCAGAGCTTAAGTGGGTTCTAGATGATTCTTTTATCTCAATCATAACCTCTGCCACCCTACTTCCAATGCATTAAGCAGCAAAAGCTAGGGAGATCTATATATCTTTATCTATCTAATCTATATATCTATCTATCTCTATCATCCATCTATCTATAACTGTTCGAATCATAAGTTGTTTGTTTTTTCATTCTTCTTAGAGGAAGGAAAGTGCTAGTCTCCTTATCTTCAAGCCAAATCGAGGGAAAGGGTTGCAAGAGAATCCCTTATAGAGAATGGAGATGTATGTGTGAAAGAGAATTTCCAGGTGGATATTTGCTTATACATGGACTTGCTGATCTACATTCTATGCCTGTTGAACAAGAGAAAAGAAGTTAGTGAAAAGCTGGCAGGTTGGAGAGAGGGACAGCTGTTTAGTTCAGGCAGTTTGGTTAGTCAATGATGTAAGTTTCCTATGCATCAAATGAATACCAAAGAAATTACTCAGACTTGGCCACAGGAAAAGACAATCCAACACAGTTATAGGGTATACTGCCAGGGATGGGAGCAGACAAGCAACTACAAAAGGTTGAGCTTCTCTTTTATCAGGGAATTGTGCAGTGCCAAGCAATTCTCCTCACTCTTGGCCTTTGCAAACAACTCATTTGTTCTCATGGGTGAATTAACATTTTCCATACCTGACAAAAGGGAGGCACCAGTGACCAGACAAAGGTTTTCAAGGAAAGCAGTAACTTCCAGGAAAGGACTGTGATAGCATAATCTACCTCATCCCAGCCCTAACTCACCACAGGAAACAGGATCTAAAGGTAAAAGGAAGAGAACAAGATATAAAATAAATGATAATACCTTCTCCAAGTGCTAAAGTAAGTATAGGAATGAATCTGAAAGTGCTGGCATTCCTTTAGCATGCTCCTCCCTATCCTCCAAGTCTCTCTGGCCACTACTCAGAGGCCCCTTGGGTGAGTGAATGGAGAGAAAGAGATAAGAGTTTTAAATTGAACTGGACCAAGTTTTTAAATACTAGAAGTGATAAGAAAACTAGAGTCTCTGCTTAACATGCTCTTTGAGGACAGAAAGAGATTTGGCAGTGTGTGTTTTAAGGCAGTAATGAGAAACAAAAAAAAAAGTCTTCTGTTTTGCTTCACCAACTTTAGAATGTTCTATAAAATGCTTACTCAAGCAAGAACTCCCTTGCCCTCAGCACAGAACTCCCTGCATAGCTGTGGCTTATGCTCCTTCCTACTCCCCAGTGGGATATCTAAGAGAATTCTTTGAGTGAATAGGATGGGACTGAAGTCCCGGGAGAACTGTTTGAAGACAAGGCTGGACTTGCATGCCTGATGAACTTTCCCTTTGAGGATAGGAGGTTCTCTCTTGAATCTCAATTAGTCTCAGAGGAAAGGAAGCCATTCTCATTCACAGACATTACATTCTTTTTAGAAAGAGTTCTTTTGAGAAAGCAATTAGAGTAACAATTTGATACATAGATCAGAATTGATTTGTAAACAGATATGTATTCACACATTGCTTAGTAGTACTATATATAATATATATATATGTATATATAAAATACCTCTCCTTTAGTTAAGTATTTAGATGTTACTAAATTCTACGTCTCCTGGAGGAGTAGTATAGAATAATCTAATTTAATAGCCATCGGCAGGATTTTGCTTCTAAACTTTGTGGAGCTGGGTATGGGGAGGGATAGTAGTTATGGAAATGGACTCTTTTGGCTCTTTAATTACCATGTTTCTGTCTTTCTCTTCTTATCCTAGATACATACCTGACTTGTTCCCTGTAATTTTTTTTGAACCATCTTGTGGTGTGCTGAGGTTTGAGAGAGCTGGTGATTACTTACCACACACCTATAACCATAAAGCAATTTTTTTTTTTTAAAGGAACAAAATGGAACTGTCATTGTCTGATTGTCCTTGAGTTGGCATCTAGATTTTATCAGGCACATGTCCACAGAAGGGCTGTTATCAGACGAAATGCTGCAATGTTCACTTCTTGAATTCACCTATGGCAAAATCCCTGTGATCAAAACCTAGCTCAGCTCATGGTTCCCAACTTCCTTCTGAGCACCTAAGTACCACTTCTCAGATGAAAGAGCATCTCTTGCTGTGGAGTATCAGCACTCCTTAGCATTTTTATTCAAGAGAATTTTATCAGAATGCAATCTGAAGCACTTTTGATTCTTTCATCGAGGTCTTAAAACACAGTGGGTTCTTTGAATGTATCCTTTCCTCTTAAAGTAACACAAAATTGAGCCAGCCCTCCAACTCCCATTAATTTATAACAGACGTTCTTCAGGCCTTAGAAAAATAAAGCTAGATAAATGAACTATGTCGACTTTATATATCCCATTGTTGTTTTCATTGCTACAAAAAGGAGAATTAAAGGCAACAACCTATATTTCACTAAAATATCCAAATAACTTCCTCATCTCGGAAAACTGAGAGATTAACCAAGGGAGTCTTGCAGCCACAGAACACCCACATCCCTTAAATTTCCTGTGTGGTCCACATACCTAACCAATACAAGGACCTGAGGGATCAGGTGGGTGTTTTGTCAACCATGCAAATTTTTGGGTCGCATCTTACAACTATTAGAAGTACAGCACAGGAATCTGCATTTTTTTTTTTTTTTTTTTTGAGATGGAGTCTTGCTCTATTGTCCAGGCTGGAGTGCAGTGGCGTGATCTCTGCTCACTGAAAGCTCCGCCTCGCGGGTTCACGCCATTCTCCTGCCTCAGCCTCCCAAGTAGCTGGGACTACAGTTGCCCGCCACCGCGCCCGGCTAATGTTTTGTATTTTTTAGTAGAGACAGGGTCTCACCATGTTAGCCAGAATGACCTCGTGATCCACCTGCCTCGGCCTCCCAAAGGAATCTGCATTTTAACAAGCTCAGTAGATGCCCACTAAAGTTTGAAAGTCTTTGAAAGCAGTAATTACTGCATATAACTAGAGGCCCCCATGAACTGCTCCTTCTTAGGCGTCCACTAACAATAAGTTGTAGCAACAAAGAACCACTTGACTTTTCCCTCAGACAGATTAGTATTTTTTACTTCCTACCTCTGCCTATCTGTCCCCCTTCTGTTAAGCCTATTTTGCGTGTATTCATTTTTTAATCTAAACTCTTCATTGACAACATCTCCTTCTGGGACTCTTTCTTAATGCCCCTGGCATAGTATCTGTCCCTGCCCTATCTTTCAAAGCTACTTACCCAGCTCAAGCATGTACTTATCATGTTTCATGTTAACTCTATCAATCTTCCTTGTAGAAAATGTGTATCTCTTGAAGGCAGATATAATGTCATATAGATTTTTTTTTTTTTCAATTTCAGCAACTAGCACAGTATCTTAGGCATAGTAGCAGAAACTAAATGTTTAATAAATTAAAAATGAAAAATAAATAGTAGTGGAGAGGCTCTTAAACTGGAGTGTTTAGAGCCTCAACATTATACTAAAAACTTTTGGACTGAATATTCTACTCCCTTGACTTTTCATCTATTTCTGTCTTCACTAAACCAATGGTAAAGAGAGTATAAAATGCTTAAATAAAATTTCCTTTTGGAAAAGTAATAAATCTATTGTGGAAGTAATTCTTAACTAGGAATTTAACAATTTGAATTTGAATCTCAGCTCTGCCACTATCTAGTCCATGTTTCTCATCAAGTCATGATCATAAGTCAAAACTCCATCATAAGCTGAGGATAATGTGTGTGTCAAAGAAAAATTTCTCCGTCACTATTTGAGACTATTGCAAAGGAGAAGAAAGATTGAACTCAACTCCTTTGAAAGAGAGAGAGGGTTTTTAAGCATTGGGGTGAGCTAGTAGGAGCATGTTGGGGGTAGGTTGGCCAATGTGATTAGATCACTTATGTTTGATAATTGGAGCTTATTGAAGTTAGGTTCCCACTCTCCCACAGAGACCGGAAGATAAGGATGCTCCAAAGGATGTTTCCCAGGTCATTGAAAAAGACATTCCTGGGTCATAAAACTAGCAGGAGGCTGGGAGAAAATTTACATTTCAAAGGTGCAGAGGGAAAAAAAAATACAAGTTTTCTAAAGTAAATGCTCTAGGAAAAGGAGATGGGAAGGAGGGTCTTGAGTCAAGAAGAAGCCTATCTAAATTTAGTTAAACTAGAGTTTATCTCAGTCAAGTGAGATATACACTATTTTATTTTTCCACTAAAACCTAGGAATTTATTATTTTTAGTTGTTAAAGTTATCCCAGTTCACACACTTCGGTGAGAGGAAGACCCAAACAAATAATTCATCTCAGCCCTTTTCTCAGTGTAGTGATATACTAGCTATTGGACAACACCTACTTAATTTTATTAAATTAAAACTTTTTTCAAAGGGTTGCATATTCAATCATCTCTCATCTTTTCCTCTAAATATTCACCTTTACCTTCAACCTATGTGGAAACTTGAACATCAACCAATTTTGAAAAATCACTCCTAAGATTGCTAAGAGCTTCAGATTCTATTTTCTCTTGTTTCTTGTGATATTTCATAGACCCTTCCATTTTAGCACTGAATCTCATTAACTTTCCACATGAAGCTCCTCCCTGTTCCGTGTTTCCCATTTTGGTGAATGAAATCACCGTCCACCCTATTGCACATGCCAAGGGCTCAAGGACCAGTTTAGACTCCTTCCTCTGACTTACTCTTTTCATGTCAATAAATACTTTTGATTCTCCTTCCTAAATACCTTGCACATTCTGCCTATCTCTGCTATAGCCTTATTTCAGAATCTGATAATGCCTTTCCTAGATAGTTGTAACAATCTCCTAACTGATCTCACTAAATCCAGGTGTAGTGTTGCAATCTATTTTACATGAAAGTTTTGTTTAAATGAAAGTCTTATCTTTTATCTATATATTGCCATGGTTCACTTTCTGTATTGGAGCAAACCAGCTCCTTTTCTAATCTTCTCTCATCACTTTTTTATTCCCCAGAAAAGGTGTTTGCATTACTTTATGCTAACTCAATCCTCTACGCTTTTGCATGTGATGTTGCTTTCATTTACAATATCCTCCCTCAGTTTTTCTGTTGGTGAATTCTGACTCATTCTTGAGTTCATCCTGTTTACTCTTCAAATTAAACATAATCTCTTCTATGAAGCATGTATTCATTTCCTTTTCTAGGCTCCTTGTACTGTGCACATACCTTTGTTACAAAACTTGACATTTTTACCTTTTGTTAATGTTTCTGTTTTTTGCACCTTGGGCACTGTGAGGAGAGGAAAAAGACTATCTTAATGTCAGTTGGAAAGAATTTTTCTAGAGTCAAACTGCCTTTGTTCAAATCCTTGACAGCTCAGATGCAAATTATTTAAATTCCTTACACATCAGTTTTCTTATCTGGCTAGATTATTTTGAGCATTATATAAAATAATCCAAGGGTGCCTGACACATAGAAAGCATTCCATAAATGTTCATTTGTAGAAGTAGTACAAATGCCACACAAGCACACACCTGCCACACAAAGGCAAGTCAAAGAACTGAAATATTAATTAATGAAAGATGAATGAATGAATGGGACTTTGAAAATGCTTCTTTATGGCCTTGGTTCTCTTTTTGCTTTCTGTATATTCCAATTTTTTCTTGTTCAGCCAGGAGTAGTTATTGTTTTTTAGAGAAATCCTTTTTAAAGTGTAGTATCTTCACACCTGGAGATATACAAGCTCATTTTTGGTTAAAAAAATGTATAAGATTTTCTTAAATTTCAATAGGTACATAATTAACTACATAGGCAATATATGGATATGACAGCATTGTTAAATTTGAGTAACTAACTTTTTGGGTTTTTTTTTAATTGTAGTTTACTCATATTGCAGTTAGATTTCTTTACAGATAAAATATTTGTAATTAATAATATTTGTAGGCCAGGCACGTTGGCTCATGCCTATAATCCCACCACTCTGGGAGGTCAAGGTGGGTGTATCACCTGAGGTCAGAAGTTCAAGACCAGCCTGGCCATGGCAAAACCCTGTCTCTACTAAAAATACAAAAAAAATTAGCCAGGCGTGGTGGTGCATGCCTGTAATCCCAGCTACTCTGGAGGCTGTGGCAGGGGAATCACTTGAACCCAGGAGGCAGAGGTTGCAATGAGACGAGATCATGCAATTACACTCCAGCCTGGGCAACAAGAACGAAACTCCATCTCAAAAACAACAACAACAACAACAAAAAAAAGAATAAATGAAAAAACAATAATAATAATAATTTTTAGGTTTTTGTTCCAAAACTCTGGGCAGCTTTTTTTTTCTTCAGCTGTTTTTTTGTTTTGTTTTGTTTTTCTACATTTAGTCTCTCCTTTCTGCTGCATTTTAGCTACTCCATGCTCTTCCACTGTTGCTACACCATGACGTCTCCTTACTGACATTTTCCTCTCATGTGCCTGAGGGTCACTTTAATCATGAGACTTTTGCTGACCGACCCACATAAGCATGTCTCTCCCCTCTTGGGCATAGACATTCTGGAGAGTCAGTTCCTATACTTTTGGAAGAATAATTTAGAGAAATTCCAACCCTTTAAGTGAGAAAGTAGCGCCTTCAGAAAATGTCAAAAGTAGAAGAAGAACCAAAAGCAGGGTCACTATTCTGGAGAGTCATTTTGGGAAACAAACAGCAATCAATCACATCTTTAGGCTACTTCCTCACTTTAAAGCCCCCTCCTAACTCTGCCTCCCTCACATTTTGCACTGAGTGACTAGTCAGAATGCTTCTCAGTACTTTACTTTTTAATCCATTATGGCCCATTACTCAACTGTTAATTTTATGACTATGTCGTCTAATGATGATTAGGTTGAATGAATGAATGCTTTTCTGGAACAATATGAGTTGCTGACATAATGAAGATTTGTGTCAGAAATACTCCATATTTTGAGGACTTTCTCTCACTAAAATGTTTAGCTCTGTCTTGTAAAATATGGTAATTTACGTGACTATTATGCACATAATTTCATTTTTGAAAGGCATAACCCTACAGGAAACCTAATTATGAGTCATCATAACTAGGAAGAGTAAATAATCCTCATGAAAATGGCCTCCTTTGAAAGCTTTTAGGAAATGAAATTAAATTCTACTAAGGAAGAAAACTTAGTTTTATGAAGGTTCTCTGTCATACAAATAACATCTTTTGGCAATTTCACATAGAAAATGTTTTACTAAAAATGGAAATTTTACAGTAATGTTTAATTCCTAAGCCAATTTATAAATATTTACTATTTCATTTGGGTTCCATCAAGTTATTTAAAGAATAAAAAGGAGTAAAGTAGTGTCTAGAGCAATTGTTTTCAGAAATTCTGTAAGACAAAGCAGAAAGAAATAAGCTAGGAAAAATATAAACACATGGGTAAGAGTTTAAATGGGAAGATTTAAAGAAAATAATGTGATAAGATACTGGGAATAGTGATGTATTAAAAAGTTGATCTAGTATACATTTAGCCTTTTTTTCTTTCCTGATAATTTTCAACATCTCAAATACTCTTTCCTCCATGTTCTCTTTTGTGTATACTTCCGGAAAGTAGAGCAGGCTAATGTAGCTGGGCTGCAGAGTGAAGGGGAGTTCCGAGACAAGGCTAGAGAATAAGCAACAGCTAGATCCTACAGAGCCTTATCAGGAAACACAGAAAGTTGTCACTGAAGGGCATGGTAAGCTTTGTGAATTAAATAAAAGAAAAAAAAATCACTGTATCTGTAGCATGGAGAATAGTGTAAATGCAGAGACCAGTTCAGAGGATATTTCCATACTCAGGGATGAGATTATGGTACTTTAAACTAAGACAAAAGCCATAGAGCTAGAGAAACAAGAGTGAGCTTCCAGATGGGTTGGATATGGGAGTAACGGATGGGTTGGATATGGGAGTAAATGGTAAAAATAATATAAGTATGAAAACTGAATACTTCTATCTTTCTAGTTTATGCAACTGGACAGATGGTGGTTTCATTTACCAATACGGGAAATAATGGAAGATAATGGAATAATAAAGCCTTAGTCAGTACTAAGGCTTTGTTTTGCAAAAATTGAGTTGAAAGTTATTTTAAAACTTTTCAACATAGTGAACTTTGGCAATTTGCTCTCTCTAAAACTTGGTTTACACATCTCCAAAATGAGCATTTACACTAAATGATCTAATCAGTACTTACTGGAACTGCAATGCTATCATTATGGTTTCAATTATGTGTGAGTTTAGGGAAATCGGAGGATATAATATTTGAAATGATAAATAATATTTAAATTTGATATTAAAAAGAAAAGAGATCAAAATATAAAACAAAGAAAGGGGATAGATGTCTAGGAAATGATGTGATGAAACTGTAATTTGGAGGACATTATTCTGACAGCTGTACTAAAGTAAGAAAGAAAATAGCAGATGAGAAATAAGGTAAAAAGCTGACTCAATGAAGGCTTGAATTATAGTAGCGACTCTGGAAAATGGAAACTCAAACTATTAGTGTATAAGATGAATTAGTAGAATTTGATAACATAAGTAAGAAAATAAAAGAGAAAGAGATCAAAACTAACAACTTGGGTTTTCTTTCAAGCTTTGAATACGAAGATGATGATGGAGAGACAAGAACATATGTAAGGGGTATTATTCATAGACTTAAGGATGAGCAGTTTATTACCTGACATCCTAAATATAGCTATTTCATATTTTGAAAAGTAGATTACCTTTTAGAAAATCATCATTTTGATGATGTACCATTACTTTCAAAATAGTATTAACTATTTAATAAAGATATGCAGAGATTCGTTTAAAAATTTTTTAGTGTTAAGAATAACATCTGTGATTTATCCTGAATGTTTTATTCTTACTTGTTCTCTGATTTAATTTTTCAGCCCCATGTGGTGGCCATTTTTCAGCTCCCAGTGGAGTGATTCTCTCACCAGGATGGCCAGGATACTACAAAGACTCTTTGAATTGTGAGTGGGTGATTGAAGCTGAACCTGGACACTCCATCAAAATTACATTTGAAAGGTCTCACAAATATTTTTTCTACTTTTAAAGAAAATATTATCTAAAAGACTAGTTGACATTCTCTTTTGCATTTACCAAATCAATGTTTAATTTTATTGTAATAGTCAAATTGCTGTGTTTTGAATGCTTCCATCTGTTTGCCCCCTTTAACCTTTCAGCCTGTTTCCAAGTTAATTTTCTATTTGTTTAATGCTGTATCAGTGCTATTGAAATATGCAAGATCGACCTTTTTGCTTTATGTACATGCATACTACTAAGATTCCAACATGTGACCTTTAACTTAATGAGTTTAGTTGTCCTATATTTTGAAGGGCCTGTGAATTCTGCTTTGCTAGGTTTCAAGAGGCAAAGGTGCTGTAAACACATTCAAATCAACACTGTAGTGCAGTCTAAGACACCTAGGCATGCTATCCATATGCTTTCACCTCTAAGTCCTTCTGAAAATGACTGTCATGTAGTATGTAGTAATGGTTCAACAGCTGACCTTTTATTTCCCCTAGAAAAATTAGTATTACTGATCAAATAAACTATATTGTAAAAGGATACAATATTGAATATTTTAAAGTTAAAAGAATGAAACTTCTCATATGCTATTGAATCACAATTTATAAATCAAAATAGCTTTATCTATATAATCTCTCAATTATATCACTGACTTCTCTCATCTCCCAACCCCTTTCTTAAAAAACAAACAGATGAACAAAAAACTTCTTTAAGCATTAGAGACACATGAAAAACATATAAGTACAGCAGAATATATTTATTATTGACTGAAGATTGAATTTTACAAACCTAATATGATTCTTTCCTAACTCAAAAGGTCCTTCATTGAATTTGTCCATCCATGCTAGTGTTAACATCTGCATGGGAGAGAACAGATTTCACTTTGAACAGATGTAAAGTATTAAACATTTCACATGGGTTCTTTCTACTGTTAAAAACCTTAGACAAGTTAAATTTAATCATGTTTATTTGAGCAAAGAACAATTCATGAATCAGGTAGCACCTTGAATCAGTATATATGAAGAGCTTCACATAGCAAGTGGGCAAAAAGTATTTATAGACCAAAAAAAATAAAAAAGTGACATACAGAAACAGCTTGATTAGTTACAGCTTGGCATTTGCCTTGTATAGATATGATCTGATCAGTTGGTGGCCTGTTATTGACTGAAACTTGGCTTCTGTAATTGGATGACACTCAGCTATTTATTACAAGATTATACTCTTAGTTAGCTTGCCCTGTCTTACACGAGAATTCAAAGTATACAAGAGGTTTAAGCTAAACTTAATTTAACACTATCTTATTATAATCTACATGGTTTACTAGGGCTATATTAGTTTTCTATATTAGTTAGGGCTGCCATAACCAAGTGTCACAGACTGCGTGAGATAAACAACAGAAACTAATTTTCTCACAGATCTGGAGGCTAGAAGTTCAAGATCAAGGTGTACACAAGACAGTTTATTCTGGATTCTCTTTTTGCCTTGTAGATGGCTGTCTTCTCCATTTATCTGCATGAGATTTTCTCTCTGTGTGTGTTTATGTCCTGGATACCAGTTACATTGGATTAGGGTCCATTTATATGATCTCACTTTACCTTAATTACCCTTTTAAAGTCTCTTTCTCCAAATACTATCACATTCTGAGGTACTACTAGTGGTTAAGATTTCAACATAGAAATTTGAGGGAACACAATTCAGTCCACAAAATGATTTACACATTTTAAAGTTTTCATTTACATTCATTTGGCATTTTTTGTTGTTGTTATTTGGTTGAAACCATAACCCCTATTTATTGGTTTACATGACTTATGTTGCCATAGCAATTTTATAAAGCTTGAAAAGCATCTTATTTATTCATTATTAAATATTTCTCCAATATAGTTGTTCCATGAATGTTGAACTAAAATTAACCAATCTTACTTTAGCACACAGAATTATATTTGGTTTGGAATATACGATAAAGTGTGATATGTATTGATTTGGAACAATAGAACAAGTATTTCATCCATATTTTCAGTTTTAAATTTAGTATTTTACATTTGAAAACAAGTGTATTTGTCAATCTATCAGAAATAATCTCATATATATTGATATGTCAAGTACATAATTTTGTATTTCTTCTTTTGGACTAAACATTATTTTGTATCAGATAGTGCAAAGGTAGTTGAAAAATACGTTATTTTCATATTTTATTTGTATCCATTCTTAGTATCTATCACCCAGATGACTTTCACCAGTCATTATCCTTCAGTATTCAAGTAAAAAGACTTGACCCCCATCCCACGTACAAGGGAAATCTACTCTCTCCTACAATTTTCCAGGAATGCCTGGGGATGCTTTTGTTCACTTCTGGATTTAAATCCTGTCTCCAGAATCACCCTACGTAATAGAGACTGAGGCTGCTGCACTCTCTCAACATTGCTCTTTTCATTTGTATCACTTTCTTTCGTTCTCACGAAAACCATAATGCAGGTGACAATGAAAGAGGACTATTGCACAATCCAGAGTCATTTAAGATTGAATAAGCCTACACTGTTCTAAATTTTCTTGATAACCCCCATCACAGGAATAATTGCTTGTATCTCTCCAATACCCTATCTTATCCCAAACCGTTCTTCATCTTTAATCTCTTCTGCATCTTGAATCTTCAGTCCTCATTTCCCCCTTCCTTCTGCCCCTTCTGGTATATAGCAGGGTAAGTCTCAAAATACTTGTCACTTTATTATCCAGAGTGATTTAACTATTTGTTTTTCTGGGTGATGTTGGGGAGTGGGAATGGATCTTGCCTTTCTTTTGAAACATGCTATTTTTTCTTTTTAATCAAACAGCAGTGTTTTCTTATGAAGACATCACCCCTTTCCCACCTTCTAGTTAATTGAAACTGGAATGTTATTTTAAAATAACATTTTCTTTTATTCTCTTATTCATTTTTAAAATACTATATAAGCCAAAAATAATATAACTAGAAAACTAGTTTAAGCTTTATGAATACAAAGTGCATTATTATGTTGAAAAGCATCTGCTGATTTGCTAATGAGAGTCACTAATCATCATTAAATAAATAAATACCTACTATCTTTCAGCTCAAAGTAGGCTAGAGTGGCCCACTTGACAAACAGTTTGATTGCCAAACAATGCCTGCAATTCAGAGAGCATCCATACTTTGACTTTTGATTTGGGACTTTTGTTTGAAGGCACTATTTTCTCTGTCCAAAATTCTTAGCATGTGTCTTCTGTCCTTCCAACAGGCCAATATAGGCCTCTTTGCTGCTTTCCTGTCTTGTTTAAATACCTTTAGAATTCTCCAAAATGAATTCACTTGTACTGTATAGCCTATATTTGAAATTAGACCATTTCAAACCTGACTTTCTGGTGAAATCTTTCCAGCCATTTTAATAAAATGTAACACTAGTTAAATAGACAAAATCTTAATTTAATTTCTATAAATAGAGTTACTTAGCATGTTTTACTCTGCCACTTTCTTATTCTCTTATCTATTGATTAAGACAAAAATCTTTTAAATTAGGCTAGAAGCAAGAAAGTCTAATTGAAAAGTGATTTTCAATGTAGGATTTGTGCACAGGAACAATAATCAGTCTTGTAAATAGATCAGAATAGGCCTGGAGTGAGGAATGTTTCTTACAGTTTAAAGATTTTGACTTCTCCCCATGAACATCACCAAGCTGGACTTGTCAACTGTGCCTCGTTTCTTAATCATGAAATTACCCACTCACATAAATTGTAATCTCATGCTCCTTCCACATCCCTAATACCAATCATTAAACAGTCATTCTTTGTTAATTGTCCCAAACACTGGAATAATCAGGAGATAGAATGCTTTAGAATTTATTGATATTTTCAGTATTTTATAATAAACAGAACACATTTATATCAACATATTTATTTTGAATCTACCTTATATAAATAAAATAAAATTAAGTCCCAAGTTCTTCTAACTGTTGTAAACTGAAATAAATGCTCCTTTTGGGGCTTGAGCCTTCTATTCGCCCTTCCTTTATTTCCACCCCAAATCCTATAAGATTATTGAATTGGAGCTATTTGAAGAAAAAATTCCTTAAATATCTTCTTCTATTTATTCTTTTCTAAAGACCTTTTAAGGGTATGAGATTTTGGTTGAGGGCTGTCTAAACTCCATGTGCTTTGCCAGAAAATTGATTATTT
Organism: Rhinopithecus bieti; assembly: GCF_001698545.2. Lineage (NCBI taxonomy): Eukaryota > Metazoa > Chordata > Mammalia > Primates > Cercopithecidae > Rhinopithecus > Rhinopithecus bieti. The sequence goes on along the minus strand of NW_016814510.1, from coordinate 60,155 downwards.
TAATAATCTATATCATACAAAGCTATCATATAGTTAGCAGTAACTCAGTAGCAAAGGGATGAACAAGGTATTTCAATTTAAAAAATAAGTGAATTTTATCCATTAGGGTAGCAACATAAAATAGACACTTTGAAATCAGACATAAGTATGTCTACTACATCCTTGATCAGTGGCCTTATAATGTCTTGGTGCTTTACTTTTCTCTAGAGATTGTTTTGAGAAATAGAATATCATTTCTAAAATATCTAACACATACTAGATTCTTGAAAATATCTAATTCCCTTCTGATTTCCAGACAAACCCTTGTAAGTACACTTAATTGCCAACTTTTTAATAATTCCTCTTATTCTGAGAATATTGTCTTAGAAGTTGGTTCCAAGAAATGATTTATTAGAGTCATGTCACTTACTTTCCACTACTCATGAGTCATTTAAATGTGTTGAAAATAAAATTTGTAAAACCTGGATAATATAATTAAGATGGTGGCATAGCTATTTTGTAGTTTTCTGTCTATATTCTCAAATGAGAAAATGATTAAAATTAACCTACAGAAAAAAATATTATTTACAAATGTGTTATTTATTTTCTCTTTGAGATTGTCTCAACAGCTTGTCAATAAAACTGTAAGAAATACGATTTCCTGTTAAATACAAAACAAAATAGCAGTAACACCAACAAACATGTTTTTAAAACCATTTACCTCTTCTTAACATATCCAAACATTTAGCAATTCTTGCTCTCAGATGTGCAAAGGAATTTTTGTTTTTGTTTATCCCCACAGTTTCTAAATTTTCTCAATATCCAGCAGCTGCTAAGTCTAAGACGTATTCATTTTATTATCAATCGTTCAAAATGTATCTTTCTATTCCTTTTTCCTATCTGCAGCTCCCTGAATGCATGTTATCACTATCAGTCTTTCAGAGAATAATTTTTTTTAAGTTAATGAGGACTATTTCAATTTGGTTAGGAAGGGTTTGGATTACATCAAGAATGTTTTTTAAAGACAACAAAAATTGAATAAGATTAGATCCAATTTCATTTATAATAACATTTAGTGCTACCATATTTGTTTAGTGTAAACAATAAATTTAATTTCATAAACAAACAAGAGATAGAGGCAATTCGTGAGAAATTTATACAACTATTTTAAAACAGAAAGTGAAAGTAATTCAATTTATTGTGTAACCCTATCGCACTTTGCTTGTTATTAGAATGTATTTTTATAGTTCCTTAGGACAAATCTGCAATGATTTTCTTTTTAAAGATTCACTAGTACTGAATACATGTGATTTATATCACCAGTTAATGTTGCTATTCTATTAAGAATTAAGTCTCTTTATGTTTCAATTCAAAGTAATGCCTGACTCTTCTGTGCATTTTAATTTGGCTGTTGTCAGCTGACTAGCTATCAAAGTGAAACTCCAGTTTCAATCTTCACAATAGACTGACTACGAAGCAACCAAATAATAGGTTGACAATTTCTTTTTTTCCTTCCTTTTTTTTTTTTTTTTTTTTTTTTTTTGAGACAAAGTCTCACTCTGTCACCCAGGCTGGAGTGCAGTGGCGTAATCTCAGCCCACTGCAACCAAAAATCTAATAAGATCAGACATCATAGAATAGAGGTTAGAGTCAGGGAGACTTGGTTTTGATGCCTTCTTCTGTACTTTAAGATAATGTGATACTATTTAAGTTTTGAAGGTGGCTGGGCGCAGTGGCTCACACCTGTAATCCCAGTACTTTGGGAGGCCGAGAGAGGTGGATTACTTGAGGTCAGGACTTAGAGACCAGCCTGGCCAAGATGGTGAAACCCCGTGTCTACTAAAAATATAAAAATTAGCCAAGCATGGTGGCACACACCTGTAATTCCAGCTACTCAGAAGGCTGAGACACGAGAATTGCTTTAGTCCAGGAGGCTGCAGTGACCTAAGATGGCACCATTGCACTCTAGCCTGGGTGATGGAATGAGACTCTGTCTCAAAAAAAAAGAAAGAAAAAAAGAAAAAAAGTTTTGAAGGCTGTGATGTTCTTACTTGGAAAGTGAGTTCAATAATATGAACTACGCCATAGAGTTAATGGGAGGATTACATAAACTAATGTAGATGAAGTCTTTAGTAGAGCTGCTGACACTTTGATAAACATCAAATGTATCATCATTAGTTACTACCTACTTAGAACTGTTGTTTTCAAATACAAACTTTATCACGTGTTTAATGGCTGAAATAGATTTACCCAAAAATTTTGTATAAATGTTATGTATCAATAAAAAACACTTGAATAAAAAATAATTATAAAAGCAGATGTCAAATTTGAAATGTATATCTTATTAAGATGAGAATCTAATTATCTGATTGAAAATAAATGTAAACCACATAGTTTTCCATAAAAATGAGGAAGGCAACCAAAGATAACTCCAAAAATATGTTTGGTTCATGAACAGGCCAGTTAAAAGATAATTTATAATATTTGAAAGAAGATAATTTATAGTATTTGAAAGAATCTTACTTAGGAACAACAAGTATATACACGTAACTTTTAATAATAATTTTCATAGGAATAAGAGCTTATACCTTTGGTATTCACAAATGATGGTGTCTTAAATGATATCTTAGATATTAGATCAGCTAAAGAAAATTATAATATAAAATGGAAAAATTTTAAATAGGAATTTAAATAGCAGTCTAAAGTATTATTTCCCTATATAGTGTTTATTCTAAATCTATTTTCACGTGTGTCTTTTAACCTTAGATTTCAGACTGAACTAAATTATGATGTTCTGGAAGTTCATGATGGGCCAAATCTTCTGTCACCCTTGCTTGGATCTTACAATGGCACCCAAGTGCCCCAGTTTCTATTTAGCAGCAGTAATTTTATATACCTTCTATTTACAACAGACAACAGTCGTTCCAATAATGGCTTCAAGATTCACTATGAAAGTAAGTAATGATAAAATTTTTTGATTTCCTCATTCTGTTTGTTCTACATTTTGTACTATTATAGTTTTACTAAAAGAACTAGTAGCTTGATTTATTTTAAATCAAAACTTTCCTTCATCTATAAGAATGTTAATGCTTTATAAGGTAAGGTGTGTGTTTTAGTAAATTCTGCAATAGATTTTCCAGCAATATCTATCTAATATCATTATGAAGCAAAATACTAAAGAAATATCAGAAGCATCAAATCATGATTTGAAAATGAGTTTGTGTACCAATTATTTGTGTATAGTTCTGAAAAGCAGATAATAGGCAGTAATTGCCAGCCTGAGATATATATAAACAATAACTATTTTAGCATTTACTTTACAAATTCAGTTATTCTTTTATAGTTTCCTCACATTGATTGCACATATTTTCCATTTAAAATATTTAATTTTATTATTTTGCATAAAATTCTGAAAGTCATATTAAAATTAAAAAGCAAACTGTGTACACATATATTTAAATATGATTAATATAAGTAGAGAAAACTATATTAATACAAGCTATAATTCAGACTGTTGGAATCATTGTAATCCTTATTAAATCTAAGGGTTTTGTTTAAAAAGTCTAAAATATTTTTGATTTTTGAAAAATTTTGATGCTGATATGAACACAGAAATGAGCTTTTTTTTCTTTATAAACATTTTGTACATGTGTGGCTATATTGCATAAGATTTATATGTGTGCAAACATATAAATTTACATATGCATACGTTTTCATCATGAATGCATAGCCATATACTTTTACATGAAATGCACTTTTGATAAATGANATTTTGAAAATTTTGATGCTGATATGAACACAGAAATGAGCTTTTTTTTCTTTATAAACATTTTGTACATGTGTGGCTATATTGCATAAGATTTATATGTGTGCAAACATATAAATTTACATATGCATACGTTTTCATCATGAATGCATAGCCATATACTTTTACATGAAATGCACTTTTGATAAATGAATCTTAACAACACACTTAAGAGGGTTATTAAAATATGTCTTTATTTCAAATGCAGATATTATTTCTTTTTAATATTCAAGCTGATTATGACCCTTTCCCCCTCAAGAGGAAATTTCTGCATTTCAAATATATAGTTTTATATTTGCTGTTGGGCATCTATCTTCAATACATATAGTCAATGGACTCATGGTTTTTTTTAAATAATTGTAAATATAGAGGCCGGGCGCGGTGGCTCAAGCCTGTAATCCCAGCACTTTGGGAGGCCAAGGCGGGTGGATCACGAGGTCAGGAGATCGAGACCCTCCTGGCTAACACGGTGAAACCCCGTCTCTACTAAAATACAAAAAACTAGCCAGGCGAGGTGGCGGGCGCCTGTAGTCCCAGCTACTCCGAGGCTGAGGCGGGAGAATGGCGTGAACCCGGGAGGCGGAGCTTGCAGTGAGCCGAGATCGCGCCACAGCACTCCAGCCTGGGCGGCAGAGCGAAACACCGTCTCAAAAAAAAAATAAATAAATAATTGTCAATATAGATCCATTACTTTTTAAAAATCATCTTATCTACAGTATCGTTTAACTATATTAACTTCTCATTATTTTGAGCTTTGTGGAATGAAAGTATACTTTGCAAAAATCATTGTAAAATGCAACAAAAGAATGCACACATACGTGAGGGTTCAAAAGAACTAAAGTGCCATAACTGAGATTTTTAGTCTAGCATGTATTTATTAAACCTGAGTCAAATTAGTCATTTAGAAAAATCTACTTCAAAACTGATCCTCACTAGTAATTAATTGATATTAATATGCAGGCAGCTTTTCTTTTCTTTTTTCTTTTTTTTGAGACGAAGTCTCGCTCTGTCGCCTAGGCTGGAGTGCAGTGGCGGGATCTCGGCTCACTGCAAGTTCCGCCTCCGGAGTTTACACCGTTCCCCTGCCTCAGCCTCCCGAGTAGCTGGGACCACGGGCGCCCGCCACCTCGCCCGGCTAGTTTTTTTTTTTTTTTTTTTTTTTTTTTTTTGTATTTTTTTAGTAGAGACAGCGCTTCACCGTATTAGCCAGGATGGTCTCGATCTCCTGACCTCGTGATCCACCCGTCTCGGCCTCCCAAAGTGCTGGGATTACAGCCTTGAGCCACCGCGCCTGGCCAGGCAGCTTTTCTTTTAGTCCATTGCAGTATCCTTTACCCAGTAAATCATATCCAATCCCATTCCACCCAGGGTATGTGGTCTTTATCAGAAACAGGACTATTTTAAAGATTAAATGAAACAAAACATGCGAAGTGTTTTGCATAACTGGTAACATGCAGCATAACTGGTAACATGCAGTATGTTCTCAATAAATGATAGCCTTTACATTTGTCCTACACAAGCTAGTCAGATAAGGAATAAAAATAAGAAGGCCTGCTCAAATGCATACCTTCAGTCAGCGTTTGTCACTTACAAGTTCTTAGTGTCATAGTCCAAGTTATTTTCGAGGGCTAGTGCCTTAAAGGGCAAAGTGGAAGCTGAGAGCTGAGAAATGTTGAGGTTGATTAGAGACACACTTGGTGTTAATTTGGTCAAATCTGGCAAGATGCATTGTATTTAAATTTGTCTTTAAGAAATCACTTTCTCTCATTCTATTAGTCTTGTGGTATATTTACTCTTGCGAAATAATCTCCAACATCATAAATCCTTTCTTATCAAGAAACAAACAAAAGCCTTTTCATTCATCTCTTTCTTACTGTTTCCCAAGCTGAAGGTAACTAAACTATATTTTTCAAATGAACCATTCACAAACCTCAAAATCAGTAGATTACTAATGAGAACATTAACAATACATTTGGCATTTGCTGTATTTCTATTTTTTTAATCAATTTCGTTGAAAGTGAAAATAATTTGTCTTCCCCAGGCAATCAAAATCCGATAGTAAGGAATGCTTGCAATGCCACCACTGCTTGTACTCCAAGTTTCTGTTATATTGCCTTTCCCAAGGCATTTTTTACCCCATTCTGTCTGCCCCTCAAAACATGGGGATTACAAAAACTGTATCAATAAGATAAGGTTGGCTGAGTGCAGTGGCTCACGCCTGTAATCCCAACACTTTGGGAGGCTGAGGCAGGTGGATCACGAGGTCAGGAGTTCAAGACCAGCCTGACCAACGTGGTAGAAACCCCATCTCTACTAAAAATACAAAAATTAGCTGGGCATGGTGGTGCATGCTTGTAATCCAAGCTACTCAGGCTGAGGCAGGAGAATCACTTGAACCCAGGAGGTGGAGGTTACAGTGAGCCGAGATCACACCATTGTACTCCAGCCTGGGTGACAGAGTGAGACTCCACCTCAAAAAAAAAAAAAAAAAAAAAAAAGAAAAAGAGAGATAAAACTATTTATAGGTTTCAAAACACGTTAAAATTATAACAACATAAAGTAGACTTTAGGAATATAATTTATTTTATTTTGTAGTTTTTTCCCAGGAAAAATCACATCTGTTTATTATGTTGTATTGCTTGAAATATGACTATAATTAAGTCTTGGATATCTAAATAGTATACAAATTTTAAAATTAAAATGGGTACAGAACAAACCTGTAGACATATATTCACCTCCAGATATATGTTTTCATATGAATGTCTAGATATATTTTCCAATTAAGGAAAATGTCAGACATCTAAAAGAATGTATAATTTATGACCAATAGATATTTGAGGGGAGGAGTAATAGAAACAGAAACATAAAATGTTCAAACTTTTTTTACATAAATAAGAAAAATGTCTATTTGGGGATTCTACTTTTTAAAAACAACAAGCTCTATGAAGCAGTAAGGAAAAAGATAAAATGTTAATGTCATTTGATATAATGCAGACATGAACTTCTGAAAATTATGTACATTGCCAAAATTTAAGAATTTTCTAAAACTGGCTGGGCGCAGTGTCTCACACCTGTAATCCCAGCACTTTGGAGGCCAAGGTGGGAGTATTACTTGAGGTCAGGAATTTGAGACCAGCCTGGCCAACATGGTGAAACCATGTCTCTACTAAAAATACAAAATTTAGCCAAGGGTGGTGGTGCATGCCTATAATTCTAGCGACTTGGGAGGCTGAGGCAAGAGAATTGATTGCTTGAACCCAGGAAGCAAAGTGGAGGCTGCAGTGAGCCAGGATTAGCCACTGCATTCCAGCCTGTACGATGGGCGAGACTCCATCTAAAGAAAAAAAAAAGGAATCTTCTAAAACTACTTACCAATTATGTTTTAGTATTTAATAATGACTGTTAATAAATAATACTGATATCAGTTCATCATGATGTTTCTCATTTTCTCAAGTTTGCAACATTTCCATTGCCTTGAATTATGCCTTGAGTTATTTGTTTGTCAATCAATTATGAACTATTTCTTTAGATTTATTTTGTGACTCTTAGATCAATGCGTAAGTGGAAGACATAAAATAAATACATCATCTTACTTTATCAGTTGAAAAGCCAAGAAAGGGAAATGAATTATTAACCCCATATATTCGTTGACCTTTACTATAGGTCAATGACCAAAAGCATTACAATCACTTTTGAATAATTAAATTTTACTGTAATTTACATTGTATATGACCACTGCAACCCCCATTTCTCTGATTTTAGAAGATTTTACTACAATGTTAGAGTTTCATGTAAAGGAAAGTTATATGTAACCTGGAACACTGGGGGAAATTGAAACCTAAAGGAAGGGGATCTAAACTTTTCTGTTAAAGATTGAGAAGATTGTGTACGTTAAGGGGATAACTGAAGGTATTCCTATGAGACAAAGCCTAAAACTAATGAGGAGACTTATCTGATTGATATAAAGAATGACCACTGGGAGATAATGACAAAAATTTAGAATAGTAAAGTCTAATTTGGGAATCTTAATTTTCAGGGTGACGACTTTGAACATGGTGCCATTAGCCATCGGGTATTAAAGCTATGAAAAAACATGTTTTGGCTATACGTATGTCCAACATTTTATATAGAATAAATTGGAGATGAAAGATACTGAAAAACATGCTAGATGTTATTGTTTATTTCATAAACTTGAGGTGATGAGGGCCTTACATAGGGTAAGAGAAATAATACTTGACATGATGCTTTTCAATGAGAATGGATTTCAGACATATTTTGTGGAGGAAAAAAGTGAGGAGTCAAAGACGAATGAGAGTTTTAAAGCACTGGGTGCTGGCCAGGTGCATTGACTCACGCCTGTGGTCCTAGCACTTTGGGAGGCTGAGGCAAGCAGATTACCTGAGGTCAGGAGCTTGAGACCAGCCTGGGCAACATGGTAAAACTCCGTCTCTACTAACAAGACAAAAAATTAGCCGGGCATGGTGGCATGTGCCTGTAGTCCCAGCTACTCAGGAGGCTGAGGCAGGAGAATTGCTTGAACCCAGCAGGTGGAGGTCACAGTGAGCCGAGACTGTGCCACTGCACTCCAGCCTGGGTGACAAAGCAAGACTCTGTCTCAAAAAAAAAAAAAGCACTGGGTGCTTAGAAAAATAATGGTCTCACTTAGAAGAGGAACTTAGCAGATAAAAGTAGTTGTGTTGAAGATGAAACTGTCTCTATTGTATTTTAGTTTTTCATTAAAATAACAGCATTTAGATGACGTGAATATGCTTGATAAATATACTTAAAATGTACAATTTCCCTCTTTAAAATTAAACTTCTATTTTGTACCATTTTGTTTAGCTTCATTTTGAATTGGGTAGCTAATACAAATAAATATTTTCTCATATAAATGTGATTTATATTAAAAATGTTAATGACTAATTTTGGAATATAGAAATAGTAGTTATTCATTGCTTTAATATCCTATATAGGAAGAAAAAAATAATAACTTGGTATACTTTATACCAGTGATTCTCAATTGAGTGTTGTTGCACCCGAAGAAATGTGTAGCAATATCTGGAGATATTTGTTATTGTCATGGCTGGAGAAGTGCTACTGGCATCGAACAAATGGGGGCCAGGAATGTTTCAAGAAAACATTGTCATGGCGTGATCTCAGCTAGAGATTGTAAATTGCAAGGAAGATATCAGGAGACACTGAAGTGTACTATAGACTATTGATAACAGCAACAGTTAACCACCAGAGGAAATGTACTAATTGGTTTTTCTTAGAACGGTTCTGGTGTTCATACTTTCATATGCCTTGCAAAATGCCTCTACTCTTTTTCTTTTTCCTTTAGTAATTAGAATATTTTGTATAATATTTAGAAAGGTGCTTGGAATATAATAAATTCAAGAAATGTTGACTATCACTATGATTATTATTGTGATATATGTGTATATATACACAAAATTTAAAACAATACAAAGTTTTACAGATAGTTATACATTTTCGTCAAGTTCTTATATAATTAAATGACCTGAATTTGATCCTTAATGGTAGGAAATGAAAAAACAAATTTACTAAATAAATTGCTGATTTTAAAAATGAAGTACAAGTACCTTTATTTGTAAAAATCGCTGCTTGTAACTGTTTGAAGAACTAGGAATGATTTCAGCAAATCCGAACTCCATCAAGCTTACTCTTTATTTTCTTCCCTTTGTTTTCCAGGTGTTACAGTGAACACCTATTCTTGCTTGGACCCTGGAATACCTGTACATGGCCGTCGCTATGGTCATGATTTCTCCATTGGCTCTACTGTTTCATTTAGTTGTGATCCAGGATACAGGTTGAGTCATGAAGAGCCCCTTCTATGTGAAAAAAACCACTGGTGGAGTCATCCACTTCCAACCTGTGATGGTAATAACTCATTTGACATGCAAAATATGCTGATTTAGAAACAGAAAAATCAGTTTATTTGTATGGGATTTGACATAATTATAAATCTTTTAGATTTTTTAAAGGTTCTTTTGTTTTCTGGCAAATTTATGTTATAAAACCATTCATGAAATAAAGACTGTTGCTAATCAGCCAAACTTACTCCATGCCTAAAAATACTATCTATGTATCTACCCTGTTTGTATTTGCATATATATTTAAAACTCACCTATGTAACTATTTTAAGAACATGCAGTGGACCTTTTGAAAACAGCCTTGAAAATGCCAAATTGGTATGAGAAGAAAGCCCTGAAGAAAATGCAGCATTCGCTTCCTGCCTTGAATGACAACATGTCCCAGTTCAAATGGAAAGCCAGCTTGTCTACCCAAATTCTAACCAGCTACACAGCACCATGGTAGTTTACTCAGACTACCCTGTTGTGTCAAGTTCCTAGTTATAATAAATAGTATATCAGTGTGATTGTAAGTGACAGAAACCCATCTCTAACTGGTATTTAAAAATAAAAACAAGCTGTTATTCAACTGTTCAAATAGCAGAAAAGGCAAGGTGGGATACCTCTCATTGCTAATAAGAAGTATAAGTATAAATTCAAAACTTTTAAAGAATTTCTCTAGCTTTCACCTAGACTTTTCTTTGAGATTCACATAATTGTCTTATATTGCAGCCAGGTTTTTTCCATGTGAGGAATTGGCACTAGTGTATACACTCTTGGGAGATGGAAGTTGTTAGTCCTGTATCTTCAGATTCAGAGAGGAATGAGAGCTCTTCCCTGTTATTCTAATTACAAAAATCCCAGGGAAGTTGTTCAATTGGTCCATATCTAAACTAGTAACTATAGTGAAGGAGAAGGGCCCATTATGGTTAACTTTGTCTTGGTCATGTGCTCATCTATCCCTGTGGTTGAGACAAACCATGGTGGTATAAAGGTCCTATGTTTGTCAGAACCTAATAAAACTACAATGTTGGCCTGAATGAGGAGCATTCACCATGAAAGAAAGGTATAGAGGCAATATTGTAAGAATCAGGAAGATAAAAAGTAATGGGAAGCCCATCAACACACTTAACTTTTATTAATAATAAAAGCAAATAGATCCAGTTTTCCCAGGAGCAGCACAGGCCTTCATCATTTTTCGTCAGTGCAACAGCAATCATTTCTGAGTTTTTCAATCCAACCCCATGTTTCTCACTAAGGTTATTTCATGTTATATTCCATATCCAAAATTCTTAATGGCTTTTTATTGCTTAGAAATGAAAGCTCAAATGACTAATCATGGAATTCATGGTCCTTAACCTTGAGAAATCCATCCTTTTCCGTGATGTTTCCATCCTGCATTCTTACAATGCATCTTTATTTTAAAAGATCAAATCATGTTACTTTTAACCTCTGTTATGAACTGGCCTCCTCTTTTGCATTTCTATTTCATGTTGAGTATAACTGGACAAGGACTGAATTATATTTATTTTAAAAATGGCTAAGCTGTGTATAAAGCAGCTACTTAATAATTATTTTTTTCTGTTGACTTGAACTGAACTCAACTATCATATCACCTAGTGAACAGATTTGATCAGACGCTTCCTTTAATAGAGACTTTTGTGCCAGAGGTAATTAGTACAACTCTCCTGAGGTAGCAAGGGAGAAACAGACAAACAGAAGTTCTTGCCCTGTTCCAGGAATGTAAACTTGATTGGCCTAGGTTGCCTAATGCTTGTGTACAGTGTGCTTCACTCTAATATACATCAGCTTTTGTGATGTCTTTGCATCCTATGATCAGCTGATTTACAAAGCAAACCAGACAATGTAGTTTGGTGGTAATAACAGTGATGACTAATATTTATTGAGTTTTTACCATGTGCTGATACTGCTACAGATGCTTTATGTATTTTAAGTCATTTTCTCTTCCAAGTAACTCTATAAGATAAGTGCTATTATGATCACCACTTGCAGATGAGGAAACTAAGGCAAAGGAAAATTAAGAACCTCACCGTATGTCACCCCACTCGTTAATGGCAAAGTCAGAATTTAAATCCAGGAAGCCTAGATCCAGGTCCAGGGCACAAGGCTGCCACCACACTGTCACCTGCCCACATTCTACACAATAGGAAAATACTAAAATTCCTTAAAATGAAAGATAGATGATACATTTGTTATTCTTTCTCAGTGATGTCACATACTTATTTTAAGGACTTTATATGTAAATGTATATATTTATATATGATACAGCCATTTTAATAGTTTATAGATACTCTGTGCTGCTTGGAATGCATAACTGAAAACAGGACATTACCCTTTTGCTATCAATTATACCAAAGAAAAAGAGTAATTTGATTTAATTCTATTTTCTCTGTATATGCTTAGATTTTGAAGTAAAATTGGATCCTTTCTTAATTCATATTTCACTATTGACTGAAGAACTTTGAACCTTGAACCACAAATTCTTTCATCAGATTCTGCGCTAGTTTGTAAATTTAGTGCCTTATTTTTTTTTTTTTTAATTCCACTTCTTAAATAATTTCTCTGCTTCTTCTTTTAAACTTTTAGGTCTAGTTTTCAACAAGCAGCCAGAGTAAGCTTTTATAAACTAAAGCAAATCAGGACAACCCCTTACCTAGAACCTTCTTGCACCTTTCATCCCAGACAGAATAAAATCCAAAGACTTTTGCATGATTTGATTAACCCCAGGTATTCTGGGCCTTTACTACCTCCCGTACTTCATCCTTCACCACTCTCTTCCTCATTCATGCTACTCCATTCCAGCTACACGTGTCTCCTGAATAATTTTCCCAATATGAGAACCCTTTCTCATGCCTCCCATTCTGTCCCTCTAAGCCTCCCTTCCTTTTGTCCTGAATCAGGATTCTCCCACAGAACCATATGACTTACTCCCTAATTTCACTCACAAGTATATACTCAATACTTGCCTCAGTAATTATATGAAAGAGTAACCCCTTTCATGCCACTTAAATTTTACTTCCTAGTATTTTTCACTCTGTTTACATTACTTTTTAGTATTTATTGTCTCTTTACCTAACAGAATATACATGTCATGTAGTAGGTGCTCTGCTACACTCACTGTCATACTCCCAATGACAAGAAGAGTCCTTGTCAAACAGTTGGCACACAATAAATCTGTGTTGAATGAAAGAAAGCTACATTCTCCATGAAATGCACTTATGGAAATACTTTTGCTTTTGGTTTTGCATATATATTTTCTGGTTTTTGCCTTCATGAATTTTGTTCTTTTTCTCCTGGAATGTTCTAGCCCTTCCCTCAACTATGCATGTCAGAATTGTAGTCAACTTTTAAAGGTTATGAACTTGATCATGCTTTTCCTGAACAAAGCAACTGGGCATAATCTTGACTTTTTCTAAACTCTGTAGCTCTCTATATTTACATGTCATTTATTGCTACCTTATAACCAGTTATTGATTTGTTAACTTAGTATTTATTAATTATGCTGTATATACACTATAAAAAGACTGTTGAGCATAAACAGTGTCTACATTCTTCTTGAATGCATAACAGTTATACTCATTATCTTATTTTTCTTATATTCTTATAATCAAGAACCAGGTGTTCTTGTTGCTTTAACATGTATTTGTAAAAGATGTCCCGTGACACATAAGAGATTTGATTTAAAAAACAAACATGTTTTTTTTTTTTTTTTTTTTTTACTTTATTTTATAGACTATGTACAAGCCATGCCTTATATTGTAGATATCTTCTGCGAGCTGTTTAGTTGATAAAACTTGAGAAGATTGGATTGAAATGCGCTCTAGAAAGAGGACATGGAGCAAGAATTTTAATAGGAGAGCATTTTGCATTTGGGGCTATATACAAGAGGTGTTAAACGGCTTACATGTACGTAAAGTCACTAGGATAAATTGTTTATGCCCCGCCGGATACAATGATTAGATGATTGGTCCTTTGTGAGTAACTTAGTGTCTAGGGCTAAAGGACTCAATGTGTTAGAAGAGTCTGAGCCCACACTTTCCAGGAACGAGGGGCATTGTTGCTTTATGGGATCAATCGACTCCCTTTATTATATGCTTGAAATTGATGACCTTAGTGATTAGGGTAAATGCATCATTGTGCGGGAATTGTGCCTATAGTGCAAATAGCCTCTGGTATTTCCACCTTCTGTCCTGAGACCCCAATTTTAACTCAAATTATCCCACTTGGATGACAAAGACAGTATGGATTGCTCGATTTGTGGAAATTTAACTAAAAAGGTTAAAGTGAGTCAGTGCCTCAAATCATTAAAGAGGCAGACCAAAATGGAACTGAACTGGACTGAACCTCCGATAATAATATTGTCTGAAGCTTAGATGTTCTTGTCATTCCCCATGAAAAGGATTTGAGGGGAAAATTCGAGTTAAAGTAGCAAATGATCTATATACTCTGCTTGATTGTAGGTTTAGATTCCTAAGAATTTACTCAAATAGAATAAGACAGAGTTAATGTGCTGATGGTAGTGAATAGAGGCAAGTCTGGAACAGTTCCTCATTAAGTTTTATTGTGTTTCTCTACTAACAGGCAGAGCTATTGGAAAATAATAGGATATAGAAGAGATGAGATTAAAAGCAAACACAACCTACAAATTAAATTATGTGTACGTCCTTGTTAACTATGTCAATGGTTAGGGAATGTCCTCTTCAGCAACATTGTAGTTTTATTAGGTTACTGACTAAACATAGGTTCCCATGCTTCATATACCACTACTCACAGTGTTGGTTTTTGATTGCTCGGTACTAAACCACATTGTCCAATTGTTGGGGATAATATAGGACAGAATATGGTGTGAACCTGGCCCAGTATTTATCAACTGTACACCAAGAGAGCCAGAGTTTGTATAAAATTTACAAGCTCTGAGAGACTGGGTAGCATTCCACTGTCTTTGTACGCAGACTTCACTATTTATCATAATAGGTAATGAGGCATGACTTATATGAGTAATGCGCGAAGTATACATATGTTGTTAAGAAATCAAGAGAAAAAAAACTCTATCTCTCGTCGCCATATGTTATATAAAATACAAGGGAGAGCTTTTCTCTCTGAATACGTGTGAAATCGTGATCCCTTGGTGCTCCGACCTAAAACTGAACTGTCTTCTCATAATGGTCTCCTAAATGGTGCCTGAGATTATTATGCCTTTAAGTATGGCCTCTCCTATTTATCTACTTCCTTATAGAAGTGCTTTTCTGTGGTCACTGATTTTGTAGAATTTCAATCATAAGTGGTAATCCTGAAGAAGTATTGTTAAGAAGTGAAGCTAGAGATTTTAAGTTTTTGTAATATTTATACTTATATATAATTCTTATTACAATGAGGGTAGTAATACCTTGCCTTTTTGCTAAATTTTGAACAGTTGATAAGCTTGTTTTATTTTTTACATGTATAGGATTAGGGTTTCTGTCATTATACTGTTAATTATTATTTTATACTAGGAACTTGTCAAAGGGATAAGTTGGTAAAATTAATAATGGTGCTGTGTAGCTGGTTGAATTTGGGGTAGAAGTGGTTAATTTGACTGGGAATGTTATATGTTATAAGGTAGAGAAAGGAATGTATGCTAATTTTTCTTCCTTCAATGCTGCTGATGTCTCTTTAAGTTTCTCAATATATGAGATTATTGAATAGGCCGACAATGATTCACTTGATACACAATTGTCTATCTCATTCACAAGAACATGTAATCCTATTATGTCTGTTACAAAACTGTTGGTATCCCTGAAGACACATGGAATCAATTAGCAATGTTGCTGCAATAAATTGGAATTCCTTCTGAACACATAACAGGAGATAACACAGGAGATCTGTTATCTGGCACCTGTTTTAGACAGTCTTGTTTTAATAACGTTTACTAAGTGAATGGCCCACACATTCTCTTAAACGGACTTAAATCTCAGCATTCACTTTTTAAGTCATTTGTTTTTGGAGAAATTTTCATAATCATCTCTATACCACTATATCTGTTACAATACATTTAAATTCCATCCTGTACTTGAAAATATAAAACAAAATATCGCATATAAAAACTTAAATCTTTTTTATTCATCTTAATATTTTAGGTCATTCATTATTGATTTTAATAAGCTCTTACACATTCTTGTCTTTCCAATAGGAGGAATAGTTTTTAGATAAGCAAACATCATCAGTATGAAAGAATATTCAGTAATGAATTAACCACTTTTAAAATTAATCCAACTCAAAGATACAAAGATACTTTCTATTTGGCATTAGCATCTGTCACTGTACAATCTCATGTAATTGCTAAAAAAGCTGACAGTATAAAACAAATGCAACTTAAAACATTGGCAATATAAAATAATCTCATTTAGAAAAATGAAAAATTTCATTAGGTTGATGAAAATGATGAGGCTGATGATGGTGATGATGGAGAACTATTTCAGTCACATACGAAGTCACTGGCAAATGAGAATTCAAAATACATAGATCAGTTAAAGAACATAGACAAGGATACTGACACAATAGGTGTTGGGTGCACAAAAAAAGTGATTTGAACATGAAAGGATTAAATGAATCTCTGAGAAAATAAAGGATGCCCTTGATATTTTCTTTAATATATTGATCATTTGTGAGGGAAGTGCCACAAAATCAAACATAAATAAAGAACATCATAGCTTGCTAAAACAGTACTGTTAACGTGGAAAAAACATCAACACGATTCAAGAATCTGCCTGAGATCATAGACCCTGGAACTAGACTGTTTGAGTTCTATCTCTACTTGCTTTCTCATCTGTAAACTGCACAATTACAGCATTCTTCTCAAAAGGTTGTTGTGGGGGCTGAGTTAACATAACTAAAATCTGCGGAATAGTGCCAGCTACATTTTAAGATCAAAACAGTGTTTAGTCTTGTTTTTGATAAGAATTAGTAAATCATTACAATTTTATCCTGTTTTATTAGATATAAAATAAAATGTACGTGTCTTTATGTTTTTAGTTTCATCTTTCAAAAAAACTTAAATTACATTCTTTCCCCACTATTTACTATGAAATTCCATCTTTAAGTCCATTCTCTTCAATGTCTGCACCCAATGATAATTATTTTCAAATAACAGAAATCTTCACTTTGTTATAAAAACGTATTCTATATTTTCCCATCTGATTCTAGTCAAAGTAATATTATGAATGTTTGTTATAATATATTAGTTGTTGAGCATTCCTCCTAAACTTTTAAATGTGTTTATGTGTTGCACAGATTTATTCATTTACCTGCAGAATGTCTCTTTAAGTTTCCCCTTCTACAAAGGTATATAGGTACAGCTTACAGAAAAAACAATTCCCAAGAAACTTCTCAAGAAGTAGGACACTTGACAAAGTGTCTTTATTTGAAAGAATACTGATATACAGAAAAATTTTCTCTCAACTTCTTATATATACACACACACAAACACACAGATACAGATACACACATACATGTGCATGCTCAGGGACACATATCTGGTGTCCTTTCTAAAAGTTTGCATCTCTCTTTTTCGTTGCCTTTTTGTGTATTTTAAATTAATTTAACTCCCTTAATTTTCACTATTGTGTTCATTGAGAAATTTTATTCTAGCTGCATGACACACAGTCCTTTGAAATAGAGACTGTAGGTTTTGATTCAGTAGACATTTCACTCAACAAATTCATATCATGTTATAGTGTTAGGTGCTTTTGGAGAGACTCAAAAACTCACTTTTCTAGTGTGCTGGGGAAGTGGGGCACGGATCAAACTAGACAAAGGTATATGTTGCATTCATGATTCTTACTACCCTTGGCTGTGTCTAAGAGTCGGCCTTTTGAAGTGAAAGAGTAAGGAGTCAACAAATTCTCTGCTCATACTAGAATAAAAATGCTTACTAGACATTTTTTTTTTTTTCTCCAGTTTTCAATTTTGATAAAATTGTCTGGCGTACCATAAGCACTGATGGCTGTTGAATATGGTAGAAGACCTTGATTTGTTCTCAAGGAAATGAATATCAAGTCAAATATTACTTTCTGACCTAAGATTAACTTATTTTTATTACCTTAGAATATTTACTTACAAAACTACATCTCCTCAAAAGATCCTTTTTGTTTATAATATTTCCTAGAAAAAGACAGAAGTACAGAAGCAGCCTTGAAAACTTTTACAACTCACTTCATAGTTTTGAAAGGAATCCTATAAAGAATGACACATATCCCTTTAGGAATCTATATCAAACAATTTTATGCAATTAGCAATTCATTTTCTTAGTGCTTAATAAGAGGGATTGCTAAACAATTAATTACTCATATTTAATTTACCACCAATTTATGCAAATACTGCTTATAATTAGAAATGTATTAGCACATACTTCCAATTCAAATGTGGAAAGTTGAGTCATGTTCCCTTGGGTACAGTACTAATTCTCAAATGCTACTGAGTACCCTTTTCTTCTCTAGTGCTGCAATGGATAAAATGATTTCCTAGTATTGGAAAAGGTCTTAATACACACCTGCTATTACAAGGATGTAGCTTAAGCAAAGATAATGCGACTCCTCAATTCAAGAGAGGAGATAAGAGATTTGTTCACCCTCTGTCTCTCTCACTGTTGATCACATGGCTCTATTTCTTTGTATTTCAGCATTATGTGGAGGAGATGTTAGAGGGCCTAGTGGAACAATCTTATCACCTGGTTACCCGGAATTTTATCCAAATTCTCTGAATTGTACATGGACTGTTGATGTAACCCATGGAAAAGGTAATTTGCCTCATGAAATAATAATTAGACTATCTTCTGAATTTTCATTGAGTCTATTTTTATTTCCTTTTCCTTTACATGTTCTTTTGCATGAGCAAAAACAGATCAGTATTACAGTATGTTAAAACACATTTCAATTTAAATAATTGCCACAAAATTGTATTTACTCTTCTATAGTATTATAATGTGCTCATGTTTTTACCAGGCTGGTGCTATGAGAGATTTGTTTAGTTTTGATATAATTAACTAATGATATTTGCATTTTTTGTCACAAGAAAACGTCAAACAAGATGGCTGTAGTTTCTGACATAGCGTTAAGAAGTTGATTTCAGGAGTTCAAAGGGGAGTATGAGATGCTCTGATATGCTGAGCCAATTTTAAAGCAACTAGTATATGTTTATACAAACTTGTTTATGAATGTTTCTGTTTTTGTTTATTATAATTATACTATTTATATAATTTATAGGCATTCTATAAATATCTGTGTCTCAGATTATTTAGTACAGAGCTGCAGATATGTCTCACATAAATAGAGTGTGAAATTGCACTCTGCATAATTAGATGTTAATAAATGTCCTTTTACAAATAAACAAATAAGTAAAAGACTCTGTAGTATTAAATATGGTTCATTCACGAGATTCAACCACTCATAAAACTTTTACAAACTACTTCACTGTTTTGAAAGGAATCCTATAAAGAATGACATGTATCCCTTTTGGAATCTATAACGAACAATTTTACGTAATTAATAATTCATTTTCTTAGTGCTTAATAAGAGGGACTGCTAAACAATTAATTACTCATGTTTAATTTTTGCAAATATTGCTTATAATTAGAAATGTATAAGTAGGTACTTCAAATTTATCAAGGTACAGTGTAATTTATCAAGGTAACAACTTATCAATGGTAAAATGACCATTCTAATATATGAAAACAAAAAATATATTAAAGTTATTTACTTGAAAATCTCCATGGGCTGATCTTCTAAAGGAGCTACTTTATTCATTTTAAAACCTGATTTTGATAAGTACCCTTTATTTTAGCTCTGTTGCTGTATTACATTATTGAATTTTACTACTAAATTGTATTTCTTGAAAATAAATAATTTTTTTAGAAAGTCTAAAAAAAGAAAAAATCAAAATAAAATACTTTTAGCAATAAGGAGATGTTGTTACAATTAAAACTAAAACTTTATGTTTAATACATTTAAATTTATCGTGTTTTCACAAATAAAGTTTGCCTTTGATAAAATTACATATTATTTTATCAGGAAGTGAGAATTATGTCAGGACAATTTTAGTTAGATTTCTACAATGAATTAAATATTATTGAGAAAAAAGTGTTTTTAAAATGAGTATTCTGGTACTGAATAGCAGGAATGAAGTAGAAGACTTTGTAAACTGTGATTTTTGTCATTCTTTATTAGTAGAAGACTCTTTGCTGGAAGCTAAACAAGTATCCTATTATTCCATTGTGAAGTAGATTAATGGAGTTTAAAATAAGCTCCCTGATATTATAGAAGGGAGTGGAGTGCTACATACTGCTTGCTATGTAAATAGAGGTTTAATTAACACTTAAAGTTTTGCATCTTCACAGGTTGCAAGTGTTAATTAAATCCGTATTTACATGGCAAGAGATGCAGATGTAGATGCCTTTATTTTAAGAGCCAACTGAGTTTGTTTGAAGTACAGCTCTTCCAAAGGGTAGCCAGTTTCTTGAAGGAAAATCTCAAAGTTGGGAGAAATATTCAAGGTAATATAGTCTAACCTCTTACTCAGAAAACTAGTTTATCTGTATAGTGTTTCAGAAACAGGATGAACTGACCTGTTATGGATATTTCTGTTGATAAGCACTGTACTCGTTGGGAAAACTTGCTCATTTTTTACATATTTAGTTGTTTAAAAATTATTCTGCAGCTGTTATCCCTGTTCTGCTCTCTGGAGCTACACTAAAAAAGCAGCCTAATCTTTGCTCCAACCAAAAGCTCCTCAAACACACCAACTCACCGTTCTGAGACTACCATGTTTTTCATGTCCTCTATCCCTAGATCTTTATTCCAAGTCTTTTCTACCCAGACTAAACACTCCTAGTTCCTTTAATTCATCATAAGATAATATTTTCCTGTTCATCACAACTCTAATCAACTTTCTCTGGATGCGTTCCAGCTTATCTCTTTAAAATGTGGTTTTCTAAAACTGAACACATCGTGGCACAGTGTAACACTAAAATTATTTTCATTAAAGAAGACAGTATTTGTGTTAATTAACTTTTTTGCTGCCATGTTATAGTACTAATTGATAAGAAGTTTGTAGTAATGTAAATCATCTTTTTAGATTACTGGGACTTAAAATACAGATAAATTAAATTCCTAAAATTCTATAATTATACAATTGCTTTTTTTCTATCTTCAGTGCAAACTTTTATATTTATCCCTGTTACATTTTATCATATCGATTTTGATTCAGACTTCCTATGAGATCATTTTGAAGTGATTTACATTTCACTTACATTTACATTACATAGTCAGAATGTTCTTATATAAGTATGATCATTAGCACTTTAAGGGTTTATAAGAATCTTAACAAGGATAGATCTAAATATCTAAGTATTTAAGAAATAATAAAATTTAAATGTGCCATCTGTAATCTCTTCACCATTAAACATGAAGTCAAAGTGTCTGAACACATACAATTGTTCGATAGTTTCAAAGTCACATACAATTGTTCGATAGTTTCAAAGTCAGTTAACTACAGTGTCATTCAGCCTACATTGCTTACTTGCAGGGACACCATGAGAGATTTTCCTTAAACACATTCTATAAATCAAGATGCTAATTATAAGTAGTTACAGGAAACCTAGAGAAAAAAGTGTGCATCAGAAAAATACCCTTAGAGTCTTAGAAGTTAGACTGTCCTTAAATAAAGCATAGTCCACACTTATTATTTTACATATTAGGAAAAAAATAAGTCAAATGGCACCCTTTAGGTAATAGCTGGTGGCATGACTCTAACTAAAACCTAGATATTAAAGCTATTTTGACTTTAAGTACAAGGCTTTAATATACATATATCTGCAACATAAATTACCTTTATTGGGCATCTTGAATTAGCATTCTTACGAGAAGTAATTACGATATTGAAACCACTGACTTTTTCTCCCTGCCTTGTTAGAATTGTGTGTCTTTGCCTGTCTAATCCCCTTCTTTCCAAAATGTCTATCATAGTCTGCACCATCACAAACTTCTTGCTTTTGGAAGTCATTGCCTTTTTGCTTTAGGAGCTCATTGCTTTTGGTTTTTTTGTTGGTTTGTTTTTATTTTTGTGTTTTTCCTGAGATGGGTTCTTACCCTGTCACCCAGGCTGATCCTGGCTCACTGCATCCTCAATCTTCCTGGGCTCAGGTGATCTTCCCACCTCAGCCTCCTGAGTAGGTGGGACTACAGGTGCGTGCCACCACACTCAGCTAAGTTTTGTAGTTTTTCGTAGAGATGGGATTCTGCCATGTTGCCCAAGCTGATCTCAAACTCCTGGATTCAAGCAATCCACCCGCTTAGGCCTCCCAAAGTACTGGGATTACAAGTGTGAGCCACCAGACCTAAGTGGTCATTACATTTGAAGGTCATTTTTATACAACTCTACGGACCCCTTTGACAAATTAATTACCTCTATTTCTATGCTCCTATGTTGACTTATATTAACCAGTTTGGCAGAATGATTAAAAGTTTGATTCATGTACCTTTTTCCTCAGGTAGGCCATGAGTTACTTACATTCTTCTAAATATTTATATTCTATAATGACTAAAATATATTAGTTTCTCAGGATCATTTTCTTATTTGGATTAATTGACCTTCGGCACAACTTTGAAAGTCTTAAGTTGTTTTGCAGTAGTGAAAGAAAGTAGATATTACCATTTAATCCATGACTTGAACAGCAGCTTCTTTTTATAAAGTGGTTGGCCAGGGCTAAATAACAGAAAAACATTAGCTCTAATTTTGGGAAATTGATCAATAGCAATAACACTTTCTGAATACTTCCTCTGTGACAGTCACTATGCAAAGCCATTTTCATGTTACTTTATTTAAACTGCAAAACAACTCTGTTAGAGCCCTATTTTACAGATGGAGAAAGTAGGGCTCAGAAAGGTAAATAATACTTAACAGTGGCTTTGTTGGCACCAATAATTAATTAATGAAATTCTAAAATAATTCATTCTATGTATTTCAGAACAAGCACATTTTTTCTTAAAAAAATGTAATAATATAGCATACATGAGGATTTTTTTTCTCTTTTTTCAATCTACTCTTCTATTGTCCAACTATTTTTTTCTTAGCTTTATAGCAGAAATAAGACTGACTTATCTGAAATTTCTACCCTTACATTATTTTGCAGGAGCAAATCTAGACAGTGAACATCTTCTGTTTATTATGTCAATATCCCATTTCCTTCCATCTGTCTAGTATCAATACTGATTTTATACTATAGAACATTTGAAAACTGACTTAATTTTGGACTCCCTCCAAAAGGGCTTTTGTATTCCTGCCCATTATACAGAGTAGAAAAAAACAAAACAAAACAAAACAAAACTTACATTTTGAAAATAATTTGAAAGTAGTACCTTATATATTTCAAATATTTCTCAAATATGAAATCTCTGGTTCTTTATGCAGTAATAACCTTGTTGTAGTAATGTTTGTGTTTTCAGTCTATTTGTTTTGGTCTCATTTTCTATCCTCTTTTTTTTTTTTTTTTTTTTTTTTTTTTTTTTTTTTTTTT
>NW_016814510.1:20372-36697 GCF_001698545.2 Rhinopithecus bieti | reverse complement strand
TTTTATTTATTTATTTATTTTTTTTTTGAGATGGAGTCTCGCTCTGTCCTGGCCCAGGCTGGAGTGCAGTGGCGGGATCTCAGCTCACTGCAAGCTCCGCCTCCTGGGTTTACACCATTCTCCTGCCTCAGCCTCCCGAGTAGCTGGGACTACAGGCACCCGCCACCTCGCCTGGCTAGTTTTTTGTATTTTTTTTTAGTAGAGACGAGGTTTCACCGTGTTAGCCAGAACAATGGAGACTCTTAAGAATTGCCAACATTTGGAACCAAAATGTAAATGAATAAAAATGTTACTTGTCATACTCTGAGATTTTGGACTTTTCTTAGCAAATACTTGGGTAATTTTTTAGGTCAGGTACAAAAATAAAGCACTTCAAGGGAAGGGTCCCTGTGGTAGCCATTTTTTATTTCAGATGGCTCCTTACACAGTATGTTGTGTGTATTTGAGTGTGTGTATTTGTGTGAAGTCATTAGTCTTTTACATGTGTTCTTGACACTGTAATTAAATACTAACATGATACCACAAGGAGTTCACTACATACTCACTAGAAAGGAACAAATTTAAAAGCCCCAGATTTTCAAGTATTGGAGAAGATATGGAGCAACCATATTGTCTATGGAGATGTAAATCGGCATGGCCACTTTGTAAAACAGTATTTGTTAAAGCAACACATATATTATTACCGCCATCATTCAGTAATTCCACTACTAGATACGTACCCAACAGAAAACAGCACATACGTTCACAAAAGATATACTCACATGTTCATGGCAGCACTGTCTACATTTGCGATAAAATGCAAAAGACTTAAGTGACCATCAGCAGTTGAACAGGTAAATAGATGTGGTATATTCACAAGGTGGAATGCTATACTATACATCACCAAAAATGAACCACCCCCAACTACGCACAATGATATTGAGAAATCTCACAAACCTAATGTTGAGTAAAAGAAATCAGATCCAAAAGAATGCATATGATTCCATTCCATAACTATAAAATATGTATACAAAGCAGCAAAATTAGTTTGTGCTATTAGAAGTTGAGTGAGTGGTTACCTCTGGAAAACTGAAATGACAGAAAAGTTTTATAAAAAAGGCTCTGGGTGTTTGTATTATTGTGACTATTGATTTGGATACTATTTGCAAAGGTGTTTGGTTTGTGGAAACTCATTTAGCTGAACACTTATATGTACATGTTTTGCATATTATATGCACAGGTTGAAATTTGTGACAGATAAATAAATGGAGAAAAATTACATTCATTTAACAAATAGCATTCCCAAGCCTGTTTTATATTTATCTTCTAAAATAAACAGCATATTTGGAAGTTAAGTTCTATAATATTGAGCATTGCTTTTATGTTGGTTGAAGGCATTGGAGAAGGAAATGGAGGCATGTACAGTATTCACCAGGAAGTTGCACCTCTATTATAAACAAAATATATGTATTTCTTTTGAAATTTTCAGAAAACCAGGTAATTTTTTTTCAGGCATTGATTTTTTAATTTTATTTTCAAGCAGTTTCCAAGACGTGACTCATTTTATCTCTTTTAATGAATCTGAAGGAAAACACACATAAAAGAATAATACAATATATATTTGGAATATTTTATAGCAATGCCTCTCATTTTCAGAAAATTTAATTAGAAGGAAAGCCTTGGCTAATAGGTAGTTTGACAGTAACTCTCTGTGTTTTACTAATCTACCTGAAAATTCAGTGTTCCTATTTTTCTTAATAGGTGTGCAGTTCAACTTCCACACTTTTCATTTGGAAGACCATCATGACTACTTACTGATCACAGAGAATGGCAGTTTTACCCAACCACTGGCACGCCTGACTGGTTCAGATCTTCCTCCAACAATCAATGCTGGTCTCTATGGAAATTTCAGGGCTCAATTGCGTTTCATTTCAGATTTTTCAATATCATATGAAGGATTTAACATTACATTCTCTGGTGAGAAAATAAAAACAAAAGAGTTCATTCAATAACTTTAAAAAAAATCAATTTTTTCAAGATATGAGCATAACTAATGATGAAACAGAGAGTGAAAATAGCAGAATAGAAGAAAAGTTTTAAAAAAAGAAAGCAATGTAATATCTGTCAAGTTTAAGGAAAGCTTGGAATAGATTGAAGATTATCTCTAGTAATAAATAAGGGAAAAGCAAAATTAATTAATTTGCTGTAAATCTACTGGAAGTACAATGATTACATTTCTTTAATTTACAAAAATTATACAAAATTCTAACACAGGTCAAAACTAGCTAAAATGCCTAGTAAATGCAAAATGAAAATTAAAATATATATTTTAAAATTTCAGTTAGACTCAAAATTGAAATGAGAATTAATCCAGTGATTTCCTTGTTTTATGTGCCTAGGAAAAGACATAGAAGGCATAACCAACAGGCTAGTATTAAGATAAACCTAATTTATTATTCTGGAATTAGATAATCTATAATCAAATTAGCATAGTTACTCCTTTCTTCTAGTATAACCTTATTTATAGACAATAGTATTACTTGGATTACAGAGGGAAAAAATGTATGAGACCAAAGAGGATAAAATGTATTCCCACCACTTAGAGTTCTACTTTCCATTTGAATGAACACAACTAGCTACTTCTTAATACAGACACAAATTAATAAGTAAATCTTATGACAACTTGCTAACATTAAAATGATATAAGCACTAACCTTGTTCTTAAACAACTATTTTAGTATTTGGATGAAAATGTTGGGATGCTAAAATCATAAAAGTATTTTATCATGAATGGTAAATGAATATAACCTAGAATGTTAGAAAAAAAATCCAAGTTTTTTTTTAAAGCATAAAATATTAGCTAATCAACATGAAGCAATGCCTCTTGTTCTTTATTGCAATTACACAGTAACTGCTCTGGGAATATTTTTAGATAAGCTACTTCTTCTTAGGACTGTATATAAATTATAATGTTTAATCAACTCTACTGTTTCATACCCTGAAGACTGTTTAGTTGTTCATTTTCATAATGTTCATTTATTGCCTGGGGAAAAGTTCCTGTAAAATCCATAATAGAAAATTTTCAATGTGTGGTCACTTCAGTCTCACATAAACCCTTGCATCTCAAGTCATGTGTTTTTCAGAATATGCATTAGTTGAACTTCTTGTATACAAGGAGCAGAAGGGCCTTTATCATTTAAATGTAAAATATTAAGCAAAATGCATTTCAAAAATGCAAATGATTTCATTTCAAATGTTATTTTGTGTTTGAAAATATGCAGTTCTTATACCATTGTAAGTCAAAATATATGAAATAAAATGTTTCTAATGCAGAAAAAATAAGATAAAAAGCTATATTTTATTATTCAGAAGGTGATATTTTCTCATCTATATTGAATACCACACATACAAATATTTATCAAGTTATTAGCTATTTTACAAAAGAAGAAACGTATGTGTGCCATTTGTATGTTCTGATAGCTATTCATATAGTCACTTCTAAATATATGACTAGTTTCTGAAAACAATAGGAATACACCCTTAAAAGTAACCACTATCATTTTCTTTGTCCTTTCCTCCCCTCCGGGGAATTTTCTCTCTAATTTACAGAATATAACCTTGAACCTTGTGAAGATCCTGGCATTCCTCAATATGGTAGTCGAATTGGGTTCAACTTTGGGGTTGGTGACACTCTGACCTTCTCATGCTCATCGGGTTATCGGCTGGAAGGAACATCAGAGATCATCTGTCTTGGTGGTGGCCGACGAGTGTGGAGTGCACCTCTGCCAAGGTGTGTGGGTACGTGGTCAGCTGCTTTCATTTGCTTGTATGTGTAGTCACTGTCCATGGAGTTGCATGGTTACACCCTTCGTTTTTTATAATCTGTTGAATTTCTTCATTTATTTCACATTAGTTATTTCAATTTTTTTTTTCTATTTGGCAATCTGGTGTAACTGAATTAACTTCTCTACTGCTCCATTCAAGAAACCATGCTTCTAAATTTGTTTTCAGATAGGGATAATAAATGAATTAGATAGGTAGGTAGATAGATAGATAGATGGATAGATAGATAAATAGATAGATAGATAGAAATATGATAGATACATAGAAATATGGAGATAGATAGATGATATAGATAGGTAGGTAGGTAGATAGATGAAGGATAGAAATAGAATCATAGTTTGAGAGCTCACCGAAAACGGAATTCTTGTATTCTATTGATAGTATATTCTGACTAAGGTATTGACAATATTTTATAACTTAAAATTAATATGCATAAAAGATGATTACAAGAGAAAGTGTCAAATGAAGAATAGGTAATTAATTTAAGGGCTGTCAATGAATTTATTGGCTCACTATTTGATAGATAAGAGAGCTATTCATTCATGTTGTGCAGTAAAAAATAACTATAATTAAAGTATTGGAAGTTTGAAGTCACCATCTCAGTCTTTGGAAGTAAATATTTTGACTGATAAAAAGAAAACAATGTTCAGCACAAAAAATAACGGGCTTTTCATTAAGACTTAAATCATTCCCTATTTAAATTAGAAAATATGAAGGCAAGAACTTCTCGCTGTTTAGTGATTATCAATACATCTTATGATAGAATGAGATTCAAATGGCCATTTTATAATTATTTTATAAAGTTATTGAAAATTATCACAAGCACTTAATTTGATTATAAATCTAATTATGGGTCACAAATTATAAGTTATAATATGCTACAAAATCAGGAAAATTGGTAGAGATTTGAAATGTGGTTTAAGCCCCTGCTCTTTACTGTGGATACAAAATGCCCCACGGATTGAAATGAGAAT
Organism: Rhinopithecus bieti; assembly: GCF_001698545.2. Classification (NCBI taxonomy): domain Eukaryota; kingdom Metazoa; phylum Chordata; class Mammalia; order Primates; family Cercopithecidae; genus Rhinopithecus; species Rhinopithecus bieti. The sequence continues at coordinate 31,901 of NW_016814510.1, read as the reverse complement.
GAAGAATTGATATCCCTTCTGCCTCATTCAATTGATTATCCCATATATAGAATGTGGGAATTCCTGTGGAACCACAAATTAAGCCAAAAAATATGATCATCCAAGTTAATGTGGGTCTGAAGTCTTTGATTGTAATGAGATTGTTTTCAAGATACATAACAGATGAAATTTCTTTTAAAATCACAGATTTTGTAGAAATGGCACAAGCAACCATAGAGGCTTGAAGTTGGGAGGTGATAAGTAATCATACTCTCAGGGCATCTTTTCCAGGAGCTATGCAGGGTGCATTTTTTTTTTTTTTTTTAAGGACATTTTGTTTTTACTATTGCTACTACTGCTACTGCCACATTTGAAATTCCTGCACTTTACTTCATTATGCCCATTTTCATTTTCATGACTGTTTTCAAAGGTAATTAATGAAACCTTTGGAATAGTCCGAGTTAGGACTACAGAGTGTTTGACCATTTGATATTTGGCCAATTCACTTTTCTAAACTTCATTTTTCTCATCAGTCAAATGGTTACAACTGTAGCACCTAACTCATTGTTATGAGTTAGTTATGAGGATTTAAAGAAATTAGTGATGTAAATCAGACACCTGGTACAATCCCCGGAATATAGGAAGCATTCTGAATTTAGATTTTATTTTAACTAATTGTTTTGAGTATAATCTGCTGTCTCTCCAGCCTGTCAACTTAGTTTATAAAATCAATTATAGTAGGAAATAATTCCATTTCATAAAACACTAACATTATGAGGACCTGCTAGGCTCTTTTATGTAAAGTCATCTCATTTAATCCTTACTAAAATCCTGATATTATTATCTCTTCCATTTTTCATTAGTAGAAGTCTGAGCCTTAGAGATGCTAAATAACTTGCCCAAGATCATTAAGATCGTAAGAGGTAGCACTATGATTTTTGTAGTGATCTGTTTCATTCCAAAACCCAATTTTTTCTTCACTAGTATCTAAGGAAACGTGATTCTAGAAAGAATGTATCATATGGAATTGACATTTTCTCTCAGAGTAACCAAATACATGCCAGGCTGTTATATAGGTTGAAAAAAAAAGTGTTTACTTGTACATTTTAAAATTTAGTTTATATTTACGATATATTTTAATAAATGGATTTATGAAAACCTGGCATTGCAAAAATCTAACATTGAGTTAATTTTGTTTTATTAAGGTGTTTCTTTGAGACGGGTTTATTCGTGCCTAAATCTTTAATGGGAAGGATGAAAGAAAATTACCCTGTGGACAAATTTAGAAAGCAAAGTTATTACCATGGGAATTCCCCCCACCCATTTTCAGATTAGCTGTGCTTGCTTTTAAGCTTATTAAAATTTACAATTAATTCAATTGACCTTAATAAATTCCACTGTAGGCATACATTTAAGTCACAAGATGGGTAGAAATATTCCTTTAAAAATAAATATTTTTTAAATGTTACTTCTCCAATTTTTTTGAACTTTTTTCTTTACTGCTTTGCTTATGCTTCAGATCAAATTTGTTCCTTCTTGAATTTCTAATTCTAAACACACATATGTATATATTTCTAATTTTGTTTTTTTTTTTCCAAATTTTAGTCTTTATTCACATAAAATGCATGTTATTTGTAAACATTCATCTGAGCAGATGTCCAGTTTTAGGAATGCTAGTTTATTTGGACAGCTTTTATTTCTTCTTAACCTCTTTGTACTTGTTACTTCATATATCCTAACACCAATTCTTTATTTCATACTTGTTTTAAAAAATCATTATTTAGTCTTCAGCATTGCCAACTGCATACAAAGCCTAGATTAACAATAGCCAAATTATTAAGTAAGTTGTATTCCAAAAGTTTGCTTCTGTTTCAGTTATTTGGAATCTAAACATTCTTTTCCTGACACAAGAGTACAAATGATGGATATACTCCCAGAACAAGCCCTAGATGAGGTTTTAAATTTTATATAAAGTATGAAACTAATATTAACATTTACTAAAATGATTTGTGTATATATACATTATATAAGGCATCTGACTCCAGATAGTAAGGGAACTGATAAAGCTAGTTTTGGAAACTTACTTTACATTTTATTTATATAAATTTTGATTCAACATTTAGTGTACAGGTTGATTGGTATCTCCATTTTTTTTAGTAGAATTTGGCAAAATTTATCTTATTCTGGATGTTGAATGAGGAATAAACAATATTTTTCTTTAAACAATTTCCTACATAAGCTCTGCATTTATGTTTAAAGTTTTAACAAAATATTAAAATGTGATAATACCATAATGTGGCCATTTACATCTATGAAAAATTCTGTCATGTAATATCTCATTCCAAAACCCCCAAATGTTGTGAAAGTAAGTTTAATACAACTATCCTATCAGTAAAGATATGATATCTATAAAAATACTCAAGGTTGAACACAAACCCAAGGGCAGATTCATGATTATCACAATGTTCTGAGTCCAAGTCCTGTGTACGGTCCACAGTAGCACACCATTGTCTCTGACCGGAGACTCTGATAAAGTTGGGAGGAAATCTGGTCTGCATTATAGTTGACACTTGGCTTCAGAGAACTTCGTATGCTTGTCGTCTATTTAACTAGAGGAAAACCTCTTCAACCATGGCCCATTTATCTGATGTTGCTTAAATGCAGAGAAATTTGTAGAAGCAGGAGAAGAATCTTGACAGAAATCAAGAGTATAACAGGAAAAGTTTTATTATGCTATTAGTAGCTAAGCACTCGATACACAAAATCTCATTTACTAGTTAGTAATCAAGATGAAAGTTTTACTTTCTGAAACAGATATTTATGTATCTGTAATTATACTTCACTTTTGGGAAAACTTAAAAAACAGGAAAAATGGTATTTTAGTTAAGATGTTTTGTATATGAATGATTTTCCTGGAGAGCCATGTTTCTCAGGAATGAATATCTGATCACCTTTTTAAGTGGCAACCAAATACCCAACAGCAAAAAATAAATAAATAAAATAAAAAGAAATTTAAAAAATTAAAAAGTACCAGTAAGTTGATAAGTTGATTAAAATAAAAAACACTTTCCTTTTTTGTTTAAGGTATAAGTACATGATTTCTTTTCTAAAGTTGGCATTACAAAACACTGTCATTTTCTTTGCTATCTTTTTAAATCAGGAAAATCTTGCATGTCTTCACTCAGCATCCAAATATACCAGGAACCAAGCCAGGCCATGTTGCAAATAAACAAGGAGCTAATGAAAGAACATGTTGTTTTGGAAAGTAGATTAGCAAGTTAAATATTAGTAATGATTTGTGTTTAGGCAGGAGTCCACATATTTTAAGAAGCCCACACATTTTGAAGTGATTTCAAAGACATTAATTCATTCATCTTCATAATCCCTCATTTAACACATCTTCTCTTTCTAATTTCATGTGTCATTGATTTTTTTATCTGACTTTGGACAAGTAACAACATCTTGCCTTAATCATGAGTCAAATGAGAAAAATGATAACTCTATATTACACATCTACTTATTATTCTCACTTTTCTGACTTTTCAGATGATATATGATGATAGTTATTTATTTCTTAGTTTAAAAATAAATGTCAACAAGAGAGGAAACTGGGTGTGCAGCATATATGCGAACTGTCTGTATTATCATTGTAACTTCTCTGTGAACCTAAAACTATTCCAAAATGAAAATGTATTAAAAATTCAAAATATGAAAGAATAAAGTGCATTTGAAGAGGCAATTTCTCTTGAAACAAATTCTACTTATTTTATCTTAGCCTCCAAGATCTCTATACTAAAATTATATCTATCAGATGCCCACACATGTATATCAAATATGCCTGATCTATCCAAGTTAGTCAGCATTGCAGATATATGGGCCAGTAGAAAGCAAATCAGAAATTAAGAGACTTAGATTGATTTTAAATTCTACCATTAATTAGTTGATTGATTTAAGCAGATGTCTTAATTTTCTGTATTTTTATTTTCTGGAAAGGATGATGCCAGTATGAGTTCTATTTAACCCAAATATATATATTTTTATATATATGTATAAAATAAAAGTGCTCTAGTGAGTAATATAAAGAAATATGTATTTACTTCTTTCTTGTATGATTAGGACTGAATGTATTGATTTCATGGTTTAACAATATAAAAGCATCTAGAATATTAACTTATATTTGCTCAATGCTATCTAGTTTTTTAAAAGAATTTCTTGCTCACAACCTTATGAAGTAAGCAGGGGAGGTGTTATTCCTTTTTAGCAGTTGAGAAAATGCATGCTCGGAAATGTTGCAATTAATAAGTAAAAGAAATGTACCAGAGGCAAAGTTTTGTAATTCTTAGATGAGTGTTGTGGCATTTCAAGCAACATTGCTTTATTACCTTATTTATTGATGCACCATTTTCAAGTTAGAAGACCATCATTTTTTATACAATAGACCAGGGGTGGGCAAACATTTTCTGTAATGTGCTCCACAGTGAATATTTAGGGCTTTGCAGCCCACATGGTTTCAGTTACAATTACTGAACTCTGCTATTGTATTGTGAAAGCAATAGACAATACATGAATGAATTGATGTGGCTGTGTTCCAATAAAACTTTATTTACAAAAACAAAAATCTGGATATGGCCATGGAGCCATAGTTTGCTGGCCCTTGCAACAGACTTATCAAGCTTAATTAACTTAAACATGCCTTTTGTATTTGGGCATTTCTTAGCCATTGATCCTTTAGGGAAAGAAGAAAGGATACTTTACTCATTCTCTAATTTTTCATTCTGGACTCCATTTATTAAAATCATAATGTACATATTACTAAGAGGAAATATTTCTTACTTTTTTTTTTAAAGAATATTAGGAGTGTGTGTGTGTGTGTGTGTGTGTGCGCGCGCGCACGCGCATGTGTGTGAGCGTGCACGAATACTGATATAGCTTTTTGGTAACATAATTCTCAACCATCTCCAAATCTATTCATGTACTCAAATGTCTTCTGAGTACACTGGACCTCTCCATATGGATGTCCTCCCACAAGCACATTGACTTTACACTGCCAAGACAAAACTCATTATCTTCTCAGCCAAATCAGCCTTTCTTTCTGCACTCTTTATTTCAGTTATGGCATCACTCTCATTCAATCATCCAAGCTAGAAATTGCATTATCTTTCACTCCTACTTCCCTCTCTTTTTATCCATATCAGAGCAGTCATTATGACTTACCACCTAAAAATATTGCTCAAATTGACCACCCTTTTCGTTCTCACTGCCTTTGTCCTTGCCCAGCTCTCATTGGTCCTCAAAAAGATTAATACAGTAGCATAAGAACAATAACGTGTGGTAGGCATTGTGTTAAACCCTGTATAAATATCTCACTTCACATATCCTTTATACAAATCATTTAAGAAGATATTATCATTCCATTTTATAATGAGACTGGATGATTGATTATACAACTTGATAAAAAGCTTAAAACCTACTCTTTCTGACTTTCATGTTCAAATTTTAGCAGTTATGTGCACAATCTCATTGTGTTACCTCTTTTTTCCTAGCTGGAATTCCTGTTTCCAGCTTTCCCTCATCTAATTTATCTTCAATATTGAAACTAGTTATATTAGATTTGTATTGATGAGTAATAGATTAACACAAATTTAGAGACTTTACACAACGTATTTACTTTCTCATGGTTTCTGTGGGTTGAGAGTCTGGACATGATTTAGACCCTCTTCTCAGGGTCCACAGACTACAATTAATGTGTTAACCAGGGCTGAGTTCTCGCCTGAGGTTCAGGGTCCTCTTCCAAGGTCACACGGTTATATTGGAAGCAATCAGTTCCTTGTAGTTGTGGAACTGAAAGCTTCAATTCTTTGCTCAATTCCATCCACAGTTCCTTACCATGTGGTCTTCTGGAATATAGCTGCTTACTTCATCAAGCCAGCAAGGAAAAGCTGGTGAATCTGCTAGGAAGATGAAGACGAAGTTTGTTTTTTTTTTTTTTTTTCTTGGGGGACGGAGTCTCACCCTGTCACCCAGGCTGAAGTGCAGTGCAGTGGCGGATTCTCGGCTCACTGCAAGCTCCGTCTCCTGGGTTCATGCCATTCTCCTGCCTCAGCCTCCCGAGTAGCTGAGACTACAGGACTCCCGCCACCGCACCCTGCTAATTTTTTGCATTTTTAGTGGAGGCGGGGTTTCACCGTGTTAGCCAGGATGGCCTCGATCTCCTGACCTCATGATCCGCCGACCTCGGCCTCCCAAAGTGCTGGGATTACAGGCATGAGCCACTGCGCCCGGCGGGAAGATGAAGTTTTATAGAAGGTGACAGGGAGTGATGAAGGGAAAGCCATAGATCCTGCGTATATTGGCTTAAGGCATAATTGCTTAAAAAAAAAAAAAAAAAAAAAAAAAAAAAAAAAAAAAAAAAAACAGGTATCATGGGATTCAACTTAAAGTCTGTCCACCATACCAGTTATCCTTTGAAAGAACAGATCGTCTATTCCCTGTGTAAACCACTAAGTAATTTGACATTGCCCACTGGATAAAGTCACGTGTTTGTTTGTTTTTTTTAATTTTTTTTTTTTGAGACGGAGTCTCTCTGTGTCGCCCAGTGCCCAGCCTAGAGTGCAGTGGCGCGATCTTGGCTCACTGCAAGCTCCGCCCCCCGGGTTCACACCATTCTTCTACCTCAGCCTCCCGTGTATCTGGTACTACAGGCGCCCACTACCACTCCCGGCTAATTTTTTTTTTTTTTTTTTTTTTTTTTTTTTTTTTTTTTTGTATTTTGAGTAGAGACGAGGTTTCACCGTGTTAGCCAGAATGGTCTCGATCTCCTGACCTCGTGATCCGCCCGTCTCGGCCTCCCAAAGTGCTAGGATTACAGGCGTGAGCCACTGCGCCCGGCCAAAGTCACAATCTCTTAAGTCCTCTCATGAGTTGGCTTTAGTGTCTTCTACTTACATTTCTCTACATGGCTATGTGCATCCTAGAATACAGTCACAAGATGTTACATGCCATTGAAAAAGTGCCAACCATTTTCTGTACTTTATGATTTTAGGGCTATATTGAGGTCTAGTGCATGCAAATGACCAAATTCTCACTTGTGTTTACATAAGCAAGTGATTTTTTTAATCTGTAAGAATATGGGTTTAAAAGTACAGTAAGACCAGTCTGAGCAAAATAATGAGACCCCTTCTCTATAAAAAAAAATTGTAAAAATTAGTTAGGCATGGTGGTGTGTGACAGCAGTCTCAGCCACTGGGGAGGCTGAGGTAGGAGATTGCTTGAACTCAGGAGTTCAAGGAGGCAGTGAGCTACAATGGTGCCACCGCCACACTCCAGCCTGGGCAACAGAGCAAGATGCTGTCTCTAAAAAAAATAATAATAATAAAATCACAGTGAGAAAACACAGAAATCATTGTTTGGTTGCTGAAGCAGCCTTTGCTTTTTAATCTGTTGAGCTCCATTCCCATTACCCTACCTGCCATCGTTCAAGACAGTATTATCTATCATTATCTACCTTATTATTGTAATAGTTTAAACAGCACTCTAATCTTCATTCTTGTGACTTTTTCCTTAAACCAAACTATGGATTCAGAAAGAACTTCCTGTGATACAAATTTGATTATGTCACTCTCTTACTTAAAATCCTCCATTGTTCTCCATTGCCCTTAAGATAAATTCTGAATGTTACTCTCTCACCCCCAATCTCCACTCCATAATTTGGCCTAATCCCTTCTTTCTTTAAACTCACCTCTTTTACTCATTCTGATAAGCCCTCCTGGACCTCCCAAGAGTATGTTAGATGTCCTTCCTACAAGTTGCATGAGCCTTTCCATATTTTCCCTTTCTAGATTTCATCATGCTATATTGAATTGCCTTTTTATCTACAACAGTGTTTAGCATATAGAAAGCTTTCAGTAAATTTGTTGAATTGATAAAGAAATGAATATATAATATAGGCAAAATTCCTTTACTTCCACATTTTCAACTTACTAACTTCCATTTACATGAACAAAGCTGTGCTCCAGAAGAAAATAGAGCGAATTCTGCCTAACACCAATAAAGGACTATAATTGCCGTTTCAACCTCAGCTGTCACACCGTTCTTTAGTCTATAATGCATTTTCTGTGGGGTTATTTACACACAATTTCTCAAGTCTAATAAGTAAACCAACCAACCAACCAACAAGTAATTAAGATGCCTGAAAAGACTACTAAGAAGAGGCTTATAATTATGATTGATAGAAATAAAAAGATAAATTTATACAAATTGAATATGGTGAGAAAATGAACTCTGTACCTGTATATGGAATAATTATTTCCCTAATTCAGTAAATTTCAGAGCTTAATAGGGAAAATAGCTGATTCAAAACTTTTCAATGAGTTTAAAAGTAAGGTAAAAAAGGTGCATGATAGAAATAGTATCCACAAGAATACGAGGGACCAATACACATTTCCTATTTAATGAAATTAGATTGTGGACTGCGAACTTCAATTCTTACTCACTTGGGATTTGTAGGCAAACAGATTTACAGACAGCCTTTTAGAATGCAGCCAGTTCATTAGGATATAAGTTTCTGAATTTATTTTATTATACTGTAGCTGGCACATGAATAAGGGTGATTTTACCTGATAGCTGTAAGTCCTTTGAAGGTGGAGGCTGGATCTTAGTTATCTTTATACTTTCTGTGTGTCTGCCATAAACTTTGGCATATGACAGGTGCTCATTCTGAACAGAAGACTATATGAAGCTAATTCACCATGTGATCATCAGGAACCAACTTAACAGAGTAGACCCTGACCTAACTATAGGGTGATTCACCTATAGGGAGGATTTCATTGATTCTCATGTTATTAGAATCTCAAATTTCTTTGGATAAAAATTTTCGAATTTTATGAGGACTTAAAATAGGAGACTCCTAAAAATACCTCATTCTCCGTATATGTCCTCATGCTCTGACTGTAAATCTCGTTGCAAGCCAAAATTTGACTACTAATTGGAAAGTTCAAAGATAGGTTTGGGGATTACAGAGAGGACACAGATGTCTTAAAAGAGAGTTTGAGTTACAGAAGAGAGGCAAAGAGTGGAGTGTTGTGTGGACTCTCTGTTGCAGAGGGTCATGTGCTAGAAGCAATTGCAAGAGTGAGACTCTAACATCAGAAAGAATTACAAAAGTGCCAGAATAACTTGCTCTTTGTATAAACTCTGGGTGACGTCTTCCTAGTTTTGGAATTTGCCCAAGTTCAGAAATCCCTAGAGCATACCTTTACTTTGGCTATGTCTAAGAAATTTAACCTACACATATTGGAAAATATGCTGGAAAAAAAGAAAAACTATAATAGAGCTCAAAGTAGTGCTTTAAAGCAAAAATAAATGTTATAATACTAACCGAGAACGTTTGATATTCATCAACTTTGCCATCAGACAAGCTAATTTTGACTTTTAGCTTGACTTTTAGACTTTTGACTTTACTTAATTAGTTTACTAGTCCCTAGTATATATTAATGCCAGATAAGGAATATTTTACCTGAGGTAATAATAAAAGCTAATATTTGCTATGTGTTTACTATATGCTAGGTTTGGTCTTATGAGCTATGAATAAGGGCCCTGAGACACAGGAAGGTTAAGCAGTTTTCCCTAGGATAATATATTAACAGTATTTTTATTCAAAGCAAGTTAGATTGGGAGCAACTTTTTGCTATAAGTTGTAAAGAATTAAAACATTAAATAAGTCAGTGTAGTTTGATATTCTGTATATATCCCCAAACTGGTTCTTGCTTACAATAGTGGCATCTGTGGTTCTCAGGAAATACTATAATCTGGCAGTGTAGATAACTGGAGAAGATAATTAAATGCTATTGCTACTTGTAACTGAATTAGATCTTGATGTCGTATCTCAGGAGAGGGTAGGATTTAATTGAAGTTGGAATAGACTGACAGTACCTAAAATTATTTTGAAACTGGGAAGAAAGGTAATTGTCACATTAGGTAAATAGATTTTAAAATTTGTTCTAATTCCATTTTTTAAAATAAAATCCATGTGTCTTTTGTTCTGTATATGTGTGTATATAAATTATTTTACTTTTAGCCTTACAACATTAAAAATAATAGCAGAAAATATATATGCCATTAATACAGAGGCTGATTGCTAATAAAAGATTTTATTGTTTGTCATCTGCTAATGCACTTAGCTAAGATAGGTTCAAATATACCTAGGACTTTGAAAACAGACAAAAGGACATTGGAACAAACTAGGACTATAAATTAGTAACAGTGCATTATACTAAGGAACCAATTGGCCTTCAGTTTGGTGGCACCAACAGGGGTGGACTTAAGGTTGAATACAAGAGAGCAGGACTGCCATTATTCTGTCTAGTAAATGCATTCAGTCCCCAATGAAAATATTATGGGTATGAAATAAAAAGAATTTCATTTTTTCACTATCATTTCAGGTTTTTGTTTTTTTTCGCTATTTTGTCTTTACCTCAAGCTTACCCTTCTCAAATCGAGCTCCTTCACTGTGGGATAAAGCAGCTGAAGTCATTCTTTGTTTATTATACCAAGATAGTTGCCATGGAAATAATATAATGTTATAAAATAGGCATCGTAAATTAAATCCAGAGTCAAGAAGGAACATATGGGTCGGGTGGAGATTGTGTGCTTATTTAAATAAACAATACCCTTGGTAATCATAAAAAATGTCAAGGTAAATTACAGAGAAAACATAGAGAAAAATGAACTTAGAACTTTAGGAAGTTCTTCGCAGAATTTAAATATTGCACTTCAAGCAGATGCTTTTTTAAAGGAGTTAGGGGATTATTAACCTCCCCCAAACTACTTTTCTGGCTATGAATCATTTTTCTACATCTCTGAGTTGTACCCAAGTACTCTCTTTGTAGCTCTCTTTGAATCCCAGCTCAGTTATTGGTATGCTCAATGTGTAAGTAACATTTCTCTTCATGTGTTTTAATCAGTCGACAAAGGGTGTGTTTCAAAAGGTGATGGATAGCTTTTATTTCATGTATTTTACTATATCTTTTTGAATTTGCACTAGTTGATGTTTTACTATATCTGGCTACCGAATGCTGCAGGCATAAAACATTAACCTTTTCCTACCATATAAAATTAGAATCTCAATTGAATCTGACCACTATTTTCTAAAAGAATTTCTGAGCCTTTTTTGTCCTGAAAACGTTTGATTTTCATTTTCCAGACATTGTTTTGTTTTTCTGATAATGTAAAATTATTTCTCACTTGTTCAATCATGTTATTTGAGATGACTTGATGTAATGTGCTTGTATAAAATACTGAACTAAGGCTTGCCCTGTATCTATAAAAGGAAAAGTAGGTTATACCAGTTTTCAATTTGGAAAATTTTTAATTAAACTCCACTGACTAGGGTCTAATCTGGGCATGCCACCGTATCCCAAATTGCCTGTGATCTTGGAAAAAAATATGAACATGTCATTACAGATTTGTTTCTCAAGGAAATTTTCAAGGATATCATCATTAACTTTATCACGTTTTCTTTTCTTTTTTTTCCTCTGGAATCCCCCCCCCCCC
>NW_016814510.1:0-18649 GCF_001698545.2 Rhinopithecus bieti | reverse complement strand
GATGGATAGGGAACAGCTTCTCAAAAATGACATATTTTTGAAAATGTGCTTGATTCTGCCCAATAGAAAAGATGAGAAAGTCCCCCTAGGCAAAGCAAATAACATTAGTAAAACAGGTCAAACTGATGTGTCTACAAATCTGTTTCAGGCTTAAGTGGCTTTTGTGCAGCTCTTTTTCTGATCCCAAGTTCAATTATAGGTATAGTCAATGTGGAGCAAACACTTCCTTCTTTTTTGCTTTTTAATCAATCCTTGAAGGACACATTTTCTACAATGATGAATAGGTCTTATTTCATGTATTTTTCTATGTTGTTCAGAAGTCTGAGTATATGTTTTATTAGAATTGATATAGTAATAAACAGCAGCCCTATAATAGTCCATATGGACTCAGAGAGAAAAACTCCCCAGGTTCAAATCTTGTTCATAACTTAGAAGCTGTGGCAAGTTGAAAAAGATCCTTAACCCCCCTGACTCACATTTGTAAAATGGAGATATAATGAAAAATTATTAAGTATGTTGATTTTTTATGATGACTAGGCACTATGCTAAATGATTTGCATGTATCAACCCATTCAGTATTCTCAACAAGTCTATGATGCAAAAAACTACCATCATCATTATCTCCGGTATACAAATGAGACCAATGAGATACACAAAAGTTGCTTAACTGGCTATGTGTGCCAGATAACGCAATGCTCATTGCCTTACTTTTACATCATTATGGAGTCCCTATTAATTCGGCATAAATGAACTTAAATTCATTCTTTTGCATACAGACCAAATTAGAAGGCCTAATCTGTCTTCAAGAAATGTGACGTTGGAAACACAACATTTATCATTGTTTGGTCTAACAAGATAAGAACTAGATACATTGAAAAGCAAACAGGACTTAGATGTTGGAGAACATTGTACATTGTTTAAAGAGTGATGGACATCCATTAAGGTGTTTTAAGCAAAGAAATAACATGTTTAAGTTTACATCTTATAACATCTTTCAGTCCCTTGTATTTATGAATAACAAATTTAGGCTTCCCTAGCTTTAGTTTGGTTTACTGAAGCTAGAGAAACCTGTTAGGAAGGGGTCCTAATACCCCATACATAACATCATGGGGCAGAACAGCACAATTGGACAGTAGAGGACACTTTTGAGAATTGAAGAATATTGGTGCTAAAGATCTTCAGAATGTTTGATTACATACTCCTCAATTTGTTTAAGTTATATTCAGAATCAGGTATTCCCTAATAAGATCCCAATTCCTGGAATAAATTAGGACATCTTCAATTCCAAGGCAGACATTTGGTTTCCCGATTGGAATTCACACAGCTCCTCTTTTATATGTTCTTCCACTGCTTTTATATCCTAGCCAGATCTCAGACTTTTCTAAGAGCCAATCTCCTTTTGAGTGTACCACAGAGAGAGAATGAGAAATACTACTCCTATGGCATGGTTTTTAGGCTCCAGATGCGGTGTATTCCAGTTGAATACGCAGTCTGGGGATCATAAGAGAGTCTATATTTGAGAAAAAGTTACATGGTATTAGCATATAGACATTTTTGAAAGCCAAGAAATTGGATAAGATAGGCAAGACAGTAAGTCTAGACTGAGAAGAAGCCAAGCCTTGGGGCTCAGCAATGTTGAGAAATGCGGGAGATATAAAAGAGCCAGCAAAGGAGAATGAGAAGAGGGAGTCTGTAAAATATGAGAAAAACAAGTAAAAACATGGTGGCCTAGAGGCTAAATAGGAATGATTTCAAAGAGTAAGGGATAATCCCTTCCACAAATGCTACTTACTAAAGTGTTGAAAATGCAAATATACACGGCCACAGGGAAACCACTGGTGACCTTGATAAAGGCAGTTTCAGTGTCAGAGTGAGAGACTGAGAAAATGGGAGGAGAATTGCAGACAGTGAATCTAGACAACTCTTTTGAGGAATTTTGCTGAGAAGAAGGAAATTAAGTGAAATGAAGTGCTAGCTAGAGGGGAAAGTTGAATTAATAGAGATTTTCCTTTAACTTTTATTATAAAATTTGTCAAATATGCAACAAAGTTGACAGAGGATGTCTGTATACCTACTATCTGGGTTTAACAATTATTGATATTTTGCCATATATGTTTTTATTTTTATATTAATTAATTAATTTATTTATTTTTTGAGGCGGGCTTTCATTCTTTGGCCCAGGCTGGAGTGCAATGGCATGATCTCAGCTCACCGCAACCTCCGCCTCCCAAGTTCAAGCGATTCTCCTGCCTCAGCCTCCTGAGTAGCTGGAATTACAGGCATGCGCCACTATGCCCGGCTAATTTTGTACTTTTATTAGAGACGAGGTTTCTCCATGTTGGTCAGGCTGAGCTTGAACTCTAACCTCCGGTGATCCGCCTGCCTCGGCCTCCAAAATGCTGGGATTATAGGCATGAGACATCGCGCCCAGCCTGCCATATAAGTTTTTATGTTACATTTTCTGTAACATTTGAAAGTACGTTTCAGATACTAACAAAAGACCATGAGATATGAGGAGGTGAAAGGATAATTTTATTTATTATTTTTTAAAATTATTATTCTATTTTAAGTTCTAGGGTGGGCATATGCACAAACGTGGCAGGGTTTTGTTACATATGTATACATGTGGCCATTGGTGTGCTGTACCCATTAACATTGTCATTATATAGGTTATATCTCCTAATCTATCCTCCCCCCTCACCCCTCCCCACAATAGGGGTCCCCAGTGTGTGATGTTTTCCCTTCCTATGTCCAAAGTGACTATCATTGTTCAATTCCCACCCATAGTGGAGAACCATGTGGTGTTGGTTTTCGGTCTTGCGATAGTTTGCTGAGAAGATGGTTTCCCAGCTGCATCCCATGTCCTACAAAGGACACAAACTCATCCTTTTTATGCTGCATAGTATCCCATGGTGTATAATGGGCAACATTTTCTTAATCCAGTCTTGTCGATGGATGGACATTGGGTTGATTCCCAAGTCCTTTGCTAATTGTGAATAGTGCCGCAATAAACATATGGTGTAGCATGTGTCTTTAGAGCCAGCATCGATTTATAATCCTTTGGGTATATACAGTAATGGATGGGCTGGGTCAAATGGTATTTCTAGTTCTAGATCCTTGAGGAATCACCACACTGTTTTCCACAATATGTTTGGACTAGTTTACAAGCCCACCCAACAGTGTAAAAGTGTTTCCTATTTCTCCACATCCTCTCCAGCACATTGTTTCCTGACTTTTTAATGATTGGCCTTCCCTAACTGGTGTGAGATGGTATCTCCATTACTGGTTTTGATTTTGGGCATTTTTCTCTGATTGCCAGTGCATGATGGAGCATTTTTCATGTGCCTGTTGGCTGTATGAATGGGTCTTCTTTTTGAGAATTGGCCTGTTCATATCCTTTGCCCACTTTTGATGGGGTTGTTTGATTTTTCTTGTAAATTTTGTTTGAGTTCCTTTGTAAGGTTTCTGGATATTAGTGCCCTTTGTCAGGGATGAGGGTAGATTGCCAAAATTTTTTCCCATTCTGTAGGTTGCCTATTCCCCACTCTGATGGTAGTTTAGTTTTACCAGTGGCAAGAAAAGTCTTTAGGGTTTAGTAGATCCCATTGTTCATTTGGCTTTTGTTGGCATTAGCTTTTGTGTTTTAGACATGAAAGTCTTGCCCATGGCCTATGTCCTGGAATGGTATTATTCTAGGTTTTCCTTCTAGGGTTTTGATGGTTTTAAGTCTAACATGTTAAGTATCTGATCCCATCTTGATTAATTTCCCATATAAGGGAGTAAATGAAAAGGATCCAGTTTCAGGCTTTCTACTTATTGGGGGACTAGCCAATTTTCCCAGCACCATTTATTTTAAATAGGGAATCCCTTTCGCTATTTTCTTGGGTTTTTTCGGGTTTGTCAAAGATCAGATGGCTGTAGATGTGTGGTATTATTTCTGAGGGCTCCTGTTCTGTTCCCAATGGTCTATATCTCTGTGTTGGTACCGAGTGTCATGCTTGGTTTTGGTTTACTGTAGCCTGTAGTATAGTTTCGAAGTCAGGCGTAGCGTTGATTGCCTCCAGGTTGCTTTTTGGCTTAGGATTGTCTTGGCAATGTGGGCTCCTTTTTTGTTCCATATGAACTTTAAAGCAGGTTTTTTTTTTTTTTTTTTTTTTTTTTTTTTTTTTTTTTTCCAATCTGTAAGAAAGGTCATTGGTAGCTTAAATGGGAATGGCATTGGAAGTCTATAAAATTACCCTGGGCCAGTATGTCCAGGTCATGGGCCATACTGATCAATGGGGGAACCCCCATATATTTAGAAGACAGGATACGCAAAATCAAATTTCTCTATTTTTCTAATTCATACTGTGGTAAGAGAACCATGGGAAGGTTAGATAATTAGGTCAGCAAGAAAAAGTCCAACCCAGGTTTTATGATATAAAAATGAAAACCAGTAAAACTTGCCATTGTTGGGTAGCTTGATGGGGATGGCATGGAATCTATTTAATAAAACTTGGCGGAGTTATGGCCATTTTTCACGATATTGATTCTTCCTATCATGGTATGTATGTTCTTTCCATTTGTTTGTGTCCTCTTTATTTTCCACTGAGGGCCATGTTTGTAGTTCCCTTGAAAGAGTCCTTTACATCCCTTGTAAGATGGATTTCCCTAGGTATTTTATTCTCCTTGAAGGCTATCGTGAATGGAGCTATTCATTGGCTCTCTGTTTGTCTGTTACTGTGGTATAAGAATGCTTGTTTGATTTTTGCACATGATTTTGTATCCTGAGACTTTGCTGGAGTTGCTTATCAGGTTAAGTTGAGACTTTGAGCTGAGACAATGGGGTTCTAAATATACAATCCCATGTTCATCTGCAAACCAGGGGACAATTTGACTTCTTCTTTTCCTAACTGAACTACCCTTTAATTCTTTCTCATTGCCTGATTGCCCTAGTCAGAACTTCCAAAACACTATGTTTGAATTAGGAGTATGGAGAGGAGGGGCATCCCTGTCTGTGGCCAGTTTTCAAAGGGGAATGCTTTCCAGTTTGGCCTATTTGGAGGGATATTAGCTGGGTGTCATAAATACTCTTATTATTTGAGATACATTCCATGCAATACTGAGATTTATTGAGAGTTTTTATCATGGAAGAGTTGCTGAATTTTTATCAAAGGCCTTTTCTGCATCTATTGAGATAATCATATGGTTTTTGTCTTTGGTTGTTTATATGGCTGGATTAACATTTATGATTTGCGATGGTTGAACCAGCCTTTTGCATCCCAGGGATGAAGCCCACTTGATCATGGTTAGTTAAGCTTTTTGGATGTGCTGCTGGATTCGGTTTGCCAGTATTTTATTGAGGATCTTTTGCATCGATGTTCGTCAGGGATATTGGTCTAAAAGTCCTCCTTTTTTGTTGTATTCTCTGCCAGGTTTGGTATCAGGGATGATGGTTGGCTCATAAAATGGAGTTAGGGAGGATTCCCCTTTTTTCTATTGATTGGAATACTTCAGAAGGAATGGTACTAAGGCTCCTCCTTGTACCCTCTGGTAGAATTTGACTGTGAATCTGTCGGTCCTGGAACTTACTTGGGTTGGTAGGCTATTTAATTATTGAACTCAATTTCAGAGGCCCTGCTATTGGTCCTATTCAGGGATTCAAATTCTTCCTGGTTTTTAATCTTGGGAGAGTGTAAGTGGTCCAGGAAATTATCCATTCATTTAAAAGTTTTCTAGTTGATTTGCCGTAGAGGTGTTTAATATTCTCTGATGGTAGTTTGATTTCTGTGGAATCAGTTGGTGCTATCCCCCTTTATTCATTTTTTATTGAACTCTTTGAATTCTTCTCTCTTTTCTTCTTATTAGTTTTTCTAGCCGGTTCTTATCAATTTGGTTGATCTTTCAAAAAACCAACTCCTCCATTCATTGAGTTTTTGGAGGGATTTTTTTGTTTCCTATCTCCTTCAGTTCTGCTTGATCTTAGTTATTTCCTTGCCTGTTCTGCTAACTTTTGAATGGTTACCTCTTGCTTCTCTACTTCTTTTAATTGTTAATGTTGGGGTGTCAATTTTAGATCTTTCCTGCTTTCTCTTGTGGGCATTCAGTGATATAAATTTCTCTCTACACATTGCTTTAAAGGTGTCCCAGAGATTCTGGTATGTTGTATCTTTGTTCTCATTGATTTCAAAGAACATCTTCATTTCTGCCTTCATTTTGTTATGTACCCAGTAGTCATTCAGGAGCAGGTTGTTCAGTTTCCATGTAGTTGAGCGGTTTTGATTGAGTTTCTTATTCCTGAGTTCTAGTTTGATTGCACTGTGGTCTGAGAGACAGTTTGTTATAATTTTTGTTCTTTTACATTTGCTGAGGAGTGCTTTACTTCCAACTATGTGGTCAATTTTGGAATAAGTGTGAGATAATTTTATTTTCTAAGAACAATCTTCAAATTGGAGAAATGCAGCCTTTGGTGTAAAATTAAAGTGTGCTCCCAGGAAGGATTAAGGAGTAGGAAATTATAGAGACCAAAAATGCAAGATGCAGTAGGAAGGGGGAATCAAATGCAGGGTCCAGACTAGATGGCCTTTAAGCAAGACATCAAGTATCTCTTTTTATTGGCTGGCCTCAGGAAGTCTGTTGCTGGTCAATTGGTGAATTTCCATCTGCAATCTGTCTTGGCCCTGACAACAGGAACTGGTTTAGCTTGTTTGTATAAAGGAAGGTACTGTGACACTTTCAGAACGTTGCTTTGAGAATACAAAATACATGACTGCTCTTTCACCAAGCCATGGCCTCCTGATTGTGTTTTAACTTTGAGCGCCTCAATTAGCCCTGGGGAATTCATTTTACCTGTCCGCTGGGACATACTTTAACACAGACATCAGATATTTCACTCTGAAATATTTTAATATGTCTATTTTCAAAATAAGACCATTCTCCTACATCATTGTAGTACCGTTACTACATTTGAAATCATTTAACATCCAGTTCCTACTGAAATTTCCAAAAAATTTCCTCCAAATGTCTTTCAAAGTTACTTTGTTTTTCCCGAATTAGGAACTAAATCAAGATCCAAGTGTACTCTTTTTATTCTAATTCTTTAGTGTTTTTTTTTTTCCTATGACCTGACATGTTGAAGATATTGGGCCAGTTGTCATGTAGAATATTCCACATTCTGGATTTTTCTGATTGCTTTCTTGTTATAACATTGAACATTTGAGTCGCTATACCCCCACTCCCAAACCCACTCCACTTCTATCTCTGGTTATTTATTATGTTTATTATGTAATCAGCAAGTTAAGTCTCAAGCCTTGATTAGATCTTGATTGAACATTTTTTGTTGTTTGTTTGTTTTTACTATAGTCCTTCATGGGTGATGCTTGAACATAATTTTACATCTCATGGGTGTTATATAATATCATAATGTCCCACTATTATGGATGTTGTTTAATCACATGATCGAAAGTGATTTTTTTGTTAAGATAGGAGAAAGATACAACATGTTTGTATGCTAATTAAAATGATCCAATGAGCAAGAGAAATTTATTATTTAAGAGAATATCCAATTAGTGGAGTGATGCCTTTGGGTGGACAAGAGTAATGTGCAAGCTGAGTAGCTGGCCTTAGGAACTCAAGTGGATCAGCCCAAATAATAGATCACATTAGAAGGAAATCAGAGAAGGTGGCCATAGATGCAAGTCTGTGGGATGATATGGTGCAAATTCTTTTTCTATTACTTTCCTTTTCTCTGTGAAGTAGGAAGCAGGATCATGAGCTGAAAGGATGGAGAAGGAAACATTGAATCTTAGAGAAGAGAAAACATATGAAATAGTTGTTAAAAACGAGAAGAGTGAATGGTTAGGATATATTGAAAGCACCAAAAATGGGACAGAATTTTCATTTTGAAAGAATGACAATAAACTAGGAGCTTAAATTCTGTCAAGGTACGAGGCAGTTACTAGATGACTGAAACAGCAGAGGTATAGTATGATAATATGTGATCTGAGCCAAAAATAAAGGAAGAAATATTATCTACCTAACAGCAGTGATGAGCAATAAGCAATTCTACCCCACCTCCATCCCAGTAGAAAATGGAGTATGGGAGGGAGAATAGCGACTAATTAAGAAAACTTCAGAGAAAGCAGGGAAAGTAATAATATCAGCTGTTGAGCACTTAATAACATGTCAAGCACTGATTTAAGATTTTACATATATGTCATCTTCATAGCAGTCCTAGGTAGAAACTATTCAAATGTCCGCTGTACAGTTTCAGAAGCCGAGGCACAGGTAGTTTAAGTAAAATATCATGCAGTTAGTAAGTGGTGGGATCAGAAATCATAACTCACATGAATAATTTTAATAAAAAGATGATCTGGACCAAAATAAAGATGCAAATAATAAAATTATTTGAAGTGAATTAAGCCCCAAAAGAAGCAATTATAGGCATTAACTTAATCATGAATATATTTTATAATATATTCAAGCATAAATAGAGAGTAGTTTCAGTATTAGACCTCCTCTCTAGGATACTGATAAAGCCTATAGCTAGAAATAACTTCAGTTAATGCCTTTGTTCTGGCCTAGATTTTCAACTTTCTTTATGGTCCTTACTCCTCATTGCCAGTCCACATTGTCTGTGTCTGTACTCCATGATGGTCTGATTGAAAAGCTGCTTCTGGAGACAGAGCTAAGTTTTGTGGCATTTAAAGTTCAAATGATCTGGGGGCACTATCTAAGAAGAATTTTTTTAAAAATATGAAATTAGAAACAGTTGCTTGGAAAGAACCCAGGCATCCAAGGCATGCAATGAAGATAAGCTTCATTGGTAAGTCTGGTTTAGGATGTTTCCTCCTACAAAAAAGTTGTGCTTTATTTTCTTGCTAAGGAACAGTACAGCCCTTAAAATATAAGCCTTCTGTCTTGACTATGGCTTAATAACCATATTTCTATTCCTTTTTCTCTTTCTATTTGCATTTCTGTTCCTAATTGTTATTTAACAATTTGAGATAACTTAAGAACTACAAGAATTGGAAGTCTTCTGTTTAATTCCTTTACAATGTGAAAGCCGTCTACTCTCAAAAACCATTCTTTGATAGTCTAAATCTTATTGTATACAATGATTTTATGCAGGAAGAAGTATCTTTAAGATGATTTTATTTTAACTTAGAGGACTCCTTTTCATCTTAATCCAGAGAATTTTCTTTAGTAGCCTTAAACTCTGTCTTGTGTTCTGGTGGATATCAGGTTTCATTACCTTTTCTGGCAGGAGTTTCTTCTGCTTCTATGTAAATACACGAATGCAAAGAGGTGCATAAAAGGAGTTGTCCTGTTCAATCCTACTGGCAGCTACACATATGAGAATTGAAGGAAAGAAAAAGTAAAGGTTTTCTTTATATCTAAATTGTCTGAAGGGAAGACTTGTAAATGGCTTGTTAAAAACATATACATTGAGAATTATCTTAGATAACTTCTGTTCTGTGCATTATGTATTATTCTGAAAGCTTGGAATAGAAAGGAATTCTTAATGTACATTAAGATAGATAGTAAAAATCATAATCGTTGAGATCAACTGGGCAATGACTGGTAACATGCTAGGACTTGACTCATAACAGACAAAAGATATGTCCTGTATGTCCACTGGCCATGGAATTTCTTTCTTAACATAATCTGAAATGTTTAGTTTTTGACCTTCGAGAATCAGTGTGGAAGGAGACTTTTTATTCAGTAAGATAATTACAGATTTGAAACTGCCATGTGCTTTACTAATGAGCCTGAATATTTTTAGCTATTGCAATTTGTTTTCTCCTAGGTGTTATTACACATAATCTACCCCAAATTACAAAGATTTTACTTGTGTTTTAAACATTAATCCATGCACTTTATCTGTTCCATTTTAATAATGGCCTGGGCCAGAAGTATGCATGTTTTACACCACAGATTGCCAATATTTTGCCCAAATAAGAAAAAAGTTATAAATCAATATTTTTTTCTCTTTGTGTTGAGACATGGAAGATCAAGTTTGCATTTAATATTAATCTATTATTTACATAACTATACATAATCTATATTATTTTATTGTGAAGATTTTGCACATGCATTACTCTCAAATTTGTCAAGGAAGACACGCCTATAGAGAAACAGCTCCACTGTGCAATGAGTGTCCTGATGACCTTGCACATTTCCATGTAGGTCACGTAAGTGAGGCTCATCTGCAGTCTGACACAATTCTTGAGAGAATGTTCTGGGGTTCTTTATGGAATAAGGAGAAACAAGCAGCCTAATGTAGAGTTGCCACCAGGCCTTTTCCAATTCATCTCTCTAGTTTCATTTGAACACAGGACTTTACACACTTTCTCTCTTAAAGGTACGTTTTCAGGCTTCTGTATAAGCCTTTAAAAATGCTTGGCTGTAATTCAGGGTTATTTTCTCAATGACAGAGTGACCTTTCCTTCCCTTCAATATACGTACTTGGAGCTGCCAATGAGATTGGGCAGGACTACTACTTTGTGTACCTCTTTGTATGCCATCTGTCGTCTGACCTGTTTGGTGTCATCCCAGGGGACAAAGAATTCAGGGAACTGACATTATGCTGATCTTGTGTTTCCTGTCTGTGTAACAAACTGTCTGAATCCATGTGTTGTCACCTTACCAGCCAAATCCATGAAAGAGTGGTGAGTCGTTCCGTTTGCTGCACTTGTGACCCTTGTGGTTGCATTAGCCATTGGATTGTTGGCGAGGGACTACTTGACTACTTGACAATGCCGTAACTCATTAATATAATGTTCTGAATTCAAGCATTCAATAAATGCCCATAGCTTATTTATCTTACATGGTAGGTGTGCTGTGTAGTTTGAAGATCACAATATATGTAAATTTCAAGCTGTATATATTGATGTTATTAAATGTATATTTCTTTATCTTTAAAATAAAATACCACTAAAATGCTTATGTCATAAATGAAGATAAACTGAAATAATAATAGATATCATTTTTCAGTACTTACCAGTTATAGGACTCTGTTCCAAATCCATTATGCATGCTAACTTATTTAATCCACACAGCAACCATAAATTTGGCACTGTAATTATACTTATTTCACAGATGAAGGCACATGAGATTATGTAACTTGTCCAAAGTCACATATGTACAGCCGAGATGAGGACCCAGGTATTCTGACTTGAGTCACTTTTAATTACTGTATTAAGTTGTGCCTGTAGTTAATGAATGTGAAGCTCCCAAACATTACCATTTCAATGGTAGCACAAAGAAACTTCACGACCACTGTTCATGGAAATATCTGCTTCTACAAATTAAATACAGAGAAAGGGATTTTCTTTTCTCAATTCCGGAGATAAGTTGTTGGACCCTTCCGGTGAAAACATGCCCAACACTTATTTCACATCAATATTTTCTTGTACAGATGGAATTTCTATAATATAGTATACTGTTTTCACTGTTCCTTTGTTACATGTTGGCTATAGCAGCTCCACTATCCCAAGGGGCAACAGACATATGTCCATAAAACTGCTCCAGAATACCAGAACTGTTTTTTTTCGTATGGTTCATAGTATATAGGTTATAATTTTGTCTTTCTTTAAGAGCCATGTTTGGTGACAGCCTATTATAGAATTGCAGCTAGTAGTTATATGATTGGGTAAATTTCATGATGTAGGCATATTCTATATGCTGTCCAACATGACCGTAAAAGTCATTTATTTGAATTTTTTTGCTTTGGGCTAAAGTAGATTTCTGCATGCTTCTAGGTATCAATTACTGTGCTATCTTAACTATCTGGAAAGATAAAAACAAAAAAACACTTAATTAAAATTTGCAGGTTCAGTAATATCATGACTACTTCTATGGACATTTAAAAAGGCATTTCGGAAAATGTGTTTAGGTTCTATAGCTAGGTTAACTCTTAGGAACAAGAGCCCATATTTATTCAACTTTTGTCAAATGCTGTACTGTCATGGTTCAAAGCTCCTAAATTAGTCTCATCCACTATGTATTTTGTTAGTTCAAGTTCATGCATTTTATGGTAGAATTTGATATGCTACATTTTGTGTGATCTAAGGGCAAAAAGTGGGAGGAGAGGGAGATTTTATTACTTTCTAAGTTTAGCTCAAAATTTGTTCAGGAAATACAGACTTAAAAATTGTTATAGGATATTGGCCATTGCAAAACAAACAATTTTTTAATTACTCAAAATATATAATTCAAGAGAACTTTAAAATGATAAAAAATTATGGTTATCCAAATTATCAGTAGTGTATTTGTGGTGCAGTTTATGGAATAATATCCTTTGAGGTTATACATGAGTACTCTGCTCTAGAAAACTTTAAAAAGGTCTCTTCAAATCACAACCTTTCAATTCCCAAATGGCTACATAAAAATCTCACAAATATTTATGTAATGTTATTGTAGTTTAAAATTACTTTTATGAATGACACGCTTTGAAAGAAATTTATCAAGTAATTTTTTACATAACTTAGGAAGTTTGTAATTGTCAAAAATATATATGTCTAATTTACTTCTGCTCTATGCTTGTCAATTGAATTGAAGGTATATATATATATAATGTAAATGACTATTAGCTAATTCAATTTATTACTAGGCTCTAGGGGGCTATTTCCAATTGTTTAATTTCAAAATTCCCATTAATCATTTTAATACAGCTTAATTTACATTACATTCTGGACCTGCCAACGAGTGCTTGTATGCTTCGTTTCTATCATTCTGACTGGAAAAAAAAGTACTTTTAGTCACCATATACACGTGGTGTTGCAATTAGAGAAAGACAATATTACTACTATATCACTACTATGATGATTACTACTACTACTAATTTCACTACTACTTGTCATTTATTAAGTAATTGTACATGCTCAGCCTGATTCTAGACTGGAAAAGTCTAGAATCTATCATTCTGATTGGAAAAAAAAAAAAAAAAAAGTACTTTAGTCACCATTTACAAAAATGGTGCTGTAATTAGAGAAAGACAATATTACCACCATGATGATTACTCCTACTAATTCTACTATTAGTTGTAATTTATTAAGTAATTGTACATACCCAGCCTGATTCCAGACATTTTAAATCTATGATTTCTAATTCTCACTAGTAAAAGATTATTTTATTTAATTCACTGATAAGGAAACAGAGGCACAGGGTTAAATAACTTACCAAAAGTCACTTTGCTTGTAAGTGGCAAAACTGGATTTTGAAGCCAGATCAGTTTGACTCCAAACCCATGTTCTTTGTGTAGAGAGTTGTCATATAAAGGGGCACCTTGGTTGGTCATTGTGCTGATCCACGAAGGGTGGCATTTTCTTGGTGAAGTCCTCTAATTCAGAACCACTTTGTAGGATATAAAACTCAACTTTGTGAAAGCTTTTTGGTGGATTTACACATGACAGATAAAATCGGTTATTATGTGTATTAATTTATGGGAAAGCAGATATCTTTTATTCCAATGATCAGACTATTCATAATTATTCTTATGTAATTCCTGACATGAGGATATTAGGGATATCAAATCAGTAATAAGAAGGTGCTTAGTGATCTAAGAGTCAGAGTAAAATGAGATAAATAATCTTGAAAGATTTTTTTTTCTAGGCCATAAGGGAACTTTCAATGTTCCCCCCTCCCAGGGCTGATTCCCCAACACATAAATATATACATAGTAACAAACCACTTCGGAATGAAGTGAATACTTCTGTTAGAGAGGTTCTGTGTATCTATTCCATCTAGAGCTTTTATTTTAGAATTTCTTTTCAGACTTACAAGTAACCATTTAAAATAAAGTATTTTAAACCAAGAACTATACAAAGTTAGATACTGAATTGTATTTTTTAGTTCGAATCCCATGTCCTATTCTCCTCTCAGGGATCTGTTATCAGAATTGGAATTTGAATATTTCAAAATATTTGAATATTTCAAAAACCTCTTAACAACTAGTTTAAGTACATAAATGCTACCTTTTACACTGGCTGGTAATTTAATTTCAGATACTGTGTTTAAGTTTTGAACTACTCTACAGTTGTTTTTATGGTCTAGCATAAAAATTGGAGTTGTTGAGTTAGTTTCCTAAACTTATCCATTAGATATTGAGACAATTGTAGACATAACAAGTAAACCATCTGTACTCGTATTTTCTAGGGCTAGAAAATAACAACTGGTCATTATAGAATATACAGTTTAAAGTTTGTACCTAGTTTGAAAAGAATATAGAACCAATGTAATGATCAAAACTCTAAGGTACTATTTTAATTCATTAAAATTTACTGAATATTAACTCAATAATATCCACCATGGGCCAAGCACTGTACTAGGCAATTGGGATATAGTATCCCCAAGACAGTGATAAACTCCCTGATTTCAAATAACTCACAGTCTAAGGAAAATGTGAAAAGGTTAAAAAGCAATTTTAATAGCATGTGATAAAAACTGTAAATACAGAGGCGGCTTCCCAGAGAAAATCATTTCTAATTAAAAGTAAGGGATGAGTAGGATTTAGTTTGAAGTAACTAGGGGGATGTGTGTGAATGGGGGAGAAAACGTTCTTTTGAGGGGTAAGGGCAACTGCAAAAGTCCAGTGCCAAGTAGAAGTAGAATATGCCTTTGGAAGTCCAAACCATTTGGCTGCTGTTCCCTGAGATTGGAAACAAAGAGGATGAAGAAGGCTGTGGACTGGGTGGATGGAGTAAATGGCATCTGCTCAGAAATTTTTATATATATATGTGTGTGTGTGTGTGTGTGTGTGTGCATAGAGGTTTAAATATATATATTATATTTTATATCTATGTAGAGAGAGGTGTGTGTGTGTGTGTGTTGTGTGTTGGGTGTATATAATATTATAATATATATATATATATATTAATAATATATCTGCAGCTTAAGTTAAGCGAGCTATTTTGGAAATATAGAATGGGGGGGAATTTCTTAGAGACAAAATGAAATGAGATTTCCAAAGAGAAGGTGTTGAAACTTAAAACCTATTATATATTAGCATATTAAACACTCTAGAAAAGACAGAATTTCTCACAGGCCTAAACTTCTTAAGAAGTTTTATAATATGAGTGTTAGATAAGAGATAAACCAAGAAGTTAATACCAAATTCTGGGGGCTGGGAGAAGTTCAGAGAAGACAGAGATTTAAATGGGTTGAAGCTGTCATGGAAGAAATTTTTCAAAAAAATAAAATTATGTATGTGCATGTATGTGTTTATATACATATATAATTTTATTTGGGACATTTGCCATTTTAGTATGAATATATATAATGTCCAAACTAAAATGTTAAATGTCATTTTGACTAGGAAAATGTAAAAATGTCTAAAGTGTAAATATTATATTCTTAATTGTATCTCCAGGAATCTTTGTGGCCGAATTAACAAATGATGTTCAACAAGGCCCCAAATATTTACTTTTAAACAACAATTTGTTTATCATTCATGAACAGTGTTGAAACTTTAACAGTCTGTATAACTTAGAAGTTGTACAAGGTGGTCACATTTTATGCAAGTGTATGTTCCTGAAGACATCATGATTCAAGCTCATAAATCATGTCTACATTTCCTATGGAAATTAATGTAAAGCAGTGGGGGAAGTATTCTTAAAGTTCATAGATACAGAATAATAGGGGTTGTTTCTACTTTAATGCTGCTTTTATAAAATTTTCAGCATTATTCCCAATATTTTATAGATTATTCTCTTCTAAATTAACAGTAAAGCGCATCATGGTTGTTCGCATTTTCATTGTGTTTTACCACAATCTAACTTTCATTCCAAAGATTTATTTTTATTTTTCTGACCTTAGCATCACTACCATTTTATGAGCCCTTTCATGCTTGGAAGATATTTTTATAACAAAATATGTGAACTATAACTACGGAAACAATTAGGATAATAGTAAAGTAATGGTGAGCACCCTTGCCTCTCCAGAGTCTATTCTCAACTCAGAGCTTGAATAATCCTTTAAACAGATACACCCTAGGACCCCTGAATATCTGTACCTTTGGTAGGCCTTTGCTCAGAACTTCAGTAGAGTAGAGTAGAGCAGAACAGAGCACAGTGCAGCTGAAGTTGAATGAGTAAGGAGGAGAAAAGGATGGGGTGAGGGCAGAGAGATAAGAGTATACCAGGTAGGATTCTGTGGGCCATTACAAGGACTTTGGTTTTACTCAGAATGAGATGGAAAGTCATTAAAGGATTCTGAACAAAGGCTTGTCAAAGGGACAAATATATAGTGATCCTGGAACATATATCATTAAAAGCTCGTTAAGGCTCTGAGTTGCAAATAGACTCTGGGTAGCAAAAGTGGAAATGAGTTGTGAGTTTGCTACCATGGCAATTAAGGCACCCCAGCTGCAGTGTTCCCCTTGCCATTTCCCCCAATAGGCCAAACACATCCTCCCACCCTGTATGTGCTATTCCCTCTGGCTGCAATGCTTTTTCCCAAGTATCTTCATAGTTGCCCATTTACTTCCTTCAGATCTCTGCTAAAAAGTGACTTTTAATGAATATTCCCTCAATACTTTCTATCTGTGTTTTCTAATTTGCTTATTCTTCTTAGCACTTACAACCATCTGACTTATTGTTTAATATACCACTGTTTTAAAATAAAAACAAAATTCTAGAGACAAAGTTTTGTTTTGTTGTGCAGGTTGGTCTCTAACTCCAGGCCTCAAGCAATCCTCCAACCTTGGCCTCCCAAAGTGCTGGGATTACAGGCTTGAGCCACCATTCCTGGACTTATCTATTTATTTTTCTATACTTGTTTATTGTCTTATTCGCTCAGGAGAATAGATACATTATGAAAAAAGCAGTTATCATTTTTCTGTTTCTTGCTCTTTTCTTTTTTTAAGGCTGGATCTCTAGCACAGAGCACAGTGTTTGGTACATAGTAGATGCTCAATAAATATTTGTGAGATGAATGAAAGAATGTCACCTAGAATCACTCCATGGTGTTGCTCTTGCAAAGTGTAGTGTGCCAAAGGCGGGGGGTTATTTCCAGTTAAAATAAAGCTATAAGCCCGTGTGGCATTTCAAAATAAACATGATTTACAACCAATTTGGTTCACATCTTTGAAATTATGTGATTACTATTTTTACTGAGTTATTTACATAAATTAAAAGTGTTTACGTAAAGTGAGAATTATACCACAAGAGGATTTTTCCTTTCAATTATTGCTTTATAGAGCACTTTTTCTACAAATAAATTTAAGCAAGCAGACCTACAGAATGAAAACAAAAGCCTCTATTGTAATAATAACAGTAGGGGAGAAAATAGGAGCAGTGAGAGAAAAACAGAGAATGGCAAACACCAATAAAGGAATAATAAAAATTAAGACACCTTTAGGTGACAGCCTGTTAACAATCAAACCACCTGTAGAGTGACAATCTTCTCAGTAATTTTATAACACATAGACTTCCCTTTAAAAGTTAAACTTTAGGTTGAGCATGGTAATTGCTGCCTATAATCCCAGCACCTTTTGGAGGTTAAGATGGGAAGATAGCTTGAAGCCAGAAATTCAAGGTGATTCTGGACAAGAAAGAATCTCAGACCATCCCCTCAACCATCCCCCTCTCCGCAACACTCCTCTGTCTCTCAAAAAAAAAAAAAAAAAAAAAAAAAAAAAAAAAAAAAAAAAAATTAGCTATATACGCTGGTGGTGGTGTGCACCCGTAATTTTGAGCCCAGGAGTCCAAAGTTAAATTGAGGTATGATGGAGCCACTGCACTTAGCCTGGATAACAGAGCAAGACTCCATCTGAAACAAAAAAAAAGGAAAAGAAAGGGTTCAGAAATGTTTTAACTGGGATTGTCTAAAATATACACGCAGGATCACATTTTTTTTTTTCCTTTTTTAAGAAAATTTCCTCAGAAGAACACTGTTTACCAACTCTGATCACAGCTTATCTACTTTAGAACCATTAGTGTTGCTCTGAAGAATTCAAGAGGGTCTACTTGCCATTCTCCAGCTGATCCTATAATGCATAATCTCTTAGCATGTTTCCCTATACTGCAACCTCTTCCCTACATTCTTTGGATTTCTTAATCCCACCCCATTAGTATACAAGACAGAGAATGTAAAGCTACAATATATGGTGAAGAATCCTCAAAGAATCTCAACCCCATCAACTGTTCCTAAGAAACTATTACGGTGAAGACTAATGAAAGGAATAGTTTTTTATTTACATCCATGCAGACCTTAGGTCTGTTGAAATAAAATTTGGTGTTTACATGTCTATTATACCTGGCTAATAATTTGTCTAATGAACATAAGAACCATAATGAAATGAGATATTTTTAATCAGGAAAATCAAAGGCATTATAGAATTGTTTCAGCAGGTTGTGTTTTATGCCTTTAAAACCTGATTTGGTTCTCTTTATCTGTGGGCTTTCCTCAACTTCTATAGGCAAAATTGGTTATTTCATTCACAGTACTCCCACCAAACTTGTTCATGTTTGTTTTTATGGCACTTAGCGCATCACAATGCAATTTATCATTTAATCTATTTGTTTAATTCTTCTTACTCCCAGCAAATAGCAAAATGACTGCTTTGTAATAGAATTTGTATTATTCTATCACTGGTTTAAAGTGTAATATTTTAATTCAGAATACTTTATTTTAGATTCTTAGATTTATGTCACGTAAGTGAAATTTGAAT
>NW_016814509.1:1302594-1308115 GCF_001698545.2 Rhinopithecus bieti | reverse complement strand
CTTTTGCATTTTCTGAGGAGTGTTTTACTTCCAATTATGTGGTCAATTTTGATTAAGTGTGATGTGGTACTGAGAAGAATGTATATTATATTGATTTGGGGTGTACAGTTCTGTAGATGTCTGTTAGGTCCACTTGGTCCAGAGCTGCGTTCAATTCCTGGATATCCTTGTTAACCTTCTGTCTTGTTGATCTGTCTCATATTGACAGTGGGGTGTTAAAGTCTCACATTATTATTGTGTGGGAGTGTCAGTCTCTTTGTAGGTCTCTAAGGACTTGCTTTATGAATCTGGGTGCTCCTGTATTGGGTGCATATATATATAGAATAGTTAGCTCTTCTTGTTGAATTGATCGTTTTACCATTATGTAGTGGCCTTGTCTCTTTTGATCTTTGTTGGTTTAAAGTCTGTTTTATCAGAGACTAGGATTGTAACTCGTGCTTTTTTTTTTTTTCTTTCCATTTGCTCGGTAGATCTTCCTCCATCCCTTTATTTTGAGCCTTTGTGCATCTTTGCATGTGAGATGGGTCTCCTGAATGCAGCACAGTGATGGTTCTTGACTCTTTATCCAATTTGCCTGTCTGTGTCTTTTAAATGGGGCATTTAGCCCATTTACATTTAAAGTTAATGTTACATTTGAATTTGATCCTGTTATGATATTAGCTGGTTATTTTGCCTGTTAATGCAGTTTCTTCATAGTGTCAATGGTCTTTACAATTTGGCATGTTTTGCAGTGGCTGCTACCAGTTGTTCCTTTTCATGTTTAATGATTCCTTCAGGAGCTCTTGTGAGGCAGGTCTGGTAGTGACACAATCTCTCAGCATTTGCTTGTCTGTAAAGGGTTTTATTTCTTCTTCACTTATGAAGCTTAGTTTGTCTGGATATGAGATTCTGGATTGAAAATTCTTTTCTTTAAGAATGTTGAATATTGGCCCGCACTCTCTTCTGGCTTGTAGGGTTTCTGCAGAGAGTTCTGCTGTTAGTCTGATGGGCTTCCCTTTGTGGGTAACGCGACCTTTCTCTCTGGCTGCCCTTAACATTTTTTCCTTCATTTCAGCCTTGGCGAATGTGACAATTATGAGTCTTGGGGTTGCTCTTCTCAAGGAGTATCTTTGTGGTGTTCTCTGTATTTTCTGAATTTGATTTTGGCCTGTCTTGCTAGGTTGGGTAAGTTGTCCTGGATAATATCCTGAAGAGTGTTTTCCAACTTGGTTCCATTCTCCCCGTCACTTTCCAGTACACCAATCAAACATAGATTTGGTTTTTTCACATAGTCCCATATTTCTTGGAGGCTTTGTTCATTTCTTTTCACTTTTTTCTCTAACCTTGCCTTCTCGCTTTATTTCATTAATTTGATCTTCATTCATGGATATTGTTTCTTCCACTTAATTGAATTGGCTATTGAAGCTTGTTCATGCATCTCAAAGTTCTCGTGCTGTGGTTTTCAGCTTCATCAGGTCATTTAAGTTCTTCTCTACACTGTTTGTTCTAGTTAGCCATTCATCTAACCTTTTTTCATGGGTTTTAGCTTCCTTGTGATGGGTTAGAACATGCTCCTTTAGCTCAGAGAAGTTTATTATTACCAACCTTCTGAAGCCTACTCTGTCAACTCATCAAATTCATTCTGCATCCAGTTTTGTTCCCTTGCTGGCCAAGGGCTATGATCTTTTGGAGGAGATGAGGTGCTCTGGTTTTTGGAACTTTCAGCTTTTCTGCTCTGGTTTCTCTCCATCTTTGTGGTTTTATCTATCTTTGGTCTTTAATGTTGGTGACCTACAGAGGGGGTTTTGGTGTGGATGCCCTTTTTGTTGATATTGATGCTATTCCTTTCTGTTTGTTAGTTTTCGTTCTAACAGGCCCCTCAGCTGCATGTCTATTGGAGTTTGCTGGAAGTCCACTTCAGACCCTGTTTGCCTGGGTATCACCAGCAGAGGCTGCAGAACTGCAAATATTGCTGCATGATCCTTCCTTTGGAAGCTTTAATCCAGAGGGGCACCCGCCTGTTTGAGGTTGGCCTACTGGGAGGTGTCTCCCAGTCAGGCTACACGGTCAGAGACCTGCTTGAAGAGGCAGTCTGTCCATTCTTGGAACTTGAACGCTGTGCTGAGAGAACCACTGCTCTCTTCAGAGCTGTCAGACAGGGACGTTTAAGTATGCAGAAGCTGTCTGTTGCCTTTTGTTCAGCTATGCTTTGCCCCCAGAGATGGAATCTAGAGAGGCAGGAGTCTCCTGACCCCTTGCGCTTCCTGGATGAGGTGATGTCCTGCCCTGCTTCAGCTCACCCTCTGTGGGCTGCACCCACTGTCCAACCAGTCCCAATGAGATGAACCAGGTACCTCAGTTGGAAATGAAGAAATCACCTGTCTTCTGCATCAATCTCACCGGGAGCTGCAGACCAGAGCTGTTCCTTTTCAACCATCTCGTACTCCAGAATTTCAAACAACATCTTTACTTTTGCCTTAATTTTGTTATTTACCCAGTAGTCATTCAGGAGCAGGTTGTTCAGTTTCCATGTAGTTGTGTGGTTTTGAGTGAGTTTCTTAATCCTGAATTCTAATCTGATTGCATTGTGGTCTGAGAGACTGTTATGATCGCCATTCTTTTGCATTTGCTGAGGAGTGTTTTACTTCCAATTATGTGGCTAATTTTAGAATAAGTGTGATGAGATGCTGAGAAGAATGTATATATTCTGTTGATTTGGGGTGCAGAGTTCTATAGAGGTCTATTAGGTCTGCTTGGTCCAGAGCTGATTTCAGGTCTTGAAAATCTTTGTTACTTTTCTGTCTTGTTGATCCATCCGATATTGACAGTGGGGTGTTAAAGTCTCCCCCTATTATTGTGTGGGAGTCTAAGCCTCTTTTTAAGTCTCTTAAGAACTTACTTTGTGAATCTGGGTGCTCCTGTATTGGGTACATATATATTTAGGATAGTTAGCTCTTCTTGCTGTATTGTTCCCTTTAGCAGTTTGTAATGCCCTTCTTTGTCTCTTTTGATCTTTGTTGGTTTAAAGTCTGTTTTATCAGAGACTAGGATTGCAACTCCTGCTTTTTATGGCTTTCCTTTTGCTTGGTAAATAAATATTCCTCCATCCCTTTATTTTGAGCCTGTGTGTGTCTGCACATGAGATGGGTCTCCTGAATACAGCACACTGATGGGTCTTGACTCTGTATCCTGTTTGTGAGACTGTGTCTTTTAATTGGCGCATGCAACCATTTACATTTAAGGTTAATATTGTTATGTGTGAATTTGGTCCTGTCATCATGATGCTAGCTGGTTAGGTTATTTTGCCCATTAGTTAATGCAGTTTCTTCATAGTGTGAATATTCTTTACAATTTGGCATGTTTTTGCAGTGACTGATACTGGTTGTTCCTTTCCATGTTTAGTGCTTCTTTCAGGAACTCTTGGAAGGCACATCTGGTGGTGACAAAATCCCTCAGAATTTACTTGTCTGTAAAGAATTTTATTTCTTCTTTGCTTATGAAGCTTAGTTTGGCTGGATATGAAATTCTGGATTGAAAATTCTTTTCTTTAAGAATGTTGAATATTGCCCCGCGCTCTCTTCTGGCTAGTGGGGTTTCTGCAGAGAGACCCGCTATTAGTCTGATGGGCTTCCCTTTGTAGGTAACCCGACCTTTCTCTCTGGCTGCCCTTAACATTTCTTCCTTCATTTTAACCTTGGTGAATCTGATGATTATGTGTCTTGGGGAGTGCTATTCTAGAGGAGTATCTTTGTGGTGTTCTCTGTATTTCCTGAATTTGAATGTTGACCTGTCTTGCTAGGTTAGGGAAGTTGTCCTGGATAATATCCTGAAGAGTGTTTTTCAACTTGGTTCCATTCTCCCCATCACTTTCCTGTACACCAATCAAACGTAGATTTGGTTTTTTCACATAGTCCCATATTTCTTCCAGGCTTTGTTTGTTCCTTTTTATTCTTTTTTCTCTAATCTTGTCTTAGCTCTTTATTTCATTAAGTTGATCTTCAGTCACGGATATCCTTTCTTCCACTTGATTGAATTGGCTATTGAAGCTTGTTCATGTGTCTCGAAGTTCTCATGCTGTGGTTTTCAGCTCCATCAGGTCATTTATGTTTTTCTCTGCATTGGTTATTCTAGTTAGCAATTCGACTAACCTTTTTTCAAGGTTCTTAGCTTCCTTGCATTGGGTTAGAAGATGCTCCCTTAGCTCAGAGTTTTTTGTTATTACCCACCTTCTGAAGCCTACTTTTGTCAGTTCGTCAAAGTCATTCTCCATCCAGTTTTGTTCCCTTGCTGGTGAGGAGTTGTGATCCTTTGGAGGAGGAGAGACATTCTGGTTTTTGGAATTTTCAGTCTTTTTGCGCTGCTGTTTTTTCCCCCCCATCTTTGTGGATTTATCTGCCTTTGGTCTTTGATGTTGGTGACCTTCAGATGGGGTCTTTGAGTGGACGTGCTAATCCTTTCTATTTGTTTCTTTTC
The DNA here is from genome assembly GCF_001698545.2 of Rhinopithecus bieti. Taxonomy (NCBI): domain Eukaryota; kingdom Metazoa; phylum Chordata; class Mammalia; order Primates; family Cercopithecidae; genus Rhinopithecus; species Rhinopithecus bieti. The sequence continues at coordinate 1,303,663 of NW_016814509.1, read as the reverse complement.
CTTCTAACAGGCCCCTCTGCTGCAGGTCTGCTGGAGTTTGCTGGAGGTCCACTCCTGACCCTGTTTGCCTGGGTGTCACCAGCAGAGGGTGCAGAGCAGCAAAGATTGCTGCCTGTTCTTTTCTCTGGAAGCTTTGACCCAGCGGGGCTCCTGCCAGATGCCAGCCAGAGCTCTCCTGTATGAGGTGTCTGTTGGCCCCTACTGGGAGGTGTCTCCCAGTCAGGAGGCATGGGGGTCAGGGACCCACTTGAGGAGGCAGACTGACCCTTAGCAGAGCTCAAACGCTGTGCTGGGAGATCCGCTGCTCTCTTCAGAGCCATCAGGCAGGGACGTTTAAGTCTGCTATAAGCCCCTGACTGGGGCTGCTGCTTTTTTTACAGAGTTACCCTGTCCAGAGAGGAGCAATCTGGCAGTCTAGCCACAGCAGCCTTTCTGAGCTGCAGTGGGCTCTGCCCAGTACGAACTTCCCAGCAGCTTTGTTTACACTGTGGCTGTAAAACTGCCTGCTCAAGTCTCAGCAATAGCAGACGCCCCTCCCTCAACCAAGCTTGACCATCCCGGGTGGATCTCAGATTGCTTTTTTTGTTTTTGTTTTTGTTTTTGAGATGGAGTCTTGCTCTGTCGCCCAGGCTAGAGTGCAGTGGCACGATCTCGGCTCACTGCAAGCTCCGCCTCCGGGGTTCACGCCATTCTCCTGCCTCAGCCTCCTGAGTAGCTGGGACTGCAGGCGCCCGCCACCACGCCCAGCTGATTTTTTGGATTTTTAGTAGAGACGGGGTTTCACTGTGTTAGCCAGGATGGTCTTGATCTCCTGACCTCATGATCCGCCCACCTCGGCCTCCCAAAGTGCTGGGATTACAGGCGTGAGCCACCGTGCCCAGCCTGGATCTCAGATTGTTGCTGTGCTGGCAGTGAGAATTTCTAGCCAGTGGGTCTTAGTTTCCTGGGCTCCATGAGGGTGGGACCTGCTGAGTCAGACCACTTGGCTATCTGGCTTCAGCCACCCTTTCCAGGGGAATGAACAGTTCTGTCTCAGGCCTTTCAGGCGCCACTGGAGTATGCAAAAAAA
>NW_016814509.1:1293725-1302531 GCF_001698545.2 Rhinopithecus bieti | reverse complement strand
AGTTCTTAAAGATGGTGTGTCTGGAGTTTGTTCCTTCTGATGTTCAGATGTGTCTGGAGTTCCTCCCTTCCGATGGGCTCGTGGTCTTGCTTGACTTCAGGAGTGAAGCCGCAGACCTTCACAGTGAGTGTTACAGCTCTTGAAAGTGGCACGTCTGGAGTTGTTGGTTCCTCGATGGGTTCATGGTCTCGCTGGCTTCAGGAGTGAAGCTGCAGACCTTCGCAGTGAGTGTTACAGCTTATAAAGGTAGTGCAGACCCCAAGAGTGAGCAGCAGCAAGATTTATTGCACAGAGCGAAAGAGCAAAGCTTCCACAGCATCGAAGGGGACCCGAGCAGGTTGCTGCTGCTAGCTCGGGTGGCCTGCTTTTATTCACTTATTTGGCCCCCCCCACATCCTGCTGATTGGTCCGTTTTACAGAGAGGTGATTGGTCCATTTCACAGAGTGCTGATTGGTGCGTTTTACAGAGTGCTGATTGTTGTGTTTACAAACCTTTAGCTAGACACAGCGCTGATTGGTGCATTTACAAACCTTTAGCTAGACATAGAGTGCTGATTGGTGCATTTACAATCCTTTAGCTAGACAGAAAAGTTCTCCAAGTCCCCACCTGACCCAGAAGCCCAGCCGACTTCACTTCTTAGTCCCCCCTCTAAACAGGACACCCCAACTGCTGGTGGGAATTTGGCTGATGACCGCTCTAACTACTTCCTGTAGGATAGGGGCGAAGAAGGGGCCCTGCAGTTGTCGTGTCCTCCAGAGGGGAACTCTTTAGGCCAGTGGAAGGGCCAGCGGGTTGGTCCAGGGATCCTCGTTAGAAGTTGTTTGTTGAACTCATTTGGAGTTCCATTTGTAAGACCATGTGTAGCTTGATGGCCTTGATTCCAGAGGAAACAAATTTGACAAGAAGGTTAAAAGACAGGGCCCGAAGGTGAGTAATAGCAAGATGGCTGCCATGGGACCTAGAAAGGGGAGAAGCCATGTTGCCTAACTCCAGAGGTTGGTATAAGAGTTTGAAAGGTGTTGTCTGATTTCAGAAGCCTTTTCCTGTAAATGCCAGGTGGCATCTTGTATTATCTCTGACTGGTTAGTGTAAAACAACACTCTTCTCCTAAGAAGGTGCAGAGTCCTCCTTTCTCAGCAGTGAGGCAGTTTAGGCCTCGGCAGTTTTGGAGAGTCACTGCTGCCAAAGAGTCTATTTGAGATTGTAAAGTAAGGATAGATTTTATTATTTTTTGAATAAAACTGTTCAGTCCATATTAACTTAGAATTGGTATAGATGGCTTTTCCTGATTCTGTAAGTACTTTTAAGATTTGGCTGAGTGCAAACAGCTCACAAATTTGAGTATACCAATTATTAGGCAATTTTCGTACCCATTGTATCTTTTCCCATTAATCGCCTAGGAGGAACCATCTATTGTCCTGTCCTGAAGGGAGTTCCTCCTAGGTCTGGTCAGACCTTTGTATGGTAATTAAAGATTTAGATCACCTGTTAGGAAACCTGCTGGGTTAAGGATTTTGATAGGAAGGCTATGGGTTGTCAGTGGCCTCAGTGCTTTCAGGCTATGTCGTTGTTTACACTGAGAACAAGGTGGTACTGGAGTGTTACAGGGTTACAGAGAAGACTTTCAATTATAGGTTTCAAAGTTACCCTGACTTTTAAAGGAATAGGGTACACTGTTTTTTCTTTACTACTTCCATTTCTCTTTCTTTCTCTTTGATTTTTTCTTTGTCTCTCTCTTTCTGACTCCCTCTTTGTCTATCTCTTCCTCTCTCTGACTTTCTGTCTTTCTCTTTGTGAGTCCCTCTCTGTCTCTTCCTCTGTCTCTTTCTGTCTCTTTCTCTCCTTTCTGCTGATTTTCCCTGCCTCTGCCAGCTGCTTATACTGCTGTTTTCCCCTCTCATTCCCTATTTGATGGCTTTGGCAGTGTAAGACTGCTACCTCCTTGGGTTTTTGCACTGCATGCAATAACTCCATGATTTCCTTGTGGTATTTAATGGGGGTTTCCCCCAGAGGTTAGGAACTCCCTTTCTTTCTATATTGCAGCATGAGCATGTAGGATTAGATAAGCATACTTGTTATCTGTATACACATTTATTCTTTTTCCCTTTCCCAGTTCTAAGGCTCGGGTAAGTGCCACTAGTTCTGCTAACTGAGTGCTGGTCCCTGGGGGAAGAGTCTTACTTTCGAGTACGGTTACATCACTAACTATGGCATAACCTGCCCTTCGTATCCCATTCTCCACAAATGAACTTCCATCGGTATATAGGTTAAGGTCAGGATTAGCTAAGGGGACTTCTAAGAGATCATCTCGGGCAGCATAAATCTGGACTATAATTTGTTGTCAGTCATGCTCGATTGGTTCCCCATCCTCTGGGAGAAAAGTGGCAGGGTTGAGGGCCATGCATGCACGTATTTGAAGCACCAGTCCCTCAGGGAGTAGCACCTGGTATTTAAGTAGGCAGTTGTCTGATAGCCATAAACTTTCTTTGGCATCTGGTGTGTCATTTATATCATGAGTAGTCCAGACAGTGAGATCCTTTCCTTGTATTGTTTTGATAGCCTCTGACACTAAGGTGGCCACCACTGCAACTACCTGTCAACAGTGAGGCCAGCCTTTTGCTACTACATCAGTTTCCTTACTTAGATATGCCACTGGTTGTGGGGTTGTCCCACGAGTCTGAGTAAGGACTCCAAGAGCTATCCCTGATCTCTCTGTGATGTGTAAAGAGAAGTTTTGTCTTGTGGGAGGGCTTACAGCTGGAACTTGTACTAGGGCCTGCTTTAAGGTTTTGAAGGCTTTTTCTGCCACTGGTTCCCATTCTACTAGACGGGTATTTGCCCTCTGGGTTTCCTTGATTAAAGTATAGAGGGGTCTGGCTATCTTGCTGTATCTGGGCATCCATAGTTGGCAAAAGCCGGTGATTCCAAGGAACCCTCGCAACAGTTTTAATGTCTTAGGGCGAGGATAAGCCAGTATAGGCTGTATTTGTTCCTTGCCAAGGGCCCTGATCCCTCTGGCTAAGATTAGGCCGAGATATTTTACCTGCTGTAGGCAAAGCTGGGCCTTTGACCTAGACACCTTGCACCCTTGATTAGCTAGAAAGTTCAAGAGATCTAGAGTAGCCTGCTGGCACGAGGCTTCCGAACTGGTAGTCAAAAGTAAATCATCCACATACTGAAGGACCAGAGTGCCTGGACTTGAGAAGTGGCCTAGATTTTGGGCCTGTGCCTAACCAACAGATGAGGGCTATCCCTAAACCCCTGGGGCAAGACTGTCCACGTAAGTTGGGACGTGTGGTCTGTGGGATCCTCAAAGAAATAGAGAAACTGGGAGTCAGAGTGCAGGGGAATACAGAAGAAGGCATCCTTGAGGCCCAGAACAGTGAACCATTCTGCTTCCTCTGGTATTTGATACAGCAGGGTATAGGGGTTGGGTACAACTGGATATAGAGGAATTACTGCCTCATTGATGAGTCTAAGATCTTGCAGTAGTCTTCACTGACTGTTCGGTTTTTTTACGCCTAGAATTGGGGTGTTGGAGGGACTGCTGCATTTGCTTACTAAGCCTCGAGCTTTTAAATGTTTAACGTTATCCTTTATGAGTTTCAGGCCTTAAGGGATAAGAAAAAGTGCCTTTGCTAAGAAAAAGTGGTGGGGCCTTTTAGTCTGATTTGGACTGGGTGGGCATTTTTTGCCCTTCCAAATTGTCCTTCCAATGCCCAGACTTCAGGATTGATTCCCTCCTCAAGTAGGGGACAACAAATGGGTAACTTGTTCCCTATGTTCATGTAGATGATAGCTCCAGCTTTGGCTAATATAACCTTCCCTAATAAGGGTGTAGGACTTTCAGGCATAACAAGAAAGGCATGTGAAAAGAGAAAAGTATCCCAATTACAACTGAGGAGGTGGGAGAAATACCTGGTTACAGGCTGTCCCAGGATTCCTCAGATGGTAATGGAACTGGAGGACAGTCATCCAGGACAGGAGATTAACACTGAGAAGCCTGCGCCAGTGTCCAGGAGGAAGTCAATTTCCTGGCCCTCAATGGTTATACGTACCTGGGGCTCAGTGAGGGTAATGACATGAGCTGGTGCTTGCCCTGGGCACCCTTCGTCCTGTTATTGGATCATCTGGTTGTGGGCTTCTGACCCAGAGAACCTTTGTCCTCTGGGGCAGTGCACCTTCCAGTGATTGCCTCGGCCTAGAGGACATGGATGAGGGGGCGGCTTGTTTCTCATTAGACAAGCTTGTTTTAAAGTGTCCTTGTAAACCACACTGATAACAAGCCCTACTGGGTGATTGGCCTGCTCCATTTTCTGTCCTCTCTGAACCACCAAAGTTTGTTTGTCTGAGGGCTGTGACTAAGGCTGTGGCCTTTCTCTGATCTTGCTTTTCCTTTTGGGCCTGTTACTCTTGGTCCCCATTATAGAACACCGAGGTTGCCAGGTTTAATAATGCCTCCAAATTTTGTTCAGGGCCCAGGGCTCACTTGTGGAGCTTTCTCCTGGTATATACAGCTGATTGGGTAATAAATTTATCTTTTAGAATCAATTGACCCTCTAGTGAGTCAGGTGACAGGGGAGTATATTTTCTTAAGGCCTCCTGTAGCCACTTGAGGAAGGCAGAAGGGTTTCCTTCTTTCCCTGAGTTATGGTGGGCATCATTGAATAATTCATGGGCTTTTTCCTAATTCTCCTTAGTCCTTCTAGAACACAGGTCAACAGATGTTTACGACTCCAGTCCCTATGATCGAGTCAGGGTCCCAGTGGGGATCCATACTGGGGATGGCTTGCTGACCGGAAGGGAGTTTATCCTTTCTTCAGCTGTCATTCTATCATTTACTTGACTAAGATACCAGGTATCTCCAGACTCTCAGGCTGCAGCTAAATCTGCATTCTTTTCATTAAAGGCCAGGATTTGATCTAATAATAGCATGACGTCTCTCCAAGTGAGATCGAAGGTTTGCCCTAGACCCTGTGGGACATCTATGTACCTATCAGGATCATCTGAAAACTTCCCCAGGTCTGCCTTGATCTACTTTAAATCAGAGAGGGAGAAAGGGACATGTACCCGGGTTGGGCCAAATTCCCCTCCCCCTACAGCTTGAAGGGGTTATAACTGATAGTCTGGGGGTTTTTGTGGTCATTTGGAGGTTTCTTTGCTTATTTCCTTCTGGCAGAGGATATTAGAGGAGGGTTATTATTAATAGGAAGGGGAGCTATAGGAAAGCTAGGATATGGGGGTAAGCTGAAAGGTCCTCCTGTGGGATGTAAATTGCAAGCCTTGCATAGTTGTGTATTCTCCTTCACTGAAAAGAAAGCTTGGACATAAGGTATTTCACTCCATTTGCCTTCCCTCTTACAGAAAAGGTCAAGCTGCAGGATAGTATTATAATTTGTCCTTCTCTCAGGTGGCCATTTTCCCCCATCAGAGAGAGACTATTGGGGCCAGGCCATAGTGCAGAAAATAATGAGCCGCCTCTTTTTCAGGGTTTGCAGGTCAAATTGGTCCCAATGGCTTAGGATGCATGTCAAGGGTGAGTTGATGCCTGAGTGTTGCCCATCTGAGAGACAAAACCACCTGTGGTTTTGTTTTGTTTTATTTCTCCCCCTGCCCAAGAACCCGCAACTGTCCCTGGACCCTGCTGAGCAGAATAGTTGTGCTCACCAACGCAGCAGGAGAAACAATCCCTGCCCAAGAACCGGCAGCAGTCCCTGGACCCTGCTGATCGAAATAGTTGCACTCACTGACGCAGCAGCAGAAACACTAGTTTTCCTCCCAGACCACAAGGAGGACTGAGGAAGGTTGGATTTAGTGGCCCTTACCAGTGCATTCTCGAAAACTTGCACCCTTCCTTGTCCTAGACCACAAAGAGGACTGGGAAAAATCGGATTTAGTGGCCCTTACTGATGCATTCTTGAAAACCTGTTAAGAGTCGTAAGCATTCTCCTGTTAGTATTGGGACCTTACCCATGTCCTATAAAGATGTTATGCCCCAAAATTGAAGTGGAGGGCCATACCCTGAGGAGGGAAGGGATCTCCAGAGTTGGAAGAGTAATGCCTTTTGTCCTCTTTTATATGAATACGAAGGATACAATTTCTGAGACTCCCCATATCCTAGCTTCAGGAATAGGTTTTGTTAGGCCTGCTTGTCTGAGGAGGGATTCTAAAATTCAAGATAGTCCTTGCCATGACAGGACTTTGGGCAAAAATTATGTCTTTCTGATTGGTGAGCCTGGGTGCCTAAAGAAGGTAACAGAGTCCTGAAGTTTATACTAGAAATCATTCTTACAGGAGAAATTAGAAAAGCACCAGAGACGGAGTGGTTTTTAGAAGCGGGGCTAGCCTCGGAGAAGAGAGGCGAGAGGAAATTTGACTGGCAGACGTTAGGACCCAGGGGGCAAGGGACAGGATAGATAGGATAGATGGGTGAGTCTCACTGGGTGACATGCCTTTGAAAGTTCTGCTCATGGTCACAGCGTCAACCAGTTTGTTGGGACCCCAGAGCTGAATGGCTTTCCTCTCTGTTGACCCTCGGCTCAGCCCAGAAGTACAGGAAAAGCAGAAACTGGTTCCAGGCAGACCAATGCTCCCAACTCTGAAGAGTCAGGGGTTGTTAGAGAGCCCTTTCCCAGAAATCCTGACACCCATGTCTTTAGTCTGGCAGCCACGCTAGTCGCTTTTAACTGGCCAACAGATGCCCAGTATTTAGCCCCCAAATTCTAAGTAAAAATAGGACAGAATAGCAAGTGAGAGGGGTCTGATGGTACTCACCACTTGGTGATAGTCGATGGTCCCTTTGTGTTTGCCAAAATGTGTCTGGAATTGGTTCCTTCTGGTGGGTTCTTGGTCTCGCTGACTTCAAGAATGAAGCTGCAGACCCTTGTGGTGAGTGTTATAGGTCTTAAAGATGGTGTGTCCGGAGTTTGTTCCTTCTGATGTTCAAATGTGTCCAGAGTTTCTTCCTTCTGGTGGGTTCATGGTCTTGCTTGACTTCAGGAGTGAAGCTGCAGGCCTTCGCAGTGAGTGTTACAGCTCTTAAAAGTGGCACGTCTGGAGTTGTTTCTTCCTTCCAAGGAAGTCAGTGAGCTTGTGGTCTCACTGACTTCAGGAGTAAAGCCACAGACCCTTGCAGTGAGTGTTACAGCTCCTGAAGGTGGCACATCCAGAGTGGTTGGTTCCTCCCAATGGGTTCGTGGTCTTGCTGGCTTCAGGAGTGAAGTTGCAGACCTTCGCGGTGAATGTTCCAGCTCATAAAAGTAGTGTGGACCCAAAGTGTGAGTAGCAGCAAGATTTATTGCAAAGAGCGAAAGAACAAAGCTTCCACAGTGTGGAGGGGGACCCGAGCGGGTTGCTGCTGCTGGCTTGGCTGGCCTGCTTTTATTCCCTTATTGGGCCCCACCCACATCCTGCTGATTGGTCCGTTTTACAGAGAGCTGATTGGTCCATTTTACAGTGCTGACTGGTGCGTTTTTACAGAGTGCTGATTGATGTGTTTACAAACCTTTAGCTACACACAGAGTGCTGATTGGTGCATTTATAATCCTTTAGCTAGACAGAAAAGTTCTCCAAGTCCCCACCCGACCTAGAATCCCAGCTGGCTTCACCTCTCATTGGGAACATTCAAAATCTGCTCTTCTAGCTGTTGAATTATATACAATAAATTGTTGTTAAGTATAGTCACCCTATAGTACTATAGAACACTAAATCTTATTCCTCATACCTAGCTGTGTTCCTGTATCTGTTAACCAAACTCTTCCTATCCCCTCCTCCCTCCTACCCCCTCCACCTCTAGTGGCCACTCTCCTACTCTATCCTACTCTTTCAATGTGATCAACTTTTTTAGCTTCCACATGTGAGTGAGAACATGTGATATTTATCTTTCAGTGCCTGGCGTATTTCACTTAATGCCCTCCAGACTCATCCATGTTGTAAATGACAGAATTTTGTTCTTTTTATGGCTAGATAGTATTCTATTGTGAGTATGTACCACATTTTTAAAAATCCACTCATCTATCGATGGACCCTTAGGTTGATTCCATATCCTGGCTATTGTGAATAGTGCTGCAATAAACGTAGGAGTGCAGATGTTTCTTTGACATGCTGATTTCCTTTCCTTTGTATATATAACCAGTAGTAGAATTGCTGGATGATATGGTAATTCTATTTTTAGTTTTTTGAGAAACTTCCATGCTGTCTTCTGTAATGGCTATACTAATTCACACTCCCACTCAAGTGTATTAAGAATATGCTTTTCTGGCCAGGCACGGTGGCTCATGCTTGTAATCCCAGCACTTTGGGAGGCCAAGGTGGGAAGATCATGAGGTAAGGAGTTTGAGACCAGCCTGACCAACATGGTGAAACCCTGTCTCTACTATAGATACAAAAATTAGCTGGGCGTGGTGGCACATACCTGTAATCCCAGCTACTCAGTGATTTGTTTTTCTAAGACCACCAGAGCGGGCACAAAAGAACCAGCGAGCAGGCAAGGGTAGGAGTAAAACTGTAAATTTATTTTTGGTCACCTAGCTTCAGGGAAGAAGGTGGGTAGGGAGAGGTCTGTCGGCCTCCAGCAAAGCCGGGAGTGGCTTTTCTAGGAGTGGGAGGGCAATAGGCGGGGCACGGGCGTGTCGGGGGGGCGTTCCGCAGGTGCGACCAGGTAAATCTTGGTCTCTTCGGATTGACGTCACCTGGCGCATGTCCGGTTGGTCTGCACCTTCCTGGGCGCTGGCTGCATTTTCGCACGCGCGGGAAAAGTTGGTGATGAAGAACCCGGAAGTGCACCATCTTGCCCCATTCATCCAA
>NW_016814509.1:1276762-1291230 GCF_001698545.2 Rhinopithecus bieti | reverse complement strand
TTCTCAATAAAATACTGGCAAACCGGATTCAGCAGCACATCAAAAAGCTTATCCACCATGATCAAGTGGGCTTCATCCCTGGGATGCAAGGCTGGTTCAACATTCGCAAATCAATAAACGTAATCCAGCATATAAACAGAACCAAAGACAAGAACCACATGATTGCCTCAATAGATGCAGAAAAGGCTTTTGACAAAATTCAACAGCCCTTCATGCTAAAACGCTCAATAAATTCGGTATTGATGGAACGTATCTCATTTGCCCATTTTAAAATAAGATTATTATTATTATTATTATTGCTGTTGAGTTGTTTGAGTCCTTTGTATATTTTGGTTACTAATCGCTTGTGGAACAAATAGTTTGCACGTATTTTCTACCATTCTGCAGTTTGTCTCTTCACTCTACTGATTTTTTTTTTTCTGTGCAGTAGCTTGTCATGTGATATAATTATTAGTCTATTTTTATTTTTGTTCCTGGTGACTTTGAGGCCTTCTCCATAAAATGTTTGCCCTGACCAATGTCCTGAAGTGTACCCCATATGTTTTCTTCTTGCAGTTTCATAGTTTGCAGACTTACATTTAAGTATTTTATCCATTTTGAGTTTTTTTTAAATATGGTGAGAGAGAGGATCTACTTTTATTTTTCTGCATGTAGATATTCACTTTTCACAGCACCATTTATTGAAGACACTGTCCATTTCTTAACAAATGTTCTTGGCATCTTTGTTGAAAATCAGTTGCCTATAAATACGTGAATTTATTTCTGGGTTCTTAATTCTGTTCATATGGTCTATGTATCTGTTTTTATGGTAGTGTCATGCTATTTTGGTTATGATAGTTTCATAGTATATTTTGAAGCCCAGTAATGTGATAACTCTAGCTTTTTTCTTTTTGCTCAGGATTGCCGTAGCTATTCAGGGTCTTTTATGGTTCCATACAAATTTAAAGAAGTTTTTAAAGCTGTGAATAATGTCATTGGTATTTTGGTAAAGATTGCATTGAATCTGTAGATTGCTTTGAGTAGTATGGACATTTTCACAATATTAATTCTCCCAGTATATAAACTTGGATATCTTTCCATTTTTTGTGTGTCTTCTTCAACTTCTTTCATCAATGTTTATAGTTTTCACTGTATAGAGCTTTTATCCTCTTGGTTAAATTTATTCCTAAGTATTTTTTTGCAAACATATTGTAAATGGGTTGTTTCCTTGATTTCTTTTTCAGATAGTTCATTGTTCACATATATAAATGCTACTGATTTTTGTATGTTGATTTTGTATTCTGCATCTTTACTGAATCTGTTTATTAGTTCTAAAAGTTTTTGGTGATGTCTTTAGAGTTTTCTATATATATGGTTATGTTTTCTGCAAACAGACAATTTAACTTCTGCCTTTCTGATTTAATACCTTTTGTTTCTTTCTCTTGCCTAATTGCTCTGGCTAGGGTTTCCTGTATTTTCTTTTCTTATAGTGTCCTTTACTGACTACTTTCAGGCTTGTAGAATAAGTTTGGAAGTGCTCCTTCCTTTTAAATTTTTAATAAAGTTTGAAAGGGATTGGCATTAATTCTCCTTTAAATATTTGGTAGAATTCACCAGGTAAGCTGTCAGGTCCTGGGCTTTTCTTGGATGACAGACTTTTTATAATCATTTAAATCTCCTTCTTATTATTAGTCTGTTCATATTTTCTATTTTGTTGTGGTTTAGTCTTGGTAGATTGTGTATTTGCAGAATTTTATCCATTCCATGTAAGTTATCTAATTTGTTGGTGTGTAATTGTTCATAGTAGTCCGTTACAATTATTTGTATTTCTCTGGTATCACCTGTAACTTCTCTTTCGTTTCTGATTTTATTTATTTGAGTCTTCTCTTTTTTTCTTAGTTTAGCTAAAGGTATTTCAATTTTGCTTATCTTTTAAAAACCCAACCTTACCTTCATTGATCTTTTCTATTGTTTTTCTAGTCTCTATTTCATTTATTTCTTCTTTTAAAAAAATATTTATTTCTGCCATTAACTTTGGGCTTAGGTTTTTCTTCTTTTTCTAGTTTCTTGAGGTGCAATGTTTGGTTGTTTATTTGATATCTTTCTTCTTTTTTGGTGTAGGTATTTATTGGTATAAACTGCCTCTTGGAACTGCATTTGCTGCATGTCATAAGTGCTGGTGTGTTGTCTTTCTATGTTTATTTGTCTGATGATTTTTTTTCTTAAAATTTTTTTTCCCTAAACAACAAAGATGATACAATAATTTTTTAAAAATAGAGATATGGTCCCATTATGTTGCTAAAACTAGTCTTGAACCCACGGCCTCAAGTAATCCCCTTGCCTTGGCCTCTCGAGAGCTGGAATTACAGGCATGAGCCACTTCACCTGGCCTATCTAAAGATTTTTTAAATTTTCTTTTAAAATTTCTCTTTGACCCATGGATTGTTTAGGAATCATTTGTTTAGGTTTTGCGTATTTGTAAATTTTTGAAAGCCTTTCTGTTGTTTTCTAGTTTCATATTGTTGTAGTCGGAAATATACTTAATATGATTTCAATCTTAAATTTTTAAAGACTTGTTTTGTGGCCTGTGATCTATCCTTGAGAATGTTCCATTGCACTTGAAAATAATGTATATTTTGCTGCTGTTGGATGGAATGTTCTGTACATGTGAAGTTTATTTGGTCTGAGGTATACTTTAAGTCCAGTGTTTCCTTAATGATTTTCTGTCTGTTTGTCCACTGTTGAAAATGGGATGTTGAAGTTCCCTGCTATTATTATATCACACTGTATCTCCCTCTTCAGATATATTAACATTTCCTGTATTTATTTAGGTGCTCCAATGTTTCCTGATATATATTTACAATCATTATATCCCCCTGATTAATTGACCCCTTAATCATTATATAATGACCTTCTTTGTTTCACTTCATAGTTTTAATCTTAAGTCTATTTTATCTGATATGAGGTTAGTTACCTCTGTTCTCTTTTGGTTTCCACTTTCATGGATTATCTTTCTCAATATTTTCACTTTGAAACAATGTATGTCCTTAAAAGTGAAGTGAGGCCAGGTGTGGTGGCTCACACTTGTAATCCCAGCACTTTGGGAGGCTGAGGTGAGCAGATCACTTGAGGTCAGGAGTTCCAGACCAGCCTGGGCAACATGGTGAAACCCTGTCTTTACTAATAAAAAGACAAAAAACAAACAAAAAAATTAGCTGGATATGGTGGTGTGCGCCTGTAATCCCAGCGACTCAGGAGGCTGAGGCAGGAAAATTGCTTGAACCAGGGAGGCGGAGGTTGCAGTGAGCCAAGATCATGCCACTGCACTCCAGCCTGGGCGACAAAGTGAGACTCCATGTCCAAAAACAACAACAAAAAAAAGAGTCTGGTAGGCCCCATATATTTATTTGGGTCTTGTTTTTTATGTCTATTAAGCCACTATATGTCTGTTTTTGGGAAAATTTGATCCATTTACATTCAAGGTGATTATTGATAGGCAATCAGTAATTATTGATTTAATAACATTATTGATCATAATAATTATTTTGGACATTTTGTTCATTGTTTTCTGCTTGTTTTGTAGTTCTTTTTTCCCCTTCTTCTTTTCTTGCTATCTTTCTTTGTGATTAGATGATTTTCAGTAGTGGTGTGCTTTGAAGACTTTTATCTCTTGTTTAGCTACTATATCTCTTGTGTAGCTACTTTTATCTCTTGTGTAGCTACTTTTTACTTTGTAACTAGCATGAGGCTTACATAAAACCAGCTCAGGCACCAGGCCACCCTGCTCAAAAACTCCAGCATCATGCCTGCCTGTGGATTAATGATAGATGGCTTGCCCAGAACCTCTGGACGGGCTTACTGGTGAAGATAGTTTGTCAGCACTGGCATATGTGCCTGCTTACTCAAATGCACAGAAACCAGTGCATGGCCACAAGGATCACAAACAATCAGGGAAAGGTACCTGGGAACAAATTAAAGCACCAGTAACCAAGTTTAAAGAAATACAGATCTAATGAACTGCCTGACAAAGAATTCAAAATAATCAAAGAAGCTTAGTGAGCTACAAGAGAACACATATAGACAACTAAATAAAATCAGAGAAATAATACACAAACAAAATTAGAAGTTCAACAATGAGATAAAAACTATATAAAGGAACCAAACAGAAAATCTGGAGGTAAACTGGCTCTGGTTTTAGCCAGAACTGAAAAATTCTGTAAAGAGCTCAATCATGCAGAAGAATCGCTGAGCTCAAAGAGAGATCATTTGAAATTACCTGGTGAGAACAAAACAACAAAACAAAATGAAACAGAGTGAAAAATGAATATGGGAATTACAAGACTTCTTCAAGTGGACCAATATTGACATTATGGGAATTTAAGAAGGAGCAGAGAAAGAGAAAGGATTAGAAAGCGTATTTAAATAAATAATGATGAAAAAAAGCTTTCCAAATCTGGAAAGGGAAATGACCATCCATATCCTGAATCCCAAAGAACCCTAAATAGATTAAATGTAAAATTATCTTCACTGAGACACATTGTAATCAAACTCTCAAAATTAAAGACAAAAGGTAAGTTTTTTTTTTTTTTTTTGAAACGGAGTCTCGCTCTGTCGCCCAGGCTGGAATGCAGTGGCCGGATCTCAACTCACTGCAAGCTCCGCCTCCTGGGTTTATGCCATTCTCCTGCCTCAGCCTCCCGTGTAGCTGGTACTACAGGCACCCGCCACCTAGCCTGGCTAGTTTTTTGTATGTTTTAGTAGAGACGGGGTTTCACCAGGTTAGCCAGGATGGTCTCGATCTCCTGACCTCGTGATCTGCCCATCTCGGCCTCCCAAAGTGCTGGGATTACAGGCTTGAGCCACCGTGCCCAGCCCAAAAAGTTAAGTTTGAAAGCAGAAAGAGAAAGCACCTTGTCTCATACAAGGGGACCCCAATAAGACCATCAGCAGATTTCTCAACAGAAACTTTGCAGGCGGGGAGAGAGTAGGATGATTTATTCAAAGTACCAAAAAAAAAAAAAAAAAATCCTGCGATATAAAGAAAGGCTGTTCTTTAAAAAATTATAGTTTAGAAAATTCCCAAAATAAAAAAAAAAAAAAAAAAAAAAAAAAGGGCTGAGGGAGTTCATCACCACTAGATCTGCTTTAAACAAAAATGCTGGCCTGTAATCCCAGCAATTTGGGAGACTGAGACAGGAGGATCACTTGAGGCCAGGAGTTCAAGACCAGCCTGGGCAACATAGCAAAACCCCATTTCCAATTTTTTTTTTCTTTTTTTGATGCTAAAGGCAGTTCTTTAAGCAGAAAGAAAAGTACATGAATTGGTAACATGGAAACATATGAAAGTATGAAACTCATTAATAAAAGTAAGTACATAGTCAAATCCAGAATATTCTAATATGATAATGGCAGTGTATAAATCGCTTATATCTCTAGTATGAAGGCTAAAAGGGAAAACTCAAAAAAATAGTTATAAAAATTTGTTAAGGGATACACAATCTAGAAAGATGTAAATGGTGACTTCAAAAACATAAAATATGTGGGGGGTGCTAAAGTGTGTCATTTTTTACATTATTGAAGTTAAGTGAACAGCTTAAAATAGGCTCTTGTAACTATAAGATGTTTTATATAAACCTCACTGCTTCATTAAAATCTACTTTTATTTATAATTTTAATTGACTTAAAAAAGTTAATAGACTATTTTTAAGCAATTTTAGGTTTACAGAAAATTGATTAGATAATACAGAGAGTTTCTACATAACCCTTCTTTCCTGGCACACAGTTTTTCTATTATTAACATCTTTCACTGGTAAGGTACATTTTTTAGAATTGATGAAATTGTATTGATACATTATAATTCATTAAAGTCCACAATTTACATTAGGGTTCACTCTTTGTGTTATACAGTTCTATGGTTTTTGACATAGTCATGTATCTACTATTACATTATCAAACAGAATAGTTTCACCACTCTAAAAATTCCCTGTACTTCACCTATTCATCTTTTCTTCTCTTTCCCCTAGCAAAGACTGATTTTTTTTTACTGTCTCTTATAGTTTGCCTTTTCCAGAATGTTCTATGATTGGAATCATATAGAATGTGCTTTTTTAAGACTGCTTCTTTTACTTACCAATATACACTTAAAGTTCTTTCATGTCTTTTTATGGTTTAATAGCTCATTTTCTTTTATCACTGAAGAATAGTCTATTGTATGGATATACAACAGTTTGTTTATCCATCCACTTATTTAAGGGAATCTTGGTTGCTTACAGTTTCTGGAACGTATGAATAAAGCTGCTATAAATGTTCATTTACAGGTTTTTGTGTGCACATAAGTTTTCAACTCGATTGGGTAAATACCTAGGAGCACAGATGCTGTATTGTAATGTAAAACTATATTTCCCTTTGTGTGAAATTGCCAAACTGTCTTCCAAAGTGGCTGTAACAGTTTGCATTCCCATCAGCAATGACTGGGAGTTCCTGTTGCACCACATCTTCATTAGCATTTGATATTTTCAGAATTTTGGATTTTAGCCATTTTAATAGTGTAGCAGTATCTCATTGTTATCCTGATTTGCAATTGCCTAATTGTTGCGGGAAGTCGGGGACCATGAATGGAGGTACCAGCTGAAGCCATGGCAGAAGAACATAAATTGTGAAGATTTCATGGACATTTATTAGTTCCCCAAATTAATGCTTTTATAATTTCTTATGCCTGTCTTTACTGCAGTCTCTGAACATAAATTGTGAAGATTTCATGGACAGTTATCACATCCCCAATCAGTAGTATTATAATTTCCTGTGCCTGTCTTTACTTTAATCTCTTAATTCTGTCATCTTTGTAAGCTGAGGATGTATGTCGCCTCAGGACCCTGTGATGATGGCGTTAACTGCACAAATTGTTCGTAAAGCATGTGTGTTTGAACAATATGAAATCTGGGCATATTAAGAACAGGTAACAGTGGTTTTCAGGGAACAAGGGAGATAACCTTAAAGTCTGGCTGCCTGTGGGCCAGGCAGGACAGAGCCATATTTCTCTTATTACTGAAAACAGGTAAGAAAAATATCGCTGAATTATTTCCCCAGTAAGGAATATTAATAATTAACAACCCTAGAAAAAGAATGCATTCCCTGGGAGTCCTCTAAAATGGCCACTCTGGGGGTGTCTGCCTTATGCAGTTGCAGGTAAGGGATGAAACACACCCTGGCCTCCTGCAGCATCCCCAGGCTTGCTAGGATTAGGAAATTCTAGCCTGGCGAATTCTAGTCAGACAGGTTCTCTGCTCTTGACCCCTGTTCAGATGTTTATCAATGACAGTGTGTGCACAGTGAGTCATGAACCTTCATTAGCAATTCTCGTTTCTCCCTGACCTTGTGATCTCACTCTGACCTTCTGCCTTGTGATATTTTATTGCCTTTGAAGCATGCGATCTCTGTGACCGACACCGTATTCATACACTCCCTACCCTTTGAAAATCACTAATAAAAACTTGCTGGTTTTAGGGCTCAGGGAGCATCACAGAATCTGCTGACATGTGATGTCTCCCACGGACATCCAGCTTTAAAATTTCTCTCTTTTGTACTCTTTCCCTTTATTTCTCAGATCGGCTGACATTTAGGGAAATAGAAAAGAACCTACGTTGAATTATTGGGAGCTGGTTTCCCCCGATACCTAATGACAGTTTATTTTATTTTCATATGCTTATTTGTTGCCGTATATTCTCTGGTGAGACATCTGTTCTGATCTTTTGCCTGTTTTAAAATTAGGTTGTTTGTTTACATATTATTGAGTTTTGTTTTGTTTTGTTTTGTTGAGATGGAGTCTTGCTCTGTCGCCCAGGCTGGAGTGCAATGTTGCAATCTCGGCTCACTGCAAGTTCCGACTCCTGGGTTTACGCCATTCTCCTGCCTCAGCCTCCTGAGTAGCTGGGACTACAGGCTCCCGCCACCATGCCTGGCTAATTTTTCTGTATTTTTGTAGAGACGGGGTTTCACCGTGTTAGCCAGGATGGTCTTGATCTCCTGACCTCATGATCTGCCTGTCTTGGCCTCCCGAGGTGCTGGGATTACAGGCATGAGCCACCATGCCTGGCCATATATTATTGAGTTTTAAGAATCCTTTGTCTATTTTGGATATGTGTTCTATCAAATGTGTGTTTCACAAAGATTTTCTTCCAGTGTGTGGCTTGCCTTTACATCCTCTTAACAATGTATGTCACAGAGCAAAAGGCTTTAATTTTAGTGAAGTTCAAGCTGTCAATTTTTTATTTCATGAATTGCAGTTTTGGTGTTATATCTAAAAACTCATTGCCAAACCCAGAGTCATCTACATTTTCCACTATGTTAAATATTTCAGGCAGTTTTATAGCTTTCTGTCTTACATAGAGGTATGATCCATTTTGAGTTAATTTTTATGAAAGATGTAGGTCTGTGTCTAGATTCTTTGTTTCTTTCATTTTTTTTTCTTGCATGTGGATGTCCACTTGCTTCAGCACCATTTGGTGAAGACATTCTTTCTCCATTGAATTACCTTAACTCACTTGTCAGACATCAGTTGACTATATGTGTGCGGGTCTATCTCTGAGCTCTCCATCTGTTCTACTGATCTATTTGTCTGTCCTTTGCTTTTGTTTTGTTTTTTGAGACTCCTTCATCTCCCCCTTCCTCTCCTCCTCCTCTTCCTTCTCTTTGTCCTCCTGCTCCTCCTCCTCCTTCTCCTCCTCCTCCTTTCCTTCTTGGCTGGGCACAGTCATTCACGCCTGTAATCCCAGCACTTTGGAGACCAAGGTGGGAGGATTGCTTGAGGCTGGGAGTTTAAGACCAGCCTGGGCAACATAGGGAGACCACATCCCTACAAAAAGAATTCTAAAAGTAGCCAGGCATGGTGGTGTGCAACTGTGATCCTGACTACATGGGAGGCTGAGGTGGGAGGATTGCTGGAGCCTGGGAGGTCAAGCCTGCAGTGAGCTGTGATTACACTACTGCACTCCAGCCTGAGCAAAAGAGCAAGACCCCCATCCCTAATAAGAAATAAATTATTTAGGTGGCAAATTTAGGTTTCCAGTCCAAAATGTATTTTTTGTAAAACTTTTTATTTTGAAATAAAGATTCACAGAAAATTGTAAAAATAGTGTACAGAGATCTGGTGTACCCATCAACCAGTTTTGTTCAATAGTTAGATCTTACCTAACTGCAGTATAATAGCAAAGCCAGGAAATTGAAATTGTTACAATGTGTGTATATAGTTTTATGCCATTTATATCACAAGAGTAGCTTCCTTTAACCACCACTGCAATCAAGGTGCAGAACTATCCCCCTCACCACAAAGACCTCCCTTATGCTACTTTTCTATGTCACATCCACTCCGCTCCCTACCGTCCTTTAGCCTTGACAACCACTAATCTGTTCTCCAACCCTATGATTTTTGTCATTTTCAGAATTTTACATAAGTGGAATCATACAGTATGTGACCTTTTGAGGTTGGCTTTAAAAAAAAAACTCAATATAATGCCCTGAAACCCCATTTAAATTGTTGTGTGTAGCATTAGTTCATTTACTTTTTATTGCTGAGAAATATTCCAAGGTATGACGTACTAAAGTTTGTTCAACTATTCACCTATTGAAGGACATTTTTTTTTCTAGGTTTTACTAGTACAAATAAAGTTTTATGAATAGTCATGGAAATCATGCACAGGTTTTTGTGTGAATTTAAGTTTTCATTTCTTTGGGATAAATGCCTGGGAATGTGATTGCTGGGTCATATGGTAAATGTACGTACAGTTGGCCCTCCATATCCGTGGGTTCTACATCAATGAATTCAGCCAACCATGGATCAAAAATATTTTGGGAAAAAACGTAAAAATAACAATACAACAATAGGAAATAATATAAATTTTAGAAAATACAATATGGCATTTATTGACATAGCATTTACATTGTATTAGATGTTATAAATAATCTAGAGATGATTTAAAGTATGAGAGGATATATGTAGGTTATATGCAAATACTCCACCATTTTATTTTATTTTTTATTCTAACCAGGCCCAACCCTGATTCTAAGATCAGATAAGATGCACCATTTTATATAAGGGACTTGAGCATCCGTGGATTTTGATATCTGCAGAGGGATCTGAAACCAATCCCTTGAGGATAACAAGGGTCAACTGTATAGTTTTTGAAGAAACTGCTGAATTGTTTTCTAGAGTTGCTGTACCATTTTGCATTCCCACCAGCAGTGTGTGAGAAATCTAGTTTCTCTGCATCTTTGTTACCGTTTGATGTTATTACTATTTCTTTTTATTTTACTGCGTTAATAGGTACATAGTGATACCTCATAATGGTATTTATTTTTGTTTCCCCAATGAATAGTGATGTTGAACATCTCTTAATATGCTTTTTGCATCCATGTGCTCTCTTCAGTAAAATATCTCTTCATGTCATTTGTCCATTTTCTAATTGGGTGCCTTCTTTACTGTTGAATTTTGAGAATGGTTTAACTATTTTAAGCATGAGTCTTTCATCAGACATGTGGTTTGCAAAGAACTTCTTTTAGTTTTCAGTTTGTCTATTATCTGAACAGTGTATTTCACAGAGCGAAGTTATTGTTTTTGATGGCATCCAGTTTATCAATTTTTCCTTTTATGGATCATGCTTTTGGTGCCATGTCTAAGAATTCTTCCCCGAGTCCTAAGTACTGCAGATTTATCCCATTCTTTTTTCTGAAAGGTATATAGTTTTATATTTAATATTTAATTTATTATCAGTTTTGAATTAACTTTTGTGTAAGCTGTGAGGTTATCTTTTTGGCTATGGAGAGCTTTAACTATTTTAAGCATGAGTCTTTTCATCAGACATGTGGTTTGCAAAGAACTTCTTTTAGTTTTCAGTTTGTCTTTTTATTATCTGAACAGTGTCTTTCACAGAGCAAAAGTTATTATTTTTGATGGCATCCAGTTTATCAATTTTTTTCTTTTATGGATCATGCTTTTGGTGCCATGTCTAAGAATTCTTCCCGAAGTTCTAAGTACTGCAGATTTTTCCCATTCTTTTTTCTAAAAGTTATATAGTTTTTTATTTAAGATTTAATTTATTATCAGTTTTGAATTAACTTTTTATAAGCTGTGCTCCCACATTATTTGTTGAAAAGGCTATCTTTTCATCACTAAATTGCTTTTGTATCCTCAAAAGTTAGTTGTTAATGGGTTCTGTATTCTCTTTCATTGATCTACGTTTCTCTCTCTCTGCCAGTAACATACTTTATCTTTATAATGTCTTAAAAGGAGTAGAGTATTTTCCTTCAATTTATTCTTGTTTTTCACAGTTATTTTAGCCATTCTACTTCTTTGACTTTATGTATAAATTTTGGAATAACTCAGTCTGTCTTACAAAAAATATGTCTGGGATATTTATAAGAATTGTATGAAACCCCTATATCAATTTGAGAAGAGTTGACATCTTTACTATATTGAGTCTTTCATTCTGTGAACGTGGTGTGTCTCTCAATTTAGATTTACTTTGATTTCTTTTATTAGTGTTTTAAAGTTTTTAGCATATAATTTAATGCTGTGTTTTATAAAAGCAATGCTGTATTTTGTTAGTTCACATGTACCTCCCTTTTTTGTGGAGTTGTAAATGGTACGTATTTCTAATTTTGGTTTCCATGTGGTCATTGCTAGTATGTAGAAGTACAATTAATTTCTTTTGCAGCAAGTATTATTTATGAATATTGATGTTTAAGTCCTAGAATGCATACTAGCAAACCATATATAGCAGCATATTAAAAGGTTTATACACCATTACCAAGTGAGATTTATTCCTGAAATTCAAAGATGGTTAAATATATGAAAATCAATCTTTATAATATATTTGTGTGTGTTGAATCAACTTTGCATCCCAGGAATAAAGCCTACTTGATTGTGGCAGATTAGCTTTTTAATGTGCTGCTGGATTTGATTTGCTAGTATTTTGTTGAGGATTTTTGCACCTGTGTTCATCAGGGATATTGACCTGGAGTTTCTTTTTTGTTGTTGTGTCTCTGCCAGGTTTTGGTATCAGAATGATGCTAACTTCATAGAGCAAGTTAGGGAGGAGTCTTTCCTCCTCAATTTTTGGCAGTGGTTTCAGTGGAATTGGTACCAGGTCTTCTTTATACATCTGGTAGAATTTGGCTGTGAATCCATTAAGTCCAGGGCTTTTTCTGGTTGGTAGACTTTTTATTACTGATTCAATTTTAGAACTCCTTATTGATCTGTTCAGAGTTTCACTTTCTTCCTAGTTCAATCTTGGGAGGTTGTATGTTTCTAGGAATTTATCCATTTCTTCTAGGTTTTCGAGTTTCTGTGCATAGAGGTGTTTGTAATAATCTCTGAGGGTTTTTGTATTTCTGAGTGGTCCATGGTAATTTTTTTTGTCGTTTCTGATGGTATTTCTTTGGATTTTTTTTTTGTTAGTCTAGCTAGTGGCCTATCAATCTTATTTATTCTTTCAAATAACAAACTTTTGGTTTTGTTCATTTTTTGGATGGTTTTTGGCATCTCAGTGTCATTCAGTTTAGCTCTGATTTTGGTTATTTGTTTTCTTCTGCTAGCTTTGGGGGTTATTTGCTCTGTTTTTTCTAGTTCCCTTAGCTGTAATGTTAGGTTGTTAATTTGAGATCTTTCTAACTTTTTGATATGGGCAGTTAGCACTATAAACTTTCATCTGTGTCTCAGAGATTCTGATATGTTGTATGTTTGCTTTCATTAGTTTCAAATTTCTTGATTTCTACCTTCATTTCATTATTTACCCCAAAGTCATTCAGGAGCAGATTGTTTAATTTCCGTGAAATTATATAGTTTGGAGAGATCATCTTAGTATTGATTTCATTTTTTTTTTTTCTGAGACACAGTCTTGCTCTGTTGCCAAGGCTAGAGTGCAGTGGCGTGATCTTGGCTCACTGTAACTTCTGCTTCCCAGGTTCCAGCAATTCTCCTGCCTCGGCCTCCTGAGTAGCTGGGATTACAGGCATGCACCACCATGCCTGGCTAATTTTTGTATTTTTAGTAGAAACGGGGGTTTAGTAGAAACGGGGTTTCACCATGTTGGCCAGGCTAGTCTTGAACTCCTGGCCTCAAGTGATCTGCCTGCTTTGGCCCCACAATGTGCTGGGATTACAGGCATGAGCCACTGCACCTGGCCATGATTTCTATTTTTATTGTGCTGTGGTCTGAGAGTCTGGTTGGTATTATTTTATTTTCTTTGAATTTGTTGAGAATTGTTTTATGGCTGAGTGTGTGGTCAGTTTTAGAGTATGTGCCATGTGCAGATAAGAAGAATGTATATTTTGTTGTTGGGTAGAGTGTTCTGTAGGTATCTGTTAGGTCCATTTGGTCAAGTGTTGAGTTTATATCCCAAATATCTTTGTTAATTTTCTGCCTCGATGTTCTATTTCTGTCAGTGGGATGTTGAAGTTTCCCACTGTTACTGTGTGGTTATCTGAGTCTCGTTGTAGGTCTCTAAGAACTTGTTTTATGAATCTGGGTGGTTCATGATTTGCTTTCTAGGAAACTGATTTGCTTTCCAGGAAACTGATTTGCTTTCCAGGAAACCGATTTGCTTTCTAAGCTCACCAGGGCGAGTATTAAAGGACCAGCGAGTAGGCAGGGCTAGGAGCAAAACTGCAAGTTTGTTTTTTTCTTGGTCAGCCAGCTTTGTGGGGGAGGGGTGAGGTCCATCGGTCTCCAGCAGGGGAGGCCGGGGGAGTCACCTGGTGGAGCTCTCGGGTGGAGTTCCTGCAGTCCTGACAGGAATGGGGGCTGAGGAAGTGCGCACTGCGCCCCGGCCGGGAGCGGCTTTTCTGTCCTGGGCCTGGGAGTGGGAGGGCAGTGGGCGGGACATAGGCGGGTTGGGGGCCGGCGGTAGGCGTGGCTAGGCGGGTTCCGGTTTTTCTCCGTCGGAGGTCGGGTTGCGCCTGCGCAGTCGACCTGTGTCTTTCCCGGGCACGGGAAAGTTGACGGTGAAGAACCCGGAACTGCGCCATCTTGCCTCCGTTCGTCGAAACAGTCCAACCTTTTATTGATAATAGTGATAAGGGGCGCCGTGGTCTGTCTGGCTACTTCCTGCTGTTAGGGGATGTCGTTAAGGTTGGGGTCTATGGTTGGTATTTGGATGTGTGGATGAAGAAGCATCTGGTTGAAGGTGACGCATGTGATCTCTTGAACTTTGGCTTGGAGAAATTTGATTAAAACAGGAGCGAGACATAAGACAAAACAGAGGATTAGTATGGGAATTAGGAATGGGAGCATCTGCTGTATTACGGGCAGCAGCCATATCAGTGGTCCGGGAGTGAAGGGGGTATTGTAGGTTTTTAATTCTGCTTTAATCCTGTTTAGGGTTTGAATGTTAGTGTCTACTAGGCCTGACTCGTTTATGTAATAGCAGCATTCTTCTCCTAAGAAGAGACATGTTCCTCCTTTTTCGGCAGTAAGTAAATCTAATGCTCGCCTATTT
>NW_016814509.1:1257314-1275722 GCF_001698545.2 Rhinopithecus bieti | reverse complement strand
GGAGTTCCTGCAGTCCCGACAGGAGTGGGGGCTGAGGAAGTACGCACCGCGCGCCCGCTGGGAGCAGCTTTTCTGTCCTGGGCCTGGGAGTGGGAGGGCAGTGGGCGGGACATAGGCGGGTCGGGCCGGGTGGTAGACGTGGTTAGGCGGGTTCCGGTTTTTCTCCATCGGAGGTCGGGTTGTGCCTGCGCAGTCGACCTGTGTCTTTCCCGGGCGCAGGAAAGTTGATGGTGAAGAACCCGGAACTGCGCCATCTTGCCTCCGTTCGTCCAAACAGTTCATTATTGGGTACATATATATTTAGGATAGTTAAGTCTTCTTGTTGAATTGAATTTTTTATCATATGTAAGGCCCTTCTTTGTCTCTTTTGATCATTGTTTGTTTGAAGTCTGTATTGTCTGAAAGAGGAAAAGCAACCCTGTTCTTTTTTGTTTTCTGCTTGCTTGGTAGATTTTCCTCCATCTTTTAACCTTTGAGCCTATGGGTGTCATTGCATGTGAAATGGGCCTCTTGACGACAGCATACAGTTGGGGCTTGCTTCTTTATCCGACTTGCCACTGTGTGCCTTTTAAGTGGGGCATTTAGCCTGTTTATGTTCAAGGTTAATATTGATATGTGTGGATTTGGTCCTGTCATGTTGTTGTTAGCTGGTTGTTATACAGACTTGATTGTGTATTTGCTTTATAGTGTCATTGGTGTATGTACTTAAGTATGCTTTTGTAGTGTCTGGTAATGGCCTTTTGTTTCTATAGTAGCAGTCCCTAAAGGACCTCCTGTAAGACAGGTCTAATGGTAATGAATTCCCTTGGCATTTGCTTGTCTGTAAAGGATTTTATTTCTCCTTCACTTATGAAGCTTAGTTTGGCTGGATATGAAATTCTTGGTTGGAATTTTTCTTTAAGAATGCTAATTATAGGCTGGGTGCAGTGGCTCATACCTGTAATCCCAGCACTTTGGGAGGCCGAGGCGGGCGGATCACAAGGTCAAGAGATCGAGACCATCTTGGCCAACACAGTGAAACTCCGTCTCTACTAAAAATACAAAAATTAGATGGGCGTGGTGATGCATGCCTATAATCCCAGCTACTCAGGAGGCTGAGGCAGAAGAATCACTTGAACCAGGAATTCAGAGGTTGCAGTGAGCCGAAATTGTGCCACTGTACTCCAGCCTGGCAACAGAGCAAGACTCTGTCTCAGGGAAAAAAAAAAAAAAAAAAAAAAAGGAATGCTAATTATAGTCCAGGCATGGTAGTTCTTGCCTGTAATCCTAGCAGTTTGGGAGGCCGAGGTGGGTGGATCATGAGGTCAGGAATTCAAGACCAGCTTGGCCAACATGGTGAAACCCCGTCTCTACTAAAAATACAAAAATTAGCTGGGCATGGTGGCAGATACCTGTAATCCCAGCTACTTGGGAGGCTGAGGCAGAGAACTGCTTGAACCTGGAAGATGGAGGTTGCAGGGAGCCGAGATCATGCCGCTATACTCCAGTCTGGGCAACAGAGTGAGACTCCATCCCCCCTCCAAAAAAAAAAAGAATGCTGATTGTAGGCCCCCAATTTCTTCTGGCTTGTAGGGTTTCTGCTGAAAGGTGTGCTGTTAGCTTGATGGGGTTCCCTTGGTAGGTAACCTGCCCCTTCTCTGTAATTCTCCTATGGTTAGGCAGGATCTGCTGGAGAAGAAGCTATGGCAGCAGCTGCCAGGAAATACCCTGGTTGGGCATCCAAGGTTGTGCTGCAAGCAGATGTGGCCAGGCAGGGACTCTGGGAGAGGCTACCAGACAAGGAGGTGCTCAGACCAGACTGTCCTCATCCCATGGGCAAGAATGCTCTTCTTTGTCCAAGTCTGACAGTCAACAAAGGCCAAAGCCACCTAGAAGAGCATGGCAAGCCTTGGAGGATGAGTGCTTCTGGTTGTGCTCCACTGCAGCCATTCCCGTGCCAAACCCTCTGAGCTCTGCACAGGCTGGAGTCCTGTCCCTGCCTCCTCTCCAAGCAGCTCTCCCTGTCAGCTCAAATGTCTGTGGAGATCATGGGGTCTTCTGCAGCTAGGATTCTGGAGGTCTGTGGTGAGAGTGGGCCACTCCTCACCTATTTAACCCACCGCTTCTCCAGTTGCTGCTGGGTGCCAGCAATGAGTCCTGGTGCTTGGAAACCCCATGCAGGGCTCCCAGTCTCCTTTGCTTTCAGCCCAGGGTCTGTGCTCTCCCTCTGTCCATTCTCAATGCTTTCTCTCTGGAGATCTGCTCAAAGTGTGTCAGTTTTCTTGATGGTCTGGTCTCTCAGTGGGAAATGCTCTTCCTGGCCGTGTCTAGTCAGCTATCTTGGCTCTTTTCTACAATTGATTTTTGTATATAGAGCTTGTAAATGCATCCTTGCAGAACTTACTTATTAGTTCTAGGAGGGGTTTTTTTTTTAATAGATTACTTAGAATTTTCTGTATAGATCATTATATTATCTGCAAGTAGGGATGGTTTAATTTCTTTCTGTCTAATATGTATTGTTTTTATTTCTTTTTCTGGCTTGTTGCACTGACTACGACTTCCAGTACAATGCTGAATAATAGTGGTGAAAGTGGGCATTTTTTGCTTGTTCTTGACCTTAGGGATAATTCATTCAGTTTTGCACTATTAAGTATGATGTTATTTGTAGGGTCTTTGTATATGAACTTTATCAAGTCAAGGAACTTTCCTTGTATTTCTAGCTTCCTGAGAGTTTTTAGCATGGACGAGTGTTAAAGTTTGTCAGATAATTTTTGGCATTGATTGATATGATTATTCAACTTTTCTCTTTTAATCTGTGTAGTGGGAACAACACAGTAAAAGTTGCTGGCCTACGCCGCGTCCAGATGGCTGAAGCCAGTGGCTGGAGATGAGAACGTGGCGGCATCTCTCTCATCTAGCAGATCGGGCTCCCTGTTTTTCCCACTACTTCCTTTTAAAGGACCATTTGGGAATTTGTCTATGAACTTAAAGTGACCCATGTACCCCATTTCATTGTATTTACTGCTAGTTGCCATTCTCTGTCTCTCTGTCTCTGTCTTTGTCTCTCTCTGTGACTAACACTTCATTCCTGCCTTGCCTTGTGTGCTTGTGTGACGCGGAAATGTAGGAGTGCCCTCCCTGGGAATGTAGGACTGCCCTCCTTACTCATTGCACCCTCCCTGCCCAGAATCTTTAAGTAATAAATATTTGAAGATCTTTCCTATTGTGGTAGTGCACTGAATTTGCATCTTACTCTGAAGACCAGGGGCTCCCCTGGGCCAGGTTCTCCCTGGGATGCTAGAGAAAACAGGATTGGATTCCAAGTGCCAGAGCAGTAGTCAAGCAGGCATAAATAGAACACAGGTCAGATATGAGCCACAGGGACCCCTGCAAATATAAACAAGTTTCCCATGTAAGGGACATCCTGGTCATAGGTCAAACAGCTAGATATTGGGATATCTGCCAGGTAAAATAAGTATTCTGTGAAAGACACACAGTAAATACCCATGTTGGGCTCCTCTCCATTTCTCATTAGTGCAGGGTCTGTAGTTGCTCTGGTACTGGAATCCCAGTTTAGCTGGAGCCTCTCAGAACAGTCTGTTAATATGGCTGATTGCATTGGTTGATTTTCATCTATTGAACCATCATTGTATACTTGGAAAAAATCCTGCCTGGTCATGGTGCATACTTATTTTTATATATTACTAAGCTGTATTTGCTAATATTTTGTTTAAAATTTTGCATCTATATTCATGACAGATCTCCCTCCCTCCCTCCCTCCCTTCCTCCTTTCCTCTGTATTTTCTTGGTCAAGTTTTGATAATAGTAAAACTGACCTCATAATTTGAGTTGGTCATGTAGAATTAGTGTTAATGATTCTTTAAACATTTGGTAGGACTCTGTGTCTTCAAATTTGTTGATTCTTTGCTCTGTCCTTTCCATTTTGGTATTGAGCCTATCCAATGAATTTTCAAATTTTGGTTATTGTTTGTTTGTTTTTCTCTTTCTTTTTTTGTTTTTTGTTTTTGTTTGTTTGTTTTTGAGACAGAGTCTTGCTCTGTTGCCCAGGCTGGAGTGCAGTGTCAATCTCAGCTCCCTGCAACCTCCACTTCCTGGGTTCAAGCTATTCTGCTTCAGCATCCCAAGTAGCTGGTATTACAGGCATGCGCCACCATGCCTGGCTAAGTTTTGCATTTTTAATAGAGACGAGGTTTCCCCATATTGGCCAGGCTGGTCTCAAACTCCTAACCTCAGGTGATCTGTCCGCTTCCGCCTCCCAAAGTACTGGGATTACAGGCATGAGACACTATGCCCAACCTGGTTATTGTGTTTTTCTGTTCTAAATTGCCATTTGATTTTTCTTTATATATTCTATTTATTTATTTTGCTGATACCATTTTTCATTTCCTCTAGGTGTGTTCACAATTGTGCATTGAAGCAGTTTTTTGATGGATACAAGTCATTGTATAGACATATGTTGATCTTTGTGTTTGGTATGAAGTAGGAATATAATTTTATTTTTTATACAAATTTTATATACAAGTACCCAAACTTCCCAGCACCTTTTATTGAAGAGTCCATCCTTTCTCTCTATTTTACAGTGCCAACTTAGCCATTAATCAGGTATCCTTACATTAATTGTTCTCCAGCTCCACCTCTAGACTATATTCTGTTTCATTGATCAATTTGCTTATTCTTGTGGCAATACCATATTCCTTGTTCCCATACTTTTTAATACATCTTTATGTGGTAGAACAAATTATCTACCTTTGTTATTCTTCAAGAGTGGTTTCATGATACTTGGCTCCTTGTATTTTCATATAAAAACAAATTTGTCAAGTTACTTTTTAAAAGTTTTGAGATTGCATCAACTCTAGACAATTTAGGAAGAATCGATGTCATCAAATTGAATCTTCAAAGTACAACAACATTTATTTTTCATTTCTTCTTTTAAACTTTTATTTTGAAATAATCATAGATTCACAAAAGTTCCAAAATAATGGTACAGAAGACTCTTTACCTAGCCTCCCCGAGTGATAATATCTTATATAACTATAGTACACTATCAAAACTGGGACATCAACATTGGTAAAATCCACAGAATTTGTTCAGATTTCACCAGGTTATGTATACTCACTGTGTGTGTGTGTTTTTTTTTTTCTTTTTTGGTAATTGTATCATATGTAGATTTTCTATTCAGCATCACAATTGAGAGAGAGAGCTGTTCCTTTACCACAAAGATCCCTACTGCTCCTCTTTAGTCACACTCATTCTTCTTTGATTTTTTTTTAATAAAAAACTTAATTTTTCCACTTGACAATATATCCTGGAGATTCACCCATGTTAGTGTATATACCTAATTCTGCTTAAATGCTGAACAGTTCTTGATAAAATATATTTAAACATCTTTCTATTGATGGGATTTAAAATTATTTCCAAGATTTTACTATTTTAGACTCTGTTGCAGTGAACATCCTAATATATGTGTCCTTGTACACATGTATGAATGCTTCCGTGGGACAGAAACAGAAGAGTGTAACTATTGAGTTTTAGGTCAAATGCATCTTCTATTTCAGTACACGAGGCTCTCTCTTCAATGGCTATAAAATGTATAATCCCACCAGCATTTAGGGAAGGATCAGCACACTAATGAGAATGAATAAAAGATGTCCAGAATACAGACAGTGAAATTTTAAATAGGACTGTCAAGACGAGTCTTACCAAGAAGATGGAATTGGAGTGAAGACATAAGAGAAGGTGAAATATGTGGCTGTCTGAGGGAAAGCATTCCAGGAGGAAGGAACAGCTAGGACAAAGGCTCTGAGGTGGCAATGTGCTGGCTGTTTGGGGAACACTGAGGAAGCTACAGTGGCTGAAGTAGAGTGTATGGTGATAATTATGGTGGGAGAAGCGGTCAGAAGGTAATGGGGAAAGGTGTAGATCATGAAGGGCCTTATAGGCCAGAGCAAGAACTTTGATTTTCTTGCAGCATGAAAGGAAGATCATAGCAGGGTTTTGAGGCATGATGTTATCTGACATTTTTAAAAAATAAATTCAGTTTTTTGAGACATAATTTATATTTAATAAAGGCACCCATTGTAACTGCACAGATTGATTAGTTTTGACTAAGGCATATTCCTATGCACTGCCACCTTTCCATCATCCCCAAAGTACCCCCTGCCTCTTTGCAGTCACTTTATGGTAAATTCCTATCTCATCCCCTTCTGAAGCCACCATTATTTTCTTATTTTTTTCCACCGTAGATTCATTTTTTCTACTCTAGAGCATCATAAAAATGAAATTATATAGTGTATGTTCTTTTCTGTCTGGCTTCTTTTGCTCAACATAATATCTGTGAGGTCATCAGTGCTGCTGCTTCATCAGCAGTTCATTCATTTTTAATGATGATGAGTATATTCGCTGGTATGAATATACCACATTGTGTTTATCCATTTATCCACCTGTTGATGGACCTTTGGGTTGTTTCAGTTCTGAGATATGGGGAATAAAACCACTCTAAACAGTCATATACAAGTCATTGTGTAGACATATGTTCTTCTGTTCTTTTGGGTAAATAAATGCTTAGGAGTGGAATTGCAAGTCCTTGGGCAAGGGTATGTTTAACTTTATAATAAACCACCAAACTCTTTTCCAGAGTGGTTGAATCATTGTACATTCCCACCAACAGTGTGTGAGAATTCGCATTGCTCAACATTTTTGCCAGCAATTGTTATTGTCAAACTTTTAAACTTTTTTTTTTTTTAAAACTTTTAACTTTTTTTTTTTTTTTTTTTTTTGAGATGGAGTCTTGCTCTGTCGCCTGGGCTGGAGTGCAGTGGCCGGATCTCAGCTCACTGCAAGCTCCGCCTCCAGAGTTTTACGCCATTCTCCTGCTTCAGCCTCCCGAGTAGCTGGGACTACAAGTGCCTGCCACCTCGCCCGGCTAGTTTTTTGTATTTTTTAGTAGAGGCGGGGTTTCACCATGTTAGCCAGGATGGTCTCGATCTCCTGACCTCGTGATCCGCCCATCTAGGCCTCCCAAAGTGCTGGGATTACAGGCTTGAGCCACCGCGCCCAGCCTAAACTTGTAAACTTTTAATAATGCTGCTGAGTATGTCACGATATTTCATTGTGATTTTAATGTGTATTTTACATGGTGACAGACAATATTAAGCATCTTTTTCTGTGCGTATTGGCCATTTGTATATCTTTCTTTTTGAAGTGTCTCAAGTCTTGTCCATTTAAAAAATTGAGTTGTGTTTCTTTTTTAAATTTTTGATTTATAACTCTTTATATATTCTAGATATAAGACCTTTTCCAGATATATTTATAATAAATATTTTCTTCCAGTCTAGGGCTTGTCTTTTATTTTCTTATTGGCATCTTTGGAGAACAAAAGTTTTCTTAGTTTGGCTACAGGTTTGTCAATTTTGCTTATCTTTTTAAAAAAACAGTTCTTAGTTTTATTGATCTTTTCTACTGTTTTTCTTGTTTCTATTTCATGTATTTCTTATTCTAATGTTTATTATTTCCTTTCTTCTACTAACTTTGGGCTTCATTTGTCCTTCCTTCTTTTGCTCCTTGAGGTATAGCATTAGATTGTTTTTTGGGGGATGTTTCTTCATTTTTGATGTAGCTGTTTTCTTGCCATAAACTTCTCTGATAGAACTGCTTTTACTGCATCCAGTAAGTTTTGGTATGTTGCATTGCCATTTTCATTTGTCTCAAGAGATACATTTTTTTTGATGCAGAGTCTTGCTCTGTCACCCAGGCTGGAGTGCAGTGGCATGACCATGGCTCACTGCCTTGATGTCCTGAGCTCAAGTGATCTTCCTGCTTCGGCCTCCTGAGTACCTGGGACTATAGAATTTCTGCTTGATTTTTAAAAAATAATTTCAATCTCACTATTTTAAAAATAATTTAAATTTCTCACTTGGTAGTTTATTATTTTTCTGATTTTATTGAATTGTTTCTCTGTATTTTCTTGAAATGTGCTGAGCTTCCTTAAAATTATTATTTCAAATTCTTTGTCAGGCAGTTTGTATATCTACATTTCTTTGGGGTTGGTTACTAGGAAATTATTGTGTTCTTTTGGTGGTATTATGTCTCCATTGTTTTTCATGTTTCTTGTCTTCGTCCATATCTGCGCATTTGATGGAGCAGTCACCTCTTCCAGACTTTACAGGCTAGTTGTGCTGTGGAAAGACCTTCCCCTGTAGGGGAGTATGAGAGTGCTTGTTTGGTGGCATTCAGGGATTCTGATACCAGTGAGAGTGCAGCTGTGTAGTCTCTGTGTGGCACTGTAAGCCGAGGTCAGTGTTAAAAAAGATTGCAGAAATCCTTAGTGGCCAATATTGTGGATGTCTATAGTGGCATCCAGGATTGTTAGGATCTTCAGTGGCAATGGCTGCTAAGTCCTCATGATCTCTTTTTTCCTCTCTGGAGATGTTGGGGCTGAGGGGATCCCTCTTGGCACAGGGTCTGGCTTGTAGGTCCACTCATGGTGGTGGTGGCACTGGTGTCTGATGCATGGCACCTGTGGAGCAACCACAGTGCTGAGGCCCGAGGCACAGGCATGTGTAGAGGAACTACAGTTCTGGGATCCAGGGTGGTAATGCCACTGGTGCCCAGGGTGAAGGCACCCCTGTTGCTGAGTTGGTGAAGATATGCAAGTTGCAGATGTTTGTGAATTAGCTGGGGAGCTGAGAATAGGAACACAAGTGTGTGTAGAGTTGGAGTGACTCTAGGGTCCAGGCGGGGCCTAGCTCTCTATGGTAGCTGAGCTGGTGCCCAGAGCACAAGCATGCACAGTGAAGGTTTGGCTCTTAGGCCTGGCGTGTGAACTAGCTCACTTTGTTGATGACTCCAGTGTCAGGCCCAGTACAGCCACAGAGTCCAGGTGCTATAGTTTGAATATTTGATCCTCCAAACCTCATGTTGAAATTTGATCCCTAATGTTGGAAGTGGGGCCTATTGGGAGGTGTTTGGGTTGTGAGGGTCCCTCATGAATGGCTTGGTGCTATCCTTGTGGGAGTGAATGAGTTCTCTATTAGTTTCTCCGAGAGCTTGTTGTCCAAAAGAGCCTGGCACCTTCTCTCTCTCCCTTGCTTCTGCTGTCACCGTATGATCTCTGCATGCTAGTTCCCTTTCACCTTCCATCATGAGTAGAAGCAGCATGAGACCCTCACAGGAAGCTGAGGAGACAGCACCATGCTTCTTGTACAGCCTGCAGAACTATAAGCCAAATAAACCTCTTTTCCTTGTAAATTATCAGCCTCAGATGTTCCTTTAGAGCAACACAAATGGACTAAGATGCCGTCATCGGAGTGCAGGCACTCGCAGTGCAGTGTAGCTCCAGGATCAAAGAACACATGGGCTTGGGAGAGGTAGTCACTCCTTTCCTGAAGTGGCTCAACAGTCTTATCAAATTCATGGATGGGGATGGGGTGTTCAGGCATCTCTCTTTCTCTGGGGTTCTCTCTTTCTCTGGGGAGAAGGGCTGTTGGTTAGCTCAGTAGCAAGAGATGCCAGTGTCCTTTGTGGAGCAGGCCCCTGGCAATGCTGGTGGTTCCCATCATGTAACTGATACCGGTAGTCTTTGACTTTCTTCTTTTTTGCTCCTAGTCATCTCCTGGCATCTTAGCTATGCCAGTCTCACCAGAGATACTTTTTATGTGAATATTCCCTGGATTTTTGTGCTCTACTGTATTGCTGCAGATTCTTTAATGAACCTTTGAGCTCCCTCTGGACTATTTGTTTTGTGCATAGCTGTTTATATATATATATTTTTATGTGGTAGATAAAGGCTGGTATTTCCTATTGTTATCTTGGTGATGTTGCCTCCTGTATATTCTGGAGGAAAAAAGGTTTTAACTTCTGATACTCAGTTTAATAAGTCTTTTTTTTTGGTTTTGGTTTTTTTTTTTTTTGAGATGGAGTTTTGCTCTTGTTGCCCAGGCTGGAGTGCAATGGCACAATGTCAGCTTGCTGTAACCGCTGCCTCCCAGGTTCAAGCGATTCTCCTGGCTCAGCCTACGGAGTAGCTGGGATTACAGGCATGTGCCACCATGCCCAGCTAATTTTATATTTTTAGTAGAGATGAGGTTTCTCCATGTTCGTCAGGCTAGTCTCAAACTCCTGATCTCAGGTGATCCACCCGCCTCAGCCTCCCAAAGTGCTGGGATTACAGGTGTGAGCCCCTGCGCCCAGCCGATTTAATACGTTTTTAAGGTTAAAGATACTGACTGGTGTCCTCTTTAAAAACTATTCGCCTAACTCAAAGTTGCAAAGATTTTTCTCTTATGTTTTCTTCTATTGTTGAAAGAATGGTTTTAGCTTATAAGTTTAGGCCTATAACCTACTTAGGATTGATGTTTGTATGTGATATAAGGTATGGATTGAAGTATATTTTTAAAACATAAGTATTTTATATAATATAAAATATAAGTGCTCCAGCACTATTTATTGAAAAGATCATCCTTTTAACACTAAATCGCAGAAGCCTCTTAATTGTAAAGCAGTTGCTCATATATGTGAGGCTGTCTTCTGAAACCTCTTCTTATGCCAGAATCACCGTGGCTTGGTCCCTCTCACAGCCTGATCATTTGCTCCTCACTCTTACTTTGTTCCTGAATCTCTCCAGCTTTTGTGCGGCTGGACTGTTTCCAGCATCTGTTCTTGAAGCTCTTTTCTTGTCTTTGATAGCAGGATTCAGCTTTTCAGTGACACATTTACAGAATCCATGCTTACTTGGGGTCATCTTAACAGTTAGTCTGAAAACCATCTAGTAAGAGAGCTGTTAGCCTGAGCTTGTGCAGACCGTGCCTCTTCCATGCCTCCACTAGTCTCTGGAATGCTGGGAGACAAGGCTTGAGGTGGGGAATATGAAATAAAACGCAATATCCTGTGAAGTTCTTCCCTGGGGAACTAGTGGAAGAGTGTATTGCCATGGTTAGTTTTTTCTTTTCGAGACGGAGTCTTGCTCTGTCGCCAGGCAGAGTGCAGTGGCACAATCTTGGCTCACTGCAACCTCCGCCTCCTGGGTTCAAGCAATTCTCCTGCCTCAACCTCATGAGCACCTGGGGTTACAGGTGCTCATCACCACACCCAGCTAATTTTTTGTATTTTTAGTAGAGACAGGGTTTCACCATGTTGGCCAGGATGGTCTTGATCTCTTGATCTCTTGATCTCATGATCCGCCTGCCTCAGCCTCCCAAAGTGCGGGGATTACAGGTGTGGGCCACCATGCCTGGCCATTTACTTTTTTTTTTTTTTTTTTTTTAAAGGAATACAGTTTAATATTTCAAAGACATCCCAAATGAGTTATTGGTGGGGTCACAGAGGCTTCCTTTTTTTTGCCACCACAGTGAAAAATCAAGAATTTTGAAAGTTAAAGCTAATTGATTGTTTCTTTGGATACGTAAAGAAAGATGTTAAAGCATATGACAAAGTGCAAAAAAAGGAGACATTCAGCAGAGTGAAAGCAAACTCTTAGAAGAGCCCGAAGCAGCAGGTTGATTGTCTTGACGAGAGGGTGGAGAAATGAACATGCTTCCGAGTTTTGTGGTTTTCCTGCAGTTTCTGGACACAGATCTCTGCTCCCACACCAAGGGCGTCTTTGGGGTCTGGTTTCTCAAGTGACCAGTCCCCAGTGTATGTGATTCTAGGCAGTTAAATCTCACTCAGTTTCTTATGCTGTATCCCTCTTGTGTCCCATGACACCCTATTTCAAGCAGAGAGTTTGGAAGTCATAATCAGGGGAAAGGAGGCTAGCTGAGGGTTTTATATCCACTACCTGTTATGAGAATATTATTAAATCCATTTTGGAGATGTGAAAACCAAGTCTCAGCAGATAAGTGATTTGCCCAGATTCAAACATTGAGGACATGGCAGGATTAGCATTTGAGCCTAGGCCCATCCTCTGTCAGAGCCCATGCTCTTTTTTCAGTGCCCTCATAGGCTGGCTGTAAAGTCCAGAACCAAGACTGTGGTTTCATGTGACAGTACACAGGAGGGATGAGGACTGGGAGTGGGAGGCTCCTGAGGCTTCAAGGAGAAAACTGCAGAGAGGCCATGAGAGGCAATAGGTGGCCAGCACCCTCCCATCCTCACCATATGTGGTGGCACCTAGGGACAAGGCCATTTGCATATTCCAATCCCACAGACACCCATTTGGTTTCCCTCTTCCTCTTGTTCTTCAGCATGATCTTAGGAGGAAAAGAAATGTCATCTGCTTTCTAATTTAATTCCCTTTTTTCTACTCTTTATTATTTTTCCTTATTATAGAAGAAATGGCTTTCCATTAATACAAAATTCAGACATCATCAAAACTATAATATAATAAACATCCACTGTGATCCCACCTGCTAAAGATAACTATCATTAAGTTCAATGCATAGTCTTCCTTTTTTCATATTTATACATATGCTAACATATATTAGAATTATTCATTTGCTTTTGCAAGAAGAAGGTCAGATTGGGGGCATGGAGGGCTCCCACCTGCCTAAGTAGAGGTCTTACACCTGCATAAGCAGAGCCATGATCATGCCTGTAATCCCAGTACTTTGGGAGGCCAAGGCAGGGGAGTCTCTTGAGCCCGGGAGTTCTAGACCAGCCTGCATAACAGGGTAAAACCCCATGTGTACAAAAAGTTTAAACTTAGTTGAGTGTAGTGGTATGTGCCTGTGGTCCTAGCTACTTGGGAGGCTGAGGCAGGGGGATACCCTAGACATAGGAGGTCAAGGCTGCAGTGAGACATGATCATACTACTGCCCTCCAGCCTGGGTGACAGAGCAAGACCCTGTCAAAAAAAAAAAAAAAGAAGGTCACAAACAGTGTTGCAATTTTTCTACCACTTTTAAAATCCTTTGAAACATTTCTTGTGTTGGTATAGGTAGATCTGATCTGACTGTATTCTTGTAAATAGATATATAACATAACATTGGGTGCACCACAAATTATTTATTTATCTGGTGGAAATCTTATTCTTCCCAATCATGTTGCATGAGGGAATTTACACTCCCAGGGTATAACACTATTAGTGATTCTAGACTTCAGGTGGGAATGATTTATCTTACTGTTGAAACTAGGAGAGGAAACCAGGCAGCGGCCCTGCCCTCTTTGAGCTTCAGTCCCAGTGGCTGGCCCTCAAAGATGCCAGGAGTACAGCGACTGGGGGACCGCTGCTTCTGCAGGTGGGAGACTGAATCCTGGGTGGGTGTATTAGTCTGTTCTCACGCTGCTATAAAGAACTGCCTGAGACTGGGTAACTTATGAAAGAAAAAGGTTTAATTGACTCACAGTTCCACATGGTTGGGGAGGCCTCAGGAAACTTACAATCATGGGAGAAGGGGAGCAAACACATCCTTCTTCACATGATGGCAGGACGGAGAAGTGCCAAGCAAAAGGGGAAAAGCCCCTTATAGAACCATCAGATCTCATGAGATCTCATTCACTATCACAGAACAGCATGGGAGTAACTGCCCCCATGATTCAATTACCTCCCACTGGGTCCCTCCCATGACGCATGAGGATTACAGGAACTACAATTCAAGATGAGATGTGGGTGGGGACACAGCCAAACCATATCAGTGGGCCATCTTGGAGAGTGGAGGAAAGAAATAGAAAGCTCACCTGTGGCCTCATATTTTGGTTACATTCTCCAGTGAAGTTTAGTATGAATTTTGAATTTCATCTGTTGTAAGCTTATGGCTTTTCAAAAAAGTAAATCCCCTCTGTTTCTCAAGAGAGAAAGAGAGCAGTATTATTTTTTGGCCTCTTCAAATCCCAGCATTCTCATTCCCCACTGATGGACATACATTTATGTTTTGTTACAACAAATATCGCCTTTGTCACAACAAATATTGCGTTTGTCCAACATTTACATTTTATGTCTATGCCAACAGGGTTGACAATAGGAATGATGTCTTTCAAAGAAGCTGTTTCTTGGAGAAATCTCTGAATCTGGGCCTAGGGTCAGCACTCAGGGAGATCCAATCAACAACAACCACAGTAGGATGGACTGAAGAGTCTCTTGAGGCATGGTAAGAAAGCTGTATTGCAGGAGGTTTTGTCCATTCACCTATTCATTCAGTAAGCACTAACAGTTCACTTCCAGTATTTCAGGCACAAAGTCAGCTTTTATGGAACCTGCAATGCACAAAGAAACAAGCCATAAACAAGGAAATGTCAGAAAGTAATGACTGCTATGCAGTCTTAAAAGAGTGATGAGTTTCAGTAAAAGCAATTTCTGAGTACATCTTGAAGCTGTCATAAGAGAATGCTTTCTGGTATAAAGGTTGAAACGTATCCACAGGCTTTGTTTCAGAAATGTCTAGTTCTTAAGCCTCTGTTACAATATTTTGGTAAGTGATTGGTTTTCCGTGGTACTTTCCATTTCATGAGGATTTCAGAAAAACTGTTGCCCTCAACCCTTTCCCCACAGACCTCTGCACATGCATCTTTTCAAGGCAGGCACTTTAGAATAATACAGATAACTAGATATGGATGTGTATATGTGTTTATTTTCAGCATAAATTTGCTTACAGTGATGTTTTCCAAAATATTTTGTCTTCCAAAAGAAAAGACTAATTTTCTGAAATAGTCTATCAGTGTC
The DNA here is from genome assembly GCF_001698545.2 of Rhinopithecus bieti. Taxonomy (NCBI): domain Eukaryota; kingdom Metazoa; phylum Chordata; class Mammalia; order Primates; family Cercopithecidae; genus Rhinopithecus; species Rhinopithecus bieti. The sequence goes on along the minus strand of NW_016814509.1, from coordinate 1,261,129 downwards.
TCTAGGTCATCGTTCAGTTGGGTGGCACTAGAGTTTTGGTATATTTTAAACATATGTTCTTATTGTTGTATTTCCTATGTGTGGTGAGATACTATTTTAAAACCCAGAGAGGCCTTGGAGACACAGTAAAGGAGGCCAGTTTGGGGTAATGGCTCGACACCAGCTGGGACCATGGAAAACCTAGTCTAAGCCTGGGTCCTTTTGGTGTAAGCGCATGGGCACTTGAGGCCTTCTAATATGAAGCCCAATAGCCTTCTGTTCTGGGAAATTGTTCCCTGTTTTATTTGTTTGGTGGTGTTTAATGACTTCCTTCCTTCCATTTTCTCTGCACTATGTTTTTCAAATACTCTTGTCCGATAGGGCTTTCCTAACTCGCTTCAACGACCCTCTCATAATATTCCAGCCCAGATTTCCTTTTATTTTTTTGCATAAAGCCATATCCTCCATAATATTTAGAATTTCTTTTTCTTTCTTTTTTTTTTTTTTTTTTTTTTTTGAGACGGAGTCTCACTCTGTTGCCCAGAGTGGAGTGCAGTGGCATGATCTTGGCTAACTGCAATCTCCACCTCCTGGGTTCAAGTGATTCTCCTGCCTCAGCCTTCCGAGTAGCTGGGATTACAGGTGCACACCACCACACCTGGCTAATTTTTGCATTTTTTGTAGAGACAGGTTTCACCATGATGACCAGGGTGATCTTGAGTTCCTGACCTCAGGTGATCTGCCTGCCTCAGCCTCCCAAAGTGCTGGGATCACAGGTGTGAGCCACCACACTTGGCCTGTTTAGAATTTCTTGACTGCATTTTTCAGGTCTTATACTAATTTTTTTTCCCATGTAGACAATCCCAGTTTTATTTGTTGAACTCTCTTTGTTGTTCTCTGCTGTTTCTTTTTTATGGGATCCCATTTTTGTTTTGTGGATTAAATATTCCCTAAATCTCACTGAAGATGCTGCATGTTCTTTTCTAGTTTTAATCTGTTTGCTTAATTATTTGTTTCCTTTGGAGACATTTTTTCTGTTAATTCTGGTCTTCCTCTTCCATGTTGTGTATTTTCTTCCCAGCTGGTGATCCTTGCCTGGTTTTCCATTTTGTCCTGAAAATTTCCTTTCCAGCAGTCTTTTTCTAAAAGTAAAAGCTCTTAACATCTATCTGCATCAATACCTGAAACCATCTGTATGAGTTCTTCACCCTTAAAGTACACTGTTCTTTCACTACTGATGATGACGTATTGAATAACTCTGGAGTCCTCTCACCAAAGGGGGACCTTCTTTAGCTCTTGTAAATAACCTTAGATGATACATCTGCACATCTGAGTGTAGCCTGTGTTCTGCTGCAGCCCTTCGTATGGGGGAGGAGTGGTTTTTCTCACACTCATGGTCAGTATTTAAAGGCTTTCTTTGGGTCCATCTTGTGGAGGAACCTGCCCTGCAGCAGCATCCATCCAGACCCTGCCATCCCGCTCAGTTTGGTAGTTTCTGGTTGTTCTGGTAGTTTCTGAAAAGCATATCTGGCCTATTTGCATCCTGGACAGTAGTTCATTCCCTCTGCTCCAAAAAGGTTGATTCGTTAGGAGTTCAGGTAAGATGACCTTTATGGGCTGAAGATAGATATGTGAAGTCCAAAATTCCAGTGAGGGACAGTTCTACCCAGGGTGACAAGAGCTATAATATAGTGACATTACCGCCCTGTCTTAATGGTGACATGAGTTGTTCTGTAGCCCATCCTACATCTCTGTATTCGAATCTCCCTTAAGATCAGCGATTATATTTTTAGTAGAGCTTGGATTAGGGGGAAGAAAGATTAAGGAAAACAGAGGGAGAATAACAGCCCTTTGTGAGAGACACCAGCACAACCATACTGTTACCGGTGGAGGGTGTCCAGGCTCTTGGCGTCTTGAACAAAGACCTGGACCAAACGCACAAACAAAGCAAGGAAGGAATGAAGAGATGTATTGAAATTGAAAGTACACTCCACAGTGTGGGAGCGGCCCGAGCTTAGGGACTCAAGGGCCCTGGTATAGAACTTTGGGAGTTTAAATACCCTCTGGAGGAGTCTGTTGGTTACCTGAGGTATGCCCTATGTAAATAGAGGATGAAGTAAAGTTACAACGTTATTTATTTAGTATACTCCCTATGGAGGGGATATTTCCTGTCAGAGCTGAAGTGTGAATCGGCCTTACGTTCCCTGCCTCCAGACCCTATTTTTCCTGCCTCAGTGCTAGCAGTTTACACTTGGCTAATTGGTATTTCTTTATCATGGGTAATTGTAAATTATAATTCTCCTTACCTGGATTATTAGATTCAGACAAATGTGTTTGTAGCTTAAAGGCTTAGGAAGCACAAGCCTTCAATTTCTCTGTAACAGAATGCATTATTTACAATATAAATGTAGTCGAGCTCATAATCCTGGTTTCAGCTTTAAAACAGAAAAAGGTCTAAAATCATTAAGAATCCTAATTTGGCAAGTGAAAGTGGATGAATGCCATGGTTTTAGATCTGGGAGGATGAGAGTTTAGGTGAGAAACTCTCCAGGCTTTCATGATACAAATCTTCTTATTGGAGTAAAAAGATAAAGAAAATTCTAAGTCGTGGTATTAACACTTGTATAACCAGTTACAATGTAGGTGTATGCATCTGTTCTGTAATGATTGTGTTGCTCTAGACTTACTCCTAAAGGGCTTTAAGCAGTTACAAGAATCTGATATATTAGAAATGTAAAAAATTTAAGCTACTATCCATGTTTTAAATGTCTTGGAAACTTTCATTTTTTAATATCCATTTATTTTTTATTTACTGCTAAGTGAATACATATGTAGAGAAATCTAAAATGTTTACAGCATAACGCATTGGACTGTGCAGGATACTGATGTGGATATTAGATAAAGTACTAATAATGGAGTCTGTTCCTCAGATAGAAACATCTTGCCCTCCCCTGGTAATTGCATTTTCTGATTTTGAAGTTCTCTCTAATTACACAAAATCTTTAAAATTCTTTTGCTGTAAGAAAAAGAGGAAACCCCACAAAGAGGGAACAAGGCCTGAGCCAGGGTGATCAATTATGCCTCATTTTTATAAAATCCTCTTTGTGGTTACGTTTTTCTCGCACCTTAAACCCACTATTCTCCCCATCCCCTCAGATGGCCGTTTCTTCAGTATGGTTGGAACGCTCCCTAGAACGGCAGAATGGAGAGTGTCTACAACAGCTTTTACTATTCATGCTAGACCTTCACCAAACATCAATAGGAAATTTACTCTTAATAAATTTGTTGCCTCTTTATATTATCTCTCTTTGTAAAACAACAAAAGCGCAAAACCAAAAACCCAAACTATTCTAGGTAGAAAAAAAAAAGAGAATAAAATTAAGTTCTATTTTGAACTCAAAAAGATCCTTTGTTCTCAAAGTGAGATAAAATTTAGATGAAAAAGGACATGTGGACTTCCACACTAATAATAATGAAAATGGTGATTAATATGTTTGGATGCTTGCTCTGTGCAAGCTGTGTTTTGGATCTTATCTCAGTCTAGCCAGGTGGGGACCATTATGGTTCACATTTTGCAGATTGGGAAACTAACTTACAGAGGAGGTCTGTGGTTGCTCATCCATACCCAGACATATAGACCCACTGGTCAAGTATGCAGAAAGTAATTTCTTTTATTATTATTGTTATTATTATTATTATACTTTAAGTTATTGGATACATGTGCAGAACGTGCAATATACGTGCCATGGTAGTTTGCTGCACGCATCAGCCCGTCATCTACATTAGGTATTTCTCCTAATGCTATCCCTCCCCTAGTCCCCTACCCCCGACAGGCC
>NW_016814509.1:1079777-1256437 GCF_001698545.2 Rhinopithecus bieti | reverse complement strand
CGTTTACATTTTAAATCCATTTTGATTTAATTTTTGTATAAGGTGTAAAGAAGGGGTCTAGTCTCAGTTTTCTGCATATGGCTATCCAGTTTTCCCAACACCATTTATTAAATAGGGAATCCTGTCCCCATTGCTTGTTTTTGTCAGGTTTGTCAAAGATCAGATGGTTGTAGATGTGTGGTGTTATTTCTGAGGGCTCTGTTCATTCCATTAGTCTATATATCTGTTTTGGTACCAGTATCATGCTGTTTTGGTTACTGTAGCCTTGTAGTATAGTTTGTAGTCAGGTAGCGTGATGCCTCCAGTGTTGTTCTTTTTGCTTAGGATTTTCTTGGCTATGCAGGCTCCTTTTTGGTTCCATATGAAATTTAAAGTAGTTTTTTCCAATTCTGTGAAGGAAGTCAATGGTATCTTGATGGGGATAGCATTGAATCTATAAATCACTTTGGGCAGTATGACCATTTTCACAATACTGATTCTTCCTATCCATGAGCATGGAATGTTTATCCATTTATTTGGGTCTTCTCTTATTGCATTGAGCAGTGGTTTGTAGTTCTCCTTTAAGAGGTCCTTCCCATCCCTTGTAAGTTGTATTCCTAGGTATTTTATTCTCTTAGTAGCAGTTGTGAATGGGAGTTCACTCATGATTTGGTTCTCTGTCTGTTATTGATATATAGGAATGCTTGTGACTTTTGTGCACTGATTTTGTATTCTGAGACTTTGCTGAAGTTGCTGATAAGCTTAAGGAGATTTTGGGCTGAGATGATGGGGTTTTCTAAATATACAGTCATGTCATGTGCAAACACAGACAGTTACTCTTAATAAATTTGACAGTACTTGAATATTCTTTTTGTTCTATTTGAATACCCTTTATTTCTTTATCTTGCCTGATTGTCCTGGCCAGAACTTCCAATACTCTGTTGAATAGGAGGGCTGAGAGAGGACATCCTTGTCTTGTGCCAGTTTTCAAAGGGAATGCTTCCAGTTTTTGCCCATTCAGTATGATATCAGCTGTGGGCTTGTCATAAATAGCTCTTATTATTTTAAGATACATTCCATCAACACCTAGTTTTTTGAGAGTTTTTAGCATGAAGGGGTGTTGAATTTTGTTGAAGGTCTTTTCTGCATCTATTGAGATAATCATGTGGTTTTTGTCATTGGTTCTGTTTATGTGATGGATTACGCTTATTGATTTGCATATATTGAACCAGCCTTGCATCCCAGGAATGAAGCCAACTTGATGATGGTGGATAAGCTTTTTGATGTGCTGCTGGATTCAGTTTGCCAATATTTTATTGATGATTTTCACTTCGATGTTCATCAGGGATATTGGCCTGAAATTTTCTTTTTTTGTTGTGTTTCTGCCAGGTTTTGGTATCAGGATGATGCTGGCCTCATAAAATGAGTTAGGGAGAAGTCCCTCTTTTTCTGTTGTTTGGAGTAGTGTCAGAAGGATTGGTCAAGAGCTCCTCTTTGTACCTCTGGTAGAATTTGGCTGTGAATTTGTCTGGTCTTGGACTTTTTTGGTTTGTAGGCTATTTCAGAACTTGTTATTGGTCTATTTAGGGATTCAACTTCTTCCTCGTTTGGGAAGGAAAACTTGGGAGGGTGTATGTGTCCAGGAATTTATCCATTTCTTCTAGATTTTCTAGTTTATTTGTGTAGAGGTGTTTATAGTATTCTGTTATGGTAGTTTGTATTTCTGTGGGATCAATGGTGATATCCCATTTATCACTTTATTGCATCTATTTGATTCTTTGCTCTTTTCTTCTTTATTAGTCTGACTAGGGGTCTATTTTGTTGATCTTTTCAAAAAATCAACTCCTGGATTCATTGATTGTTTGAAGGGTTTTTCATGTCTCTCTCTCCTTCAGTTCTGCTCTGATCTTAGTAACTATTTCTTGTCTTCTGCTAGCTTTTGAATTTCTTTGCTCTTGCTTCTCTAGTTCTTTTAATTTTGATATTAGGGTGTCAGTTATACATCTTTCCTGCTTTCTGTTGTGGGCATTTAGTGCATTAAATTTCCCTCTAAACACTGCTTTAAATATGTCCCAGAGATTCTGGTACATTGTGTCTTTGTTCTCATTGATTTCAAATAACTTATTTATTTCTGCCTTAATTTCGTTATTTACCCAGTAGTCATTCAGGAGCAGGTTGTTCAGTTTCCGTGTAATTGTGCGATTTTGAGTGAGTTTCTCAATCCTGAGTTCTAATTTGATTGCACTGTGATCTGAGAGACTGTTACGATTTCCATTCTTTTGCATTTGCTGAGGAGTGTTTTACTTCCAATTATGTGGTTACTTTTGGAATAAATGCGATGTGGTGCTAAGAAGAATGTACATTCTGTTGATTTGAGGTGTAGAGTTCTGTAGATGTCTATTAGGTCCACTTGGTCCAGAGCTGAGTTCAAGTCCTGAATATCCTTGTTAATTTTCTGTCTCATTGCTCTGTTTAATATTGGCAGTGGGGTGTTAAATTATCCCACTATTATTGTGTGGGAGTCTAAGTCTGTTTGTAGGTCTCTAAGAACTTTATGAGTCTGGGTGCTCCTGTATTGGGTGCATATATATTTAGGATAGTTAGCTCTTCCTGTTGAATTGATCCCTTTACCATTATGTAATGCCCTTCTTTGTCTCTTTTGATCTTTGTTGGTTTAAAGTCTGTTTTATCAGAGACCAGGATTGCAACCCCTGCTTTTTGCTTTCCATTTGCTTGGTAAATACTCCTCCATCCCTTTATTTTGAGCCTATGTGCGTCTTTGCACATGAGATGCATCTCCTGAATACAGCACGCTGATGGGTCTTGACTCTATCCAATTTATCACTGTGTCTTTTAATTGGGGTATTTAGCCTTTTTACACTTAAGGTTAATATTGTTGTGTGTGAATTTGATTGTGTCATTATGATGCTAGCTGGCTATTTTGCCTGTTAGTTGATGCAGTTTCTTCATAGTGTCGATGGTCTTTACCATTTGGTATGTTTTTGCAGTTGCTGGTACAGGTTGTTCCTTTCCAGGTTTAGTGCTTCCTTCACGAGCTCTTGGAAGGCAGGCCTGGTGCTGACAAAATCTCTCAGCATTTGCTTGTCTGTAAAGGATTTTATTTCTCCTTCGCTTGTGAAGGTTAATTTGTCTGGATATGAAATTCTGGGTTGAAAATTGTTTTCTTTGGCTGGGCGCGGTGGCTCATGCCTGTAATCCTAGCACTTTGGGAGGCTGAGGCAGGCGGATCACTTGACGTCATGAGTTCGAGACCAACCTGGCCAACATGGCAAAACCCCGTCTCTATAAAAATACAAAAAAAATTAGCTGGGCATGATGGTGTGTGCCTGTAATCCCAGCTACTTGGGAGACTGAGGCATCTCAAAAAAGAAAAAAAAGAAAATAAAATTGTTTTCTTTAAGAATGTTGAATATTGGTTCCCACTCTCTTCTGGCTTGTAGGATTTCTGCAGAGAGATCCGCTGTTAGTCTGATGGGCTTCCCTTTGTGGGTTACCTGACCTTTCTCTCTGGCTGCCCTTAACATTTTTCCCTTCATTTCAACCTTGGTGAATCTGACGATTGCGTGTCTTGGGGTTGCTCTTCTGGAGGAGAATCTTTGTGGTGTCCTCTCTATTTCCTGAATTTGAATGTTGGCCTGTCTTGCTAGGTTGGGGAAGTTCTCCTGGATAATACCCTGAAGAATGTTTTCCAACTTGGTTCCATTCTCCCTGCCACTTGCAGGTACACCAATCAAACATAGATTTGGTCTTTTCACATAGTCTCATATTTCTTCGAGACTTAGTTCGTTCCTTTTTCATTCTTTCTTCTCTAATCTCGTCTTCTCGCTTTATTTCATTAAGTTGATCTTCAATCTCTGATATCTTGATATCAGATATCAGATATCTTCAATCTCTGATATCTTCAATATCTGATATCCTTTCTTCCACTTGATTGATTCGGCTATTGATACTTGTATATGCTTCACAAAGTTCTTGTGCTGTGTTTTTCAGCTCCATCAGGTCATTTATGTTCTCTAAACTGGTTATGCTAGTTAGCAATTCCTCTAACCATTTTTCAAGATTGTTAGCTTCCTTGCATTGAGTTAGAACATGTTCCTTTAGCTCGGAGGAGTTTGTTATTATCCACCCTCTGAAGCCTACTTCTGTTAATTCGTCAAACTCTTTGTCCATCCACTTTGGTTCCCTTGCTGGCGAGGAGTTGTGATCCTTTGGAAGAGAAGAGGCATTCTGGCTTTTGGAATTTTCAGCCTTTTTGCACTGGTTTCTCCCCATCTTCGTGGATTTATCTACCTTTGGTCTTTGACGTTGGTGACCTTCAGATGGGGTTTCTGTGTGGACATCCTTTTTGCTGATGTTGACGCTATTCCTTTCTGTTTGTTAGTTTTCCTTCTAACAGTCAGGCCCCTCTGCTGCAGGTCTGCTGGAGTTTGCTGGAGGTCCACTCCAGACCCTGTTTGCCTGGGTATCACCAGCAGAGGCTGCAGAACAGCAAAGATTGCTGCCTGTTCCTTCCTCTGGAAGCTTCGTCCCAGAGGGGCACCCATCAGATGCCAGCCAGAGCTTTCTTGTATGAGGTGTCTATCGGCCCCTACTGGGAGGAGTCTCCCGGTCAGGAGACATGGGGATCAGACACCCACTTGAGGAGGCAGTCTGACCCTTAGCAGAGCTCAAACTCTGTGCTGGGAGATCCGCTGCTCTCTTCAGAGCCGTCAGGCAGGGATGTTTAAGTCTGCTGAAGCTGTGCCCACCGCTGCCTCTTCCACCGGCTGCTCTGTCCCAGGGAGATGGGGGTTGTATCTGTAAGTCCCTGACTGGGGCTACTGCCTTTTTTTCAGAGATGCCTGCCCAGAGAGGAGGAATCTAGAAAGGCAGTCTGGCCACAGTGGCCTTGCTGAGCTGCAGTGCACTCTGCCCTTTTCAAACTTCCTGTGGCTTTGTTTACACTGTGAGGGTAAAACCACCTACTCAAGCCTCAGCAATGGCGGATGCCCCTCCCCCTACCAAGTTCGAGCATCCCAGGTCAACCTCAGACTGCTGTGCTGGCAGTGAGAATTTCAAGCCAGTGGATCTTAGCTTACTGGGCTCCGTGGGGGTGGGACCCACCAAGCCAGACCTCTTGGCTCCCTGGCTTCAGCACCCCCTTCCAGGGGAGTGAATGGTTCTGTCTTGCTGGCATTCCAGGCGCCACTGGGGTATGAAAAAAAAAAAACAACTCCTGCAGCTAGCTTGGCATCTGCCCAAATGGCCGCCCAGTTTTGTGCTTGAAACCCAGAGCCCTGGTGGTGTAGGCACTGGAGGGAGTCTCCTGTTCTGCGGGTTGTGAAGACCATGGGAAAAGCACAGTATCTTGTCTGCAGTGCACTGTTCCTCATAGCACAGTCCCTCACGGCTTTCCTTGGCTAGGGGAGAGAGTTCCCTGACCCCTTGCACTTCCCAGGTGAGGTGACGCCCCACCCTGCTTCAGCTCGTCCTCAGTGGGCTGCACCTACTGTCTAATTAGTCCCAATAAGATGAGCCGGGTACCTGAGTTGGAAATTCAGAAATCACCCACCTTCTGTGTCAGTCTCACTGGGAGCTGCAAACCAGAGCTGTTCCTATTTGGCCATCTTGCCAGCAATCAGAAAGTAATTTCTTATTTAAACTTCTGTCTATCTGCTCTCTGAACCTGGTAATTCAGTATAATATATGGGCTAAATAGGAGAAGGAAAATGTTAAATGGAAACTTCATCATTATCAGGTGGCTCCAGAGCTCACACAGACACTAAATTTTTTTAATAGCATAAATAAAATGTCACTAAAGAGTTAAAAGAATTTTTGGTTTCAGGCTCAATTTTATTTAGGAAATAATGGCCTTTGTAACCTGGGGCAAAAACATCTGGCATTCTACTAAGACCTTGTCATGATTTCAAGTATCAGGGGAAAACTGTGGTTAGGCTAATGTAGGGCATTGGCTTGTGGCCACAGTTCATGTGCCTTCTGAACAGAGAAAGTGGTGGAGAGGGGCTGAATTGTTCTTCCTCTCCTTCCTTGAGTGTAAGTGGGGTGTGAGGTAAAGGGATGGTATTAAAGAAAAAGTACATATTATTAAAATGTGTGAGAATCTGGACGTTAGACAGCAGGACCTGGGAGAGACCTTGCCAAGCAGCAAGGAGCACTTGCAGAGACCAGAGAAATAAGACAAACTCTGGCAAAACAGAAGGTGGGCCTGAGAACAGCAGAAGGAGGAGGATGCTGGCTCAGGGGGAAATGTCTAAGGATTGGCGAAGCTGCTACCCTTGGATAGGCTGGAGGTGAGGCAGTGTCTTTGAAGAGACCACCTCTTCCTGAGATGGACAGTTGGAAGGCTTGGGCCACAGTGACACTAATGGCCCCAGGTAGAGGTGTCTTCCCCTACCTCAATGCAGGTACTAACTGCACATGCAACATGGAAACTTCCAGTGTTATCAGCCCCAGAAAAAGAGTTGATTTCAGTAGTAAAGTCCACAGGAATCATAGAGACAAGGGCTATCCCCAGCAAATCCTAGACAGCCAAAAAATATGTTACAGGTCCCAGGGAGAAGCCTGCATGCCTAGTGGGCCTCTGTATTTTCACAGATAATAAACTCCTATTTGTAGCTTTTGTCAGTTTCCATGGTGTCAATACTCCCATTGTGGCAGATTTCAAACTATCCATGTGAAGCCACTAAACATGGAGTGGGGAAGAGATGCACAGAATCTACTCTCAAGGCCAGTGTAAGCCAGCAGCAGCAAGCCACTGGTCTGCCCTGCACGTAGAGGTCTTCTTGTTGGTGTCTCTCTATGAAGCAGAGACAGTTTTAGAAAGGCGACTTTGTGTTCCTCCTGTGTACTGATTATACATGCACCACAGAAGCCCAAATCAGAGCTTTAGAAATTTGGATGGTTACACAAAACTTTTTATAAATGTTGCTAAATTATTTGGTTGTTTTATGTTAATAAAACCCTCTGGGCAGGGATTCAAATGTGTCTGAAAATTACTTGTAAAGCTATTAGGAGGATAACAAAATGTCATTTAAATATAATTTTGCTACTAAAACATGTTAATTAAAATATGCTAATATCTTTTATGAGTTGTTCTTGTGGGATATAAACAATATTTTAAAAGCTATTTAACTACATAAATTGTCCCGATGCCATTTCTGAATCAAAAGTTCTAGAAGTCTCTGATAATTATGGTTATTGATTTGGTCGTAGTTGCTGACATCACTAGGGTTAATACAACATTGAAATAGTAAATATTTATTTAAAGACCTTTTAAAAATTGGAGTTCAACATTAAAGCTGCCTATCATAAAAGAGAAATGATGCATGTACCTGTTCCCAAAAAAGTAGAGTTAAGTGAGAGTCAAAGCCTCTAAGTCCTATTTGTCGGTAATCCTTGTTACTCTCTAGTACTCCACCCCTCCCAGTTAGTCTCATTCTTCTCTGCTTGGCTCCATACCCTGGGAGTTAGGCCAGTGTGGGTTGTATCACCCGGGCTCCCTTGCCGTTAGCTCCTGGTTTTGTTTGGCAGGTGGAAGGCAGGAGATTGGAGGGCAGGAGAGGTAAGTCACAATATATCTAACATCCTAGCTTCATGCTTTGGAGTTCTATCTTGGGCAGTAACTGGATCCTTCCATGAAGACAGCTCCCACTGGGCCACCTTCTTTGCCAATGACACTATTTTCTCTCCTTGTCGCTTCCATCCAAGGAATGTTGGTGACTGCACTGTCACCAGTCTCTGGGTCTCTGAGCCTACTTTGTTTGCTTCCTCAATCCTGCCCACACCTCTAAAATCTTCCCTTCGCTAAGGTCTCTTTATTTGAATCATCTCGAGTGAATTCTTTCTACTGGGTCCTTCCCTGATACCTTCATATTATATATTTCATTTGTATTCTTTATTAACCATAATTAAATTCTAAGACAGTAGTTGCTCCATGTGTTTGTATTCTCTACCATCCCCTGTTGGGGAGATACATTTAAAGCTTTATATGGCATGGGTACCAGCCAGTCATATGAGATGCTGGCTTGTGAGTTCTAGTGCATTGTGGGTGACTGTTTGCCCTTTCAGATACAATAAAGCCTAATTCTAAGATATTGGGATTGAAAGAAAAGAAATAAATAACTGATGAGGTCTAAAAATAAAATGCATTAGCTGCTTCTGCAGTCAAGGCATTGGCCTTCAGTCCTTTATTTTTTCTGTTTCCTCTGTTTGAAATGTTTTTTAGTTGAAAATGACTTTCCAACTCCTTTCTTTTTAAGTATGGCAGATTAACAATAGCAGGCCTCAGATTCAGAACAAAAAATCACAGAGCAGTGGTACCAAGCTTGAGTGTGCATCAGGGTCACCTGGAGAACTTGTTAGGACAGGGACTGCTGGGCCCCATCCTCAGTTTCTGACGTAGTTGGTCTGAAGAAGGACGTGAGAATTTGCATCTCTAACCAGTTTGCTGGTGATGCTGAGGCTGCTGGCCCACGGGCCACATTTCAGAACCACTGCAGTGCATAATCTAGATCCTGTGCCATATGGTTGCATGGTGGCCCTTCAGACCATTCTTCTCCATTTTACATTTTATAATGGTGCTTTTTGCTGCTTTTGAGAAAAGAAGAGATTATAAATCAGCTGGGAAACATCTGTTTGCCCTAAATATGAAATACATTTCTCAAGACTTATGATCTCTCATGTCTTATTTTGTATTCAACTGTGAAGAATCCTGGGAAGACAGTTGTGAAAATGTCTTGGATCCTTTCCTCAAATTTCTAGTGGATTTTATTCAATTTCCTAAAGTAATGACTATATGTATTTTCTAAATACATAGCTTCAAATTCTTATAAAAGAGTGAATTAATTTCTAGCTACAAAGACATATTTGAATGATTTAATTTCTTATTGGATATGGCCTGTTTCTATTGTCAGAGAAAGCGGATCAGGCAGTAAATCAAATATGTATTTTAATGTTTATACTTCCTTACCACCCTCAAAATGCAGGAGGAACCAAGGAAAGGCAAAGAAAACAGTGGCTAAGCTCTGTTGCAACATGGATGGATGTAAGTCAAAGCAAGACATCCGTAAATCCGGAGGGTTCTTTTTGTGGGGAAAAGAATTTACCATTCTGATATAATTGGGTTAACTCTACATTGTAGTTATACTTAAACATACAAGGAAATCTTAAGAAAGAAAGCTGAGGCAAATAAATAATTCATAAATTTTAGTTAAAATAATACGTTTTCAATTCTAAGTCAGTTCACAGCCAAAGGAATTAGGAAGGGAAACAAGTTCTTAACTTGACGCAGATTGCTGCCGTCTTGGAAAATGGATCGAGTTGCTAGATCTGGACCCATGACCCAGCCTAGCTGGATCAGGACATGTTTCTTCGTGGTGTTCTAGGCATAATACCTGAGACTAGATGTATTTCAGTTACTTAGAAAATTTTGCTTTAAATTGTCATCTCCTCCTAAACAACTCATGGTGGCTGTTGTCAGGAGGAAATGAAGTCCAAGAGTTGAAGTCTCATATTATTAATATAAGCACAACAGTGGTACACATGACAGCCGGGTATGGGAAGCAGCCTTGGTTTCAGTGGATCTTGGATTACTCCAGAGCAGATAACTAGGATACTGTTAACTGGAAACAGTGTTCTTCCAAATGTTATCATCCATAACTGGAGATAATGAGATTTTATCCTTAGCTAGCAAGAGCCCTTATAAGTTCAGTGCAGTCACTGTGCTCACACTCTGTCAGGACCTATATACCCCATTTTCCTCCTTGATGTAGTTATTAGTTCCCTTTCTGTACATACAAAAACATCTCCTTGCATGTTTAAAATAAAACTCACTCTGGTAGTGTTAACTTTCCATGCAGAGCAGAACATTTATAAATGTGTGTCTGCAGAAACAAACAAACAGCTTCTCACTGTAAATGGAACAAAAAGAGGAAAAATGTTGTGGAAATTTTACTGCTACCCACTGTTCTGTTTATATTCAGGCAAGGCAATTTTATGAAATGCGTAGAGTCAGATTCAGGGTTGAATTTGAATTGACGTGATCTAAATGCTGGCATGGTATCCAAAAGCCAAATCTAATATCATCTAGTTTTGATATCCAGAAATGTTTGCATGATGTTTTTGACACTTAAAGGACATTAGTATTACATTGCTGATGTCAATATTCAGAAAAAGTAGGATTACATAGGCCTTTGGAATCTTCTCACTAAAGGAAGGTATTTTCCAGCTCTTTTAAGTAAATTCTAAATAATATATCTGCAGATCTGAGGACAGTCTGCCTTCTGTTACAGTGTCAGGCTAAGTCTTCTACAATCTTAAAGTCTGTGGGTAAGGAGAAATTCTCTCCATGACACATTTCAGTTGGCAATATCAAGATACAAAGAAGCCATTTTGCCGGGCGCGGGTGGCTCAAGCCTGTAATCCCAGCACTTTGGGAGGCCGAGGCGGGCGGATCACAAGGTCAGGAGAAATCAGACGCTCCTGGCCTAACACGGTGAAACCCACGTCTCTACTAAAAATACAAAAACTAGCCGAGCGCGGTGGCGGGTGCCTGTACGTCCCAGCACTCGGAGGCTGAAGGCGCGGGAGAATGGCGGGAACCCGAGGCGGAGCTTGCAGTGAGCCGAGTCCGCACTGCACTACAGCTGGGCGACCACAGCGAGACTCGTCTCAAAAAAAAAAAAAAAAAAAGAGCCATTTTTGTGTACATGGGCCTGTCTGGTAGAAGACTTCAGCTGCAAGGTTTATTTGAACACAAGATGCTTTTTTTTTTTTTTTTTTTTTTTAACGTCTGTACAGTCATGTACTTGTTTTGTTTTGTCTGAGATGGAATTTTGCTCTTGTCACCTAGGCTGGAGTGCAGTGGGTGCGATCTCAGCTCACTGCAACCTCTGCCTCCCAGGTTCAAGTGATTCTTCTGCCTCAGGCTCCCAGGTAGCTGGGGTTACAGGTGCTGGCCATCATGCCTGGCTAATATTTGTATTTTTAGTAGAGATGGGGTTTCACCATGTTGGCCAGGCTGGTCTTGAGCTTCTGACCTCAGGTGATCCACCTGCCTCGTCTTCCCAAAGTGTTAGGATTACAGGCATGAGCTACCACGCCTGACCATGTATTTCAAGTAGATTGGTACTTGAACTTCAAGTGGATTGGTAGATTCTGGTACCTTCTAGAAAGCATGCTTATTTTATCTGAGTGCCTGATAAGGAACTTATTAAAATGGTACACTACAAGTGCCACATAAGTATTAGAAATTATTTTTATTTATTTCCAGAAACTACTTTGTGCCACTTTAATATGTAGCTATGGCTTTGAGAGATCACTCTTAAGGAGTTATTTAATAATTACCACACAATGTACTCTTAACATAGTTTTAAAAGTGACCCATCTAAGGACTGGGATTAGAGACAGAAATGTGGGGTCTTTTTCATATTTGATGTCCTCAGCATCTTGCACAATGACAAATACTTTTCTGGGATTGGATATATATTTGCTGATCAAAGAGGTGAAAAAATGAGCCAATAAGAACTTTCTGTTTAAGAAGACTGCTTTCTCTCCGAAATAAAATACATCTTTAATTAATCTTGAAAACACCTATTACTTTAAACCGTAATGTGTGGGGAAAGTAGCTGAGTGCTGAGCAAATTAAAGTGGGGGGGCTGCTGAGTGAGGTCGTTCTCTGTGATGGCCTCCCACAGAGCCAGTGGGGCATTGAGTCGTGTAAGTAACTGACACACAGAACAAACTCTATGACAGTTTTTTGAAATCACAAAATAGAGGTGTGTTGTCTAGCTTCAGGGACTTCCTGATTACTACTTAGCACCAAGTGGCTAAGGAGGTCAGGATGAAAAAGGAAATAAGTGGGCCTGTCACATCAGCAAGAATCAGTATGTCAGGGTAGAGGAGACCTGTAGATTGAAGTGTCAACCCTGTCTGTCTGTCTGTCTGTCTGTCTCTGTCTCTGTCTCTCTCTCTCTACCCCACCCCCTGCCCTCTGTCATTCTCTCTCATATCAATATGTGTGTGATGGATATCCCAGAAAAGAGATAGGAGAATAAAATGGTAAATAAATATTTGAAGAAATAGTGACAACATTTTCCCAGATTTGGGAAGCTAAACAAACTCCAGGTAGGATGAACACAAGATATTAACAACTAAACATGCCATAGTCAAACCAAGACAATGAGAAAATCATGAAAACAGCAAGAGAAAAATAACTGTACAAATGTACAGAGGAAGCAATAATGTGATTAGCAGCTGACACCTCATCATGAACAATGGAAATTCGCAGGCAGTGGAATGACATATTCAAAGTGCTAACAGAAGAATGTGGCAAGCAAGGGTTCCAAAAACTATCCTTTAACAATGAAAATAAAATAAAGTGATAAACAGATAAACAGAGCCTGAGAGAATTGATATCTAACATGCTTTACAAGAACAGACAGGAATGCAATTGATATCAAACCTGTTTTACAAGAACAGACTGGAATGCAAATCCACAGGAAGGATTAAAGAACATCGAAAATGGTAAATTTGTGGACAAATGTGTGCATTTTTCTTTTCTTCTCTTATTTAAAAGATATAGATTGTTTAAAGCAATAATTATAACACTTTATTGTTGGTTTTATAACATACATAGATGTAATGGCACATATATATGCCATATCTGTATATGTAATAACTTATATCAATATATAAAATATAAATATATTCAATATAAGTATATAAATAGCATCAAAAAATATGGAGAAGAAAATAGAGCTGTAGTGCAGTAAAGTTTCTGTGTTTTACCAGAATTATGAGCATTAGCATAAAGTAGATTGTGATAAATTAAGATGCCTATTGTAATCCCTAGAGAACCCACTAAGAAGACAATTCAAAAAGTGCTATTAAATATTTTCTTTGTTTGTTTTGATGGTTTATTTGGGGTGTAAGTGGTCATGACTGCTGAGTCGTCAATGTGGAATGGCATGTTTGCCTCATTTAATGTCCTTTGTCTTCCATTTCCCATTGCCTGATATTAAAGTCTCTGCATTCTCTTTTTTTAATTTGCCATGTATGAATCATCCTGTCCTCTTATTTTTCAACTTTATGAGTAACTTTGTTTTAGGTGTGTTCTTTATCAGTGATTTTACTTTCTGATCCAATGTGAATATTGTTTTCTTATAATGGCAAAATTATTTCACATATTTTGGTTATTGACACAATATACTAAATCATTTTTTACCTTATAATTGGGTTTATATTGAATTCCCACTTTGAAAAATGAGGAAATAAGTATAATTCTACACCTCACCTCCCTATCCTTCCTTCACCCCAGGTTTGGCTACCTGATATTATTGTCATATCTTTAAATAATAGACTAATATTTCTCATATTGATCTATGAACTATGTCACTTTTGAACTATGTCAACTCTTTATTATAGAAGATATGGAAATTGGCATATTTACACTCACTACTACCTACCTTTGCTAAGGTAATTAATACATATATATGTATATCTAATAGAGATATATAAAATTCCACACCTGAAAGCCAAGCATACATCTTGTTTTTAAGTGCCCATGATTAGTTTCCAAAATTGATTAGGTACTAAGCTACAAATAAAATACCAATCCAAAGTAAAAAAAAAAATGCAGTATCACAGCTTCTGATCATAATACAATAAAGCTGGAGAGTATCAGATCTAGAAAATCCATAATCCTAATACTAACGTAGATGAACAACAAAGAATAAAAATAAGTTCATGGCAGCACTATTCATAACAGTCAAAAGGTATAAAAAACCCGTATGTCCATTAACTAATGAATGGTTAAACAAAATGTAGTATAATCATAAAGTGGAATATTATTCAGCCATAAAGGGGAATGAAGTATTTATACACACTACAACATGGATTACACTAAATGAAAAAAGCCAGATATATAAGGCTACTTATTGTATGATTTCATTTATATGAAAGGTCCTCAATTAACTAGTTATGACTTTTCCATAAATCTACAATCCATAAATCCATAGAGATGGAAAGTAGATTAGTGGTTGCCAGTGTGTGGGAGAGAGGGATAAATGGGAAGTTACTATTAATGGGTACAGTGTTTCTTTTGGGATGATGAAAATATTTTGGAACTAGATTGTGGTGATGATTGCACAATTTGGTGAACATACTAAAAATCAGCAAATTATACATTTTAAAATTCACAGACTTTGTGAATTATCAGTCAGTATACAAAGTGATATACTTCTTCCATATTCTCTTGGCCCACTCTTGATACAGTTACCCAAAGGTAAATACCAGGAGGCAAGAAGCATTTGGGGACTGTTTTGGAGGCTGGTTACCACATATATCTTTAAAAAATGTATATCCTATTGGCCATCTTTAAAAAATGTATATCCTATTGGCCGGGCACCATGGCTCACACCTGTAATCCCAGCACTTTGGGACGCTGAGGTGGGTGGATCACAAGGTCAGGAGTTCGAGACCAGCCTGGCCAATATGGTAAATCCCCGTCTCTACTAAAAATACAAAAATTAGCCAGGTGTGGTGATGGGAGCCTGTAGTCCCAGCTACTCAGGAGGCTGAGGCAGGAGAATCTCTTGATCCCAGGAGGCGGAGCTTGCAGCGAGCCTAGATCATGCCATGCACTCCAACCTGGGAGACAGCGAGACTCTGTCTCAAAAAAAAAAAAAAAAAAAAGTATGTCCTCTTATACCCTACACTTCTCAAATGTCAAGCAGCTTCAACTGGATGCAGCCACTAACATCTGTATACTTAGCTCCATTCGTTGGACAGTCCAAGGCCACATTTCATAGCTAATTTTCTTTTTTTTTTTTCTTTCCCAAGTCTCATGTTTACATAACTTGTGGTTTTCTTTTGTTGGCTAACCTAGGCATTATATATAATATTATATAATATATATTTATATATAATATATATATAATGATATATACTGATTAAAGTTCGGGATACATGTGGGCAGAAAATGGCCGGTTTGTTACATAGTTATACATGTGCCATGGTGGTTGTGCTGTACCCATCAACCCCGTCGTCTACATTAGGTATTTCTCCTAATGCTATCGCCTCCCCCCTAAAGCCGACCGCCACTCCAAAACAGGCCCCCAGTGTGTGATGTTCCCCTCCCCTGTATCTATGTGTTCTCCATTGTTTCAACTCCCACTTATGAGTGAGAAACATGTGGTGTTTGGTTTCTGTTCCTTGTGTTAATTTGCTGCAAATGATTGGTTTCCTGCCCTTCATCCACATGCCCTGCCAAAGGACATGAATCCATCCTTTTTATGGCTGGGGGCGAGTTTCTATGGTGTATATGTGCCACATTATTTCTTAATCTAGTCTATCATTGATGGCCCAATTTTGGTTTGGTTCGTTTTCCAAGTCTTTCCAATTGTGAAACAGTGCTGCAATAAACATACGTGTGCATGTGTGCTTTATAGCGAGAATGATTTATAAATCCTTTGGGTATATACCCAGTAATGGGAATTTGCAGGGTCAAAATGGTATTTCTGGTTCTAGATCCTTGAGGAATTGCCACACTGTCTTCCACAATGGTTGAATTAATTTACACTTCCACCAACGGTGTAAAAGCATTCCTATTTCTCCACATCCTCTCCAGCATCTGTTGTTTCCTGACTTTTAATGATCGCCATTCTAACTGGTGTGAGATGGTACCTCACTGTGATTTTGATTTGCATTTCTCTAATGACCAGTGATGATGAGCTTTTTTTCGTAAGTTTGTTGGCTGCATAAATGTCTTCTTTTGAGAAGTGTCTGTTCATATCCTTTGCCCACTTTTTGATGGGGTTTTATTTTCTTGTACATTTGTTTAAGTCATTTGTAGCTTCTGGATATTAGCCCTCTGTCAGATGGATAGATTGCAAAATTTTTCTCCCCTTCTGTAGGTTGCCTGTTTACTCTGATGATAGTTTCTTTTGCTTCACAGCTAATTTTCTATCCTAAATGATGTCCTATTTAATCAAGGTCAGTGTGATTGGGAAATTATTTTCTAACACATCATTATTTCTTACTGAACTTTCCACTTGCAAGTAGAAATTTCCATTTCTAAATGTCTCAAATACATTAAACATAGATGTATTATCTCCAATCGTAACAGAAATCCTGTAAGATAGAGGTGCATATTATTGGTGAGGAAAATGAGGCTTGGAAAAGTTATATAATCTTCCTAAGGTTTCCTGGCTAGTAAGCTGCAGAGCAAGGATTCTAAGCCGTATAATAACAACCACCACAATAGTTCACATATACTGAATATTCACTGTGTGACACATTATTCTACACGATATCCACATATTATCTCATTTAATCATCACAACAGCCTGATGAAGTAGGTACCATTAATGTTTTACAAATGAGAAACTGAGGCTTAGAAAGGTTAACTAACATACTGAAGGTCACAAAGGTAGTGAGTGGCAGAGCAGAGACCAGAACCCAGGTCTACTGAGTCTTGTTTGTGCACTTAGCATTGTATCACACTGCCTCCAGAGTAGCATTGAGTGGAACTGAGGGAGGCTTTCAGATTGTTATATGTGTATGAATTTATTAATTTATGCACATATCATATATATATATATTTGAGATGGTGTCTTACTCTGTCACCTAGGCTGGAGTACAGTGTTGCGATCTTGGCTTACTGCAACCTCCACCACCTGGGTTCAAGCAGTTCTCCCATCTCAGCCTCCCGAGTAGCTGGGATTACAGGTGCATGTCACCACGTCTGGCTAGTTTTTGTATTTTTAGTAGAGACGGGGTTTTGCCATGTTGACTAGGCTGGTCTTGAACTCCTGGCCTCAAGTGATACGCCCACATCAGCCTCCCAAAGGGCTGGGATTACAGGCGTGAGCCACTGCGCCTGGCCATATCCCTTATATCTTGCTCCAGAAAGGATTTGACGTGGCCAGAGGGCCTAAATTCTCTTTCCATGAGGATATAAATCAACTTATTCTCGCAGAAATAACTGACTCCAGTGTTCCATACAGGTATTTTGCAGAAAGACTGAATTTTTCTAGATTTTATCCTTATATCCCTCTCTATATGCCCTTGAAGTTTCCGTTTAGTTGTTTCTCCTTTTTAATTTTCGTCGTAGTGGGAGATATTGAACAAAATCTTTGAGATCCAACTCCTCCAAAATTCTGTTTTGGATAAATGAAAGCCTATTTTGGATATTGGATAAATGGAAACCTGATATCAAGAAAGGTTTTCATTTCCCAAAGAGGGCGCTGTGGTTCAAGTTAGTGCATTTGCTAGCATTGAGTTCCTGTTTGGGCTTCCTTCCTTTTGCATCCTCTGAATGAAGAACTGCAGTATAATTTAGGATTTGGAAAGTGTTTGAAGGTCTGCTCATTCATCTTTTGTAGGAACTGGACAACTCCCTCATCAAACACAAATCAAACACAAAAGCCTGATTTTTTTTGGAAGAAAAGGAAACAGCTGAGGTTTCTGCATAATTAGAACAAGAGTAGCAGGCTCTCAAGAAGTGTCCACACAAAAGAATTAGAGACAGAAACAGATTTAATGAAAACTAATCTTCAGGACCACACACTTGCACAGGCCCTTTCCAAGTTCCCAGGAAGAGTTCCAGCAGCGTGTTCAAATGGCCATGTGTTTCTGTAAAATTTGCAAAAGTACAATATTTATTTTATTTTATTTTTATTTATTTACTTATTTATTTCTGAGACAGAGTTTCACTCTTGTTGCCCAGGCATGAGTGCAATGGTGTGATCTCAGCTCACTGCAACCTCTGCCTCCTGGGTTCAAGCAATTTTCCTGCCTCAGCCTCTTGAGTAGCTAGGATTACAGGCATGCACCACCACGCCTGGCTAATTTTGTATTTTGAGTAGAGACAGGGTTTCTCCATGTTGGTCAGGCTCATCTTGAACCCCCGACCTCAGGTGATCTGGCCACCTCGGTCTCCCAAAGTGCTGGGATTACAGGCGTGAGCCACCGCGCCTGGCCCAAAAGTACAATCTTTATTTTAACTACAGTCAGTTAGGGTTGCTATTCCTTCTTCAACTTTTCCTTGGTCACATGCGTCCTCAGGTTGACTGCTACTGGATGGCCTTGGGCATTAATTACTTAGATCTGACTAAGGTGAAATCAGGCTGGGGATACATTTATTTTAGGGTTTACAGAATATGTTTATGTGATTTGCTGTCATTTCCATAGAGTTATGTTACTGCTAGGTGTCCTGGGGCAGAGAGGGCTTCCAAGAGTACTGCTATTACCCAAGGAGCCAATTCCTGCAGCACCATGACATGAAAGCGTGGGCTAATCATCTTGTTGTGATAAGGGTGTGTGTCCAGCACCAGAATTATGTGGTGGTGGTAGAAGAACAAGGTTTGGAATGTATGGAAATAGATGCTAATCCACAGAGAATTCTTGCAGCTGTTAGACATGTAAAATTACAAGCTCAGGATTTGGTTCTCATATATGCCTAGCCAGAATAAAAGGACTCTTTTATGAGGAATATGTTCAATGAGGCAGTATATCCAGCTACAAATATACCATACGTTTTTTATGGGAATCACATGAAAGACTATTTCCAGGGCATGAAACTGTAGCACAACCACAAACAACAGTTTCTGCAGATGAAGTTGCACCTTTCACACATCCCAGTACCAACCATAAAAAAATTACATCAACCATGCTAGAAGAGTAAATTATCTTTCGCTTATCTCTGTGAAAGTGATATTGCAAAATAATTGTCATATAAACAGATGATCAAATCGTATGCAGCCAAAAATATAGGGGAAAATATTACAGAGGATGGTCAAGCAATAAATGAATAAAAACACTGGATTTGTGATGTTTGTGGTATTGTCAGATTCTAAAAATTTTGTTATTTCCTTTGGTTACATTATCATTTTAAATAAATATTCTCATTCATACCTAATTTGTATTTGTAAATTTGTGTTTTCTTAATCCCAATGGGCCTTCAAAATTACAGACATTTCAGACCCCACAAAACCTGAATCTTTTCCTGGTTAGAGATACTTTCTCTGATAACTACAAGCAGAATGGTAGAAGTAAAATATACTTAAAAATTTAGCTTATTTAATAATTGGGAATTTTATTTCTGAATGTCAAGTTTAGTTCCATGAATTTCCTTTTTAATTCAGTTTTAGTGAGATATACTTTGCATACAGTAATATGCGGAGATTTTAAGTATACATTTCAATGACTTTTGACAAATGTGTAAACGTATGAAACTAACATCCAAATAAAGATACAAAACCTTTTCATCATCCTCCCAAATTCCCTTGTCCTACTTTCCAGTAACTCCACCCCCAGCTCCCCAGGCAACTGATATTCTGATTCCTTTTTTTTTTTTTTTTTTTTGAGACGGAGTCTCGCTCTGTTGCCCAGGGTGGAGTGCAGTGGCACAATCTCGGCTCACTGCAACCTCTGCGTCCTGGGTTCAAGCGATTCTTCTGTCTCAGCCTCCTGAGTAGCTGGGACTACTCTGTTTCTCTGGAAAACTCTAATACAATATGTTTTTGTTTTGTTATTCAATTTTATGAGTGTATAGTAGGTGTATATATTTATGAGGTACATGAGATATTTTTATACAGGCATACAATGCATTATAATCACATCGGTAAATGGAATGTCCGTCTTCCCAATGTACAACTTTTTTTGAGATTTGCCCATGCTGTTGTGTAGATCAGTAATCTGTTCCTTTTTGGTGATAAGCACTAAATCACAATTTCTCCATTCACCTGTTAAACATTTGGGTTATTTTCAGGTTTGGCTATTAAGAATAAATCTGCTATAATTATTTTTTATACGGGTCATTTTGTGAAGATTGATTTTCATTTCTCTTGGAGGTATACTTAGAAACGGGATTGCTAGGTCCTATGATAGGTGGGCGTTTACCTTTATAAGGAACTGCCAAAACTTTTTCCAGTGAGGTTGTACCATAAATCACTTCCATCAGTGATTAATGAGAATTGCACTTGTTTCATATGCTCGTCAGTACGCTAAGAGTTGTGAAGTGGTGTCTCATTGTAGCTTTAGTTTACATTTCCCTGTTAATAATAAAGTTGAGTACCTTTTTATATGTTTATTGGCCATTCCTGTATCTTCTTTTATTAAGTGTTCTAAATAATCTACTCATTTTTATTTGGATGGTTTGACTTATTATTGAGTTGTAGTAGTTCCTTATAAACTCTGGATGTAAGTTCTTTATAAAGTTTGGAGATAGCTAACACATTACATTTCTATCTATCTACTCTATCTAGTCTATCTATCTACTTATCTACCTCTATCTATCTAGTCTATCTGCCTATCTATCTCGCCTGCTCTACTACCTACCTACCTGCCTACCTACCTGTCTACCTACCTGTCTACCTATCTATCTACCTATCCATCAATCTATGAATCATCCGTCTATCTGAAGAGAATATTTCCTCCCAGTCTGTGGTCTGTCTGCAGTGTCTGTGTTTTTTTTTTTTTTAATTTTTTTCCTAAAAAATCCAGCCTTTTATTTTGGAATACTTTTGGAGTTCCAAAAGAGTTGCAAAAATAACAGAGAGAGTTCCTGTAAACCCTCCACGTGGCTTCCTCTAAAATTAATATTTTATTTTTTCCACAGATTTGGTGAGTATCTGCTCATCTTATTACTGATTTCTAATTTGATTCTGTTGTGGTCAGAGAGCATATTCTGTACAATTTCAGTCTTTTGAAATTTATTATGATATGCTTTATAATCCAGCACATAATTTATCTTGTTTTCATGCATACATGAACAGAAATGTATTTTTTTTACAGTTGTTAGTTGTAGTATTTAATAAACATAAGTTAGGTCAAGTTGGTTAATAGTATTACTCAAATCTTTTATATCTTAATGGATTTTTGTCTACTTGTTAAATAGAGTGTTGAAATCACTATAACTGTGGAATTGTCTAATTCTTCTTTTAACTCTTGGTTTTGCTACATATTTTGAAGTTCTGTTTCTAGATGCATACACATTTAGAATTGTTATATCTTCTTGATGAAATGACTATTTTTTTCATTAATAAATGTCCCTCTTTATCACTGGTAATACTCCTCGTTTTGTTTTGTTTTGTTGGGACAGAGTTTTGCTCTTGGCACCCAGGCTGGAGTGCAGTGGCGTGATACTGGCTCACTGCAACCTCCTCTTCCTGGGTTCAAGTGATTCTCCTGCCTCAGCCGGCTGAGTAGCTGGAGTTACAGGTGGGTGCCACCATGCCTGGCTACTTTTGTTTTTTTTTTTTTTTTTTTTTTAGTAGAGACAGGGTTTCACCATGTTGGCCAGTCTGGTCTCAAATTCCTGACATTAGGTGATCCACCTGCCTCAGCCTCCCAAAGTTCTGGGATTACAAGTGTGAGGCACCGTGCCTGGCCTTATTCCTGGTTTTGAGTTTATTTTGTCTGATATTAATATAATCACTCTAGCTTTTTTATGATTAGTATTTACATATTTTTGTACCTCTTACTTTCAGTGTATCTGTGTCTTTATATTCAAAGTTCATCTTTGTGAGCAGAATATAGTTGGGTCTTATTTTCTATCCAGTCTGACAATCTTTGCTTTTAGTCAGAAAGCTTCTTATTGACATGGTTGAGTTTCAGCCTATCATCTTACTGTCTTCTTTTGTCTGTCCTAGCTGCTCTTTGTCCCTTTGTTCTTTCTTCCTGCTTTATTTCAGATTAATCAGTTTTTTTAGTATTCTACTTTATCCCTCTTTTTGATTTTTTAGCTACGCCCCTTCTTTTAAGTGGTTACTCTAGGGTTATGGTACAGATACCCAACTCATCATAGTCTCCTGTGAGTTAATATAGTACCTCTTAACCTATAATTCAAGAACATTAGAATGTTATATTTTTTTTCTTTTTTTTTTTTTTGAGATGGAGTCTCGCTGTGTCACCCAGGCCGGAGTCCAGTGGCGTGATCTCGGCTTGCTGCAACCTCCGCCTCCTGGGTTCAAGCAATTCCCCCATCTCAGCCTCCTGAGTAACTAGGACTACAGGTGCGCATGCCACCATGCCTGGCTAATTTTTGTATTTTTAGTAGAGATGAGGTTTCACCATATTGGTCAGGCTGGTCTCGAACTCCTCACTTCAGGTGATCCAACCACCTCAACCTCCCAAAGTCCTAGGATTATAGGCGTGAGCCACCACACCCAGCCATAATGTTATATTTCTAACAACCTCCATCCGGTTTTTTGTGTTTTTTTTGCTATTACTAAGTACAACATATCTGTATATAAACTTTCACATTTCTTGTAAGCCACACAATGTATTGTTATTTTTACTTCAGTCAGTTTTCCTTTAAAGAAGTTAAGAAAACAAGTACATTTTAAACAACATATTTACTATTTTTGGTACTCTTAATTTCTTCCTATAGATCTGTTACTAATTGGTATTGCATTTCCTTTATCCTGAAGTACTTCCTTTTACATTTCTTGTAGTGCAGGTCTACTGGCAACAAATTCTGTCAAATTTTACTTATTTGTAAATATTTTTATTTTTATTTTCTTCTTGAAGGGATATGTTTTCTAAAATTCTAGTTGACTTTTTTTTCTTCAGCATTTTAAAGATTTCCCATTGCTTTTTGGCTTCCATTCTTTTCTTTTCTTTTCTTTCTGTTTTTATTATTTTTTTTTTTTTCCAGCTCTGTCACCCATGCTGGAGTGCAGTGGCACAGTCTTGGCTCACTGCAAACTCCACCTCCCAGGTTTAAGTGATTCTCATGCCTCAGCCTCCTGAGTAGCTGGGATTACAGGCACATGCCATCATGGCCAGCTAAATTTTTTATATTTAGCAGAGACAGGGTTTTGCCATGTTGGCCAGACTAGTCTTGAACTCCTGACCTGAAGTGATTCACCCACCTCAGCCTCCCAAAGTGTTGGCATTACAGATATGAGCCACTGTGCCCAGTCTGCTTCCATTGTTTCTAGTAAGATGTCAGCCATAGTTCTTATTGTTGTATGTACTGTGATATATCCCTCTCTCCCTTACCCCTTCCCCCAGCCGTTTTTGAGATTTTCTCTTTATTTTTGGTTCTCTGCAGTTTGACAATTATGTATGTGCCTCAGCATAGTTTACTTTTTGTTCATCTTGCTTAGGGTTTCCTTAGCTTAGTGGTGCTTCGGGTTTGTTCACCTTCAAATTGGGAAGACGTTGGTCATTATTTTTTAAAGTATTTTTTCTACTCCATTCTCTCTCTACTATTCTTCAGGGACTTCAATTATATATATTAGGTCACTTCAAATTGTCCCACAGATCAGCGATTCTTTATACATTTTTATTTCAGTCTTTCTCTTTTTTTCAGTTGAAACATACAACTTTTTTGATGATACACAAATGAAACTTTTGGTGGATAAATTGAAGTCAAAACAAATAACACAAGAGTAAATCATTTATAATAGACAGGTTCACTGTCAATTCACAGAGGAACCAGTAAAAAATATTTCAATCCAAGCGGCATGATTAAAATCACAAATGTGTTTTCAGCACAAGAGGACTATTTATTTGATATTCATAAGATGGTTCAGCTTGAAGCAGGTGACTGTCACAGATAACATCACTCTGGGTGATACATTATTCAAAACTAGCAGCTGAAAGGATCTCTTTATTATATGAGTAAGTGGAAAAGCAGTAACTTTCAATTTTTAGTGCCTCCAGCTGCAAAACCAAGAAATTTCTTGAAATCTTTTGAGAGCACGTAACCAATTAGAATTTGTTCACTAGTTTTATAACTTTCACTTTCACCAAGAGGTCATGGTGATTTGCTAAGGGTCTAATTTTCTTAACACACACTCCCAATGTAATGCATATGCTTAAAAAGGGAACCTTTGTTGAATTGTCTATAGTTGAACACTTCTGCTCTGAGATTGTGATAGATGATGTCAAATATAGTAAGGGCATCAATAAAAATGTCTGATTCCACATAAGAATTGTAGAGAGAATTAAATATGAGACACTTGGGTACTGAGAAGTTTTTTCTTTTTTTTTTTAGCGTATCTGATTTTCAGCAAAATTCAAAATTATTTTCAAAATCTCAACCTTGATTCTTAGCCACCAACACCTAAAGGGTGCACCCCTGCCACTTAAGCACATAGACTATATCCATGGCTGTTACATCTTCTACTTGGCATGCTTGGTGTGACGTCATCCTGGATCACATTCTCCAGAAACACCTTCAATCCCCACCGCCCCCCCCAGATCTCCTCATAGATGAGGCCAGAAATGTTCTTGACACCACCACACCAAGCAAGATGCCAGGTAGGAGGCTTGCAGATAGATGCCTTGCAGGCTGTCATGTGTAGGACCTTGTAGTGACATTTAGTTCCTTCCTTACCCAGTCCTTTTCCACCTTTGCCTCAGCCAGACATGACAAAACAGATGCTTTGTCTTTTTGTGGTTCAGTTTGCAAAAATTTTATGACCTGTGTTCAAATTTCACTGATGTTTTTTTTTCTGTGGTGCCTAATACGATGTTAAGGGTACACAATGAATTTTTCATTTCATGTATCATATTTCCCATGTCTTCACCTATTCCTTCTTTCTTTCCTTGTAAATTCCTAACTGTATTTATAGTGGTTGTTTTAAAGTCATAAGTCTGCTAATTTCTCTGTCTAGGTCATCTTGTGGGTCTCCTATTGATGATTTCTTTCTCTTATGTATCACTTTTTTTTCGCATGTTCCCATGTCTCAACTGTAAGGCAAAAATTGTGTATAAATGATAGTGGATACTGCTGAATAATATTTTGTGTTTTGTTTTCATAGAACTTTCAAATCCTTCCTTCCATTCAGGTTTATGGGATGATGGGTTGTTTGTCCAGTGCCAACTAGGATGTGAAGACTGGAATTGGGCTACAGTATTAACTAAGTTAAGTTTTCCTGTGCTTTTAAACGGAGTAAAATAAATCTTACTTTTTTTTTTAAAGCCCAACCCCAACTTCCTGCATTGTTGCCACTAAGTGGTTCATCCCTTTGATACGGTCAGAATTTGACCGGAAGGAGATTAGTTGCCACATCAGTTGGCTTAGATGACCTTTGGATTCAACTACAACTAGACTTTAGAATCAGAACACTCAAGACTGCACAAACTTTCTCTAGTTTCCAGCCTCATCTCCACTGATACTTCAGGATACCCCTTTGTCACTTTTGCAGCACATTCTTAGAGTGGAGAGGGAATTGTTGGACTAGATAATTTATGTTTGCATTGGAGCTCTTCCAAATTCCAATTCATCTTGCCAGCCCACAGTATTATTAAGTATTCAATGGATTTTTTTACATTATATGAAAATTTTCTCTATAGCTAGGCCACTCCTCTACTCACCTATGCCCAGAGTAGACATTGGCCCCTATATAAAAAAATGTCCACAGCTCTTTACTCATATGTAAAGGGCTTGCTGTACTCTGCTGTTTAGTTTATTATGCTCATTTGTATCTACTTCTCGATGGCTTTGGGGATAAGTGTGAGGTTTTTGTTTGTTTGTTTGTTTTGTCTGTTTTTTTTTTTTTTTTTTTTCTTGTTACTCTGGAAGCAGTAGTTTCCACCTTTTATTCTATTGTTATTAGGTGGGATGTTCTATAAATGTCTACTAGGTCCAGATGGTTTGTACTGCTGTTCAAGTCATCTTCTCCTTTTGTAAAAAATTTTCTGCCTAGTTGTCCTATCCATTATTGAAAGTGGGGCACTGAGGTTTCCATATATTATTGTTGAATGATCTGTCTCACCCTTCAATCCGATTTTCCTCTTTTAACTCATGTTATATGCCACCTACTGCCTCCTTTGTTTCTGATTAGTCAGGTATTAATCTTATTGGGGTTCTTTGGTAAGTAATCAGTTATTTTTTTCTTGTCACTTTCAAATGGTTCTCTTTATCTTCAGATCTCAGTATTTGTGGTTTTCTTCAGTAAATACATAAATTAATTATCTTTTATTTTAAATTCTGCTGTGGGGGAAAATAAAGGATTAATTTACTCTTTTATTTTCACCTATAGCATAATTGGCAAATAAAAATTATACGTGTTTGCAGTATACAATTTGATGTTTGTACAAATAAAAACGTATTGTGAAATGATTACCTCCAGTTTGCATTGAGGATGGATGCCTCCAGTTTTGTTCTTGCTCAAGATTGCTTTGACTGTTCAGGGTGTTTTTTGGTTTCATGTGAATATTAGGATTTTTTTTCTGTTTCTTTAAAAAATGCTGTAAAACTTTGATAGCATTGAATCTGTAGATTGTTTTAGATGGTATAGACATTGTAACATTATTATTTCTTCCAATTCATGAATATCTTTTCATTTATTTGTGTCTTCACAAATTGCTTTCATCAATGTTTTACTCAGTGGTTTACATCAATGTTTATAGTGTTTAATGTACCAATCTTTCACATCCTTGGTTAAATTCATTCCGAAGTATTTTATTTTGATCTATTGTAAATGGGGATTGTTTTCTGAATTTCTTTTTTGGATAGTTTGTTTCTATGCAGAAATGATACTTATTTTTGTATATTTAGTTTGTATTCTACAACTTTGCTAAATTCATTTATTAATTCTGTTTTTTGGTGGAGTTTTTAGGGTTTTCTACATATAACATCATGTCATCTGCAAAGAGACAATTTTAATTCTTCCTTTTCAATTTGGATGCCTTTTCTTTTTCTTACCTGATTGCTGTGGCTGGGACCTCCAGTACTGTGTTAAATAGAAGTGGCAAGAATGAGCATCCTTGTCCTATTTTTTATTTTAGAGGAGAAGTTTTCACCAGTGAATATGATATTAACAATGGGCTTGTCTTATGTGGCCTTTATTGTGTTGAGGTATAGTCCTTCTATACCTAATTTGTTGAGAATTTTTATTATTAAAGGGTATTGAATTTTGTCAAAGGCTTTTTTTCTGCATCTATTGAGATGATCATATGATCTTTGCCTTTCATTCTGTTAATGTGGTGTATCACATTTATTGATTTGCCTATGTTGAACCATCCTTGCATTCCAGGGATAAAACACACTTGATCATGGTGTATAATCTTTTTAATGTGCTGTTGGATTCTATTCGCTAGTATTTTGTTGAGGATTTTTGCATTTATGTTCATTAGGGATGTTGGTCTGCAGTTTTCTCTTCTGTTAGTGTCCTTGTATGACTTTGGTATCAGGGTAATACTGGCCTTGTTTCCATTTTTGAGAAGAGTTTTAAAAGGATTGGTTAATTTTTTTTTTAAATGTTTGGTAGAATTCAGTCATGAAGCCATCAGGTCCTAGGCTTTTTTTTTTTTTTTTTTTGTGATGTGAGACATTTCATTGGTTATTCAGTATCTTTATTCATCATTTGTCTTTTCAGATTTTTTCTTCATGATTCATGGTTGATAGGTTATATATTCATAGTAGTTTATTTTTTTCTAGGTTATCTAATTCTTTGACATTTAATTGTTTATAGTCATCTCTTATGATTCTTTGTTTTTCTGTGGTATCAATTGTAATGTCTTCTCTTTTGTTTGTAACTTTGAATTTTTCTTTTTTCTTGGTTAATTTAGCTAAAGTTTATCAATTTTGTATATTGTTTTTTCAAAAACTATTTCTTTGATTTTTTTGTCATTTTCTAGTGTCTATTTCATTTATTTCTCCTTTGAGTTTTATTATTTCTTTCCTTCTGCTAACTGTGGGCTTAGTTTGCTCTTCTTTTTCTAGTTCTTTGCACTGTAAAGTTAGGTTATTTGACGTGTTTTTAATTCATGTAGGTGCTATCACTATAAACTCTCTTCTTAAAACCGCTTTTGTTACATCCCCTACATTATAGTATGTTGTATTTTCATTTTAATTTGTTTCAAGATTTTAAAAATTTCCTTTTTGATATATTATTTGACCCATTGTTCAGGAGTGTGTTATTTAATTTCCACATATTTGTAGAATTTCATTTTTCTTTCATTATTGGTTTCTAGCTTCACATCATTGTGATTGGAAAAGATGCTTGATATGATTTCAGTCTTCCTAAATTTGTGAAGACTTGTTTTGTGGCCTACAATATTATCTATCCTGGAGTATGTTCCTTGTGAGCTTGAAAAGAATATGTATTCTGCTGCCATTGAATAGATATTCTGTATATGTCTATCATGCCCATTTGGTTTATACTTGTTATTCAAGTATACTGTTTCATTATTGGTTTTTTGTCTGTTCAATCTATCCATTGTTGAAAGTGGGATATTGAAGTACCCTATTATTGTATTGCTATCTATTTCTCCCTGTAATTCTGTTTATATTTATTTTATATATTTAAGTGTTCCAATGTTGAGTGCAAATATATTTATAATTATTATATCCTTTTGATTAATGTTTCTGTTTATCATTATGTAGTGACTTTGTCTTGCATGACAATTTTTGACTTAAAATCTATCTTCTCTGTTACTAGGTATAGCCACCACTGCCACTCTTACTTGGTTACCACTTTACATGGAATATGTTTTTCCATTCCTTTACTTTCAATCTGTATGTATCCTTAAAGCTAAAGTGAGTCTCTTGTAGGCAGCATATTGTTGGGTCTCTTTTGCTTTTGTTTTTAAATCCAGGAAGCCATTATATTTTTTATTGGAGTCCATTTATATTTAAAGTAATCATTGATAGATAAGGACTTACTATTGCTATTTTGTTATTTGCTATTTTGTAGTTCCTTCATTCCTTTATTTCTCTCTTACTATCTTCCTTAATAATTTGATAATTTTTTGTAGTGGCACAGGATATCATTTAATTACTTTGTCTTTGTCTTTTGTGTATCTACTGCAGGTGTTTTCCCTGTGGTTCCTTTGAGGCTTATATAAGGTATTTTATAGTTGTATCAGTGTATTTTAATCTGATAATGACTTAAGTTCAACCATATTCAAGAACTCCACACTTTAAAATTTCCTTCCCCCCATTTTATGTTACTGATGTCACAATTTACATCTTTTATATATTGTGTATTCATTATGTATTCATTAATATTTTATTGAAACTATAGTTATTTGTAATACTTTTGTTTCTAAATGTGTATACTAGAGTTAAAAGTGACTTACATACCACCATTACAGTATTAGAGTATTCTGAATTTGACTATATTCTTACTTTTACAGTGAGTTTTATACTTTTGTATGTTCTCACATTGTTATTTTAGCATCCTTTCATCTCAACTTGAAGAGCTACATTTAGTATTTCTTACACTGCAGGTCTAGGTTGATGAACAACCCCAGCTTTTGTTTGTCTGGCAAAGTCTTAATCTCTCCTTCATTTGTGAAGGACAGCTTTGCTGGGTGTAGTCTTTTTGGTTGAAGGGGTGTTTTTCCCCCCGCTTTAGCACTTTGAGTATATTATCCCACTCTCTTTTGACCTGCAAGGCTTCTGTTGAGAAGTCTGCTGTTAATCTTAGGGTGGCTCCTTTGTATGTGATGAGTTGTTTTTCTCTTGCTTTCCACGTTTTCTTTGTTTTTCACTTGGCAATTTAACTATAATTTGTCTTGGTGAAGATCTCTTTATATTTAATCTATTTGAGGTTCTTTGAGCTTCACGGATCTTGATGTTCATATACCTCTCCAGATTTGGGAGTTTTCTGTCATTATTTCTTTAAAGTTTTTTTATTTTAAATTATTATGTATACACACTAGTTGTGCATATTTATGGGGTACATGTGATATTTTGATACAAGCATACAATGTAGAATGATTAAGTCAGAATAATTAGGGTATCCATTACCTCAAGCATTTATCATTTCTTTAAGGAACATTCCAATTCTACTCTTTTAGTTATTTTGAAACGTACAGTAAATTATTGTTAACTATTGTCACCCTACTGTGCTATCAAACACTAGATCTTATTCCTTCTATTTAACTGTAGTTTTATACCCATAAAATGATTTATAAACCATTCCCTGCTTATCCCCATCTTTCCCACTACCCTTCCCAACCTCCATTGGATACCCTAATTATTCTGATTGTAGAGCTCCATTTCTTTAGGGTCATTACTGATGCTTAATTTTGTCCCTTTGGTGGTGGTTTGTTTCCCTGATTATTTGTGATTCTTGTGGCCTGAGTTAGTGTTTGCACATTTGAAGAAGTAGCATCTCTTTGAATCTTTACAGACTGGCTTCAGCAGGTAAAGCACTTTAACATTCAGCCCGCCGAGAGATTCTGGGCAGGTCATATAGTGGGGTCTGTATGTGGGCTTGCTGCTGGAGCCCTTAGGAGAGCTTTCACAATGCCTGGGCCAGTGGGTGGGTGAGCCTGGTACCTCAGTCCACTGAGGCACACCTAAGTATTAGATCTGCATGGGCAGGCCTGGTGCCTGAGTTTGCAGGAGGAGGTCTGGGTCCAGGGTCTATGTGTGCAGGCCTGGATCCTGGGTCTGCAAGGGCAGGCCTGTTGCCTATGTGGAGGCTGGCTTGAGACCTGGTTCCACTGGGGCCCAGCCTGGCATTGAGGTAGGCCTTGAGCCTGAGACTGTGGGTGTCAGCAGGTACAGAGTGGGTCTGAAGCCTGGGTCCAGTGAGGTTGATCTGGAGTGTGGGGTCATGGGGGTTGGTCTGGCACTAGGGAAAGTGCTCACCTGTAGTGCAGGGTCCTGGCCTCCAGCCTAGCAGGAGGGTAGGCCTGGAGCTGGGGCCATAGGGACTGGTCTGCCACCAGGGGTCACTGGGATGGTCCTGGTGCTAGGGTCTACAGCAAATATGGGTGCTCATTTCACTGTTTTTCCTCCACATAGAGGGAATCTCTTTCTATACTGCACTGCCTGTGCTTGGGGAAGGGTGTCATGGGTAATGTAAAACTGTCCTGCCCTGTTCAGTGTATGTTTTAGATCTGTGCTCCACCCAGGTACTCTAATCCCTCATCTGAATTCCTGACTGTTGTGAAGTTATTTTTATGCATGGATAGTTGTTACAAATTGATGTTTCTGTGAGGAAACAAGTGTAGGAACCCCTGTCCCTCCATCTTGTTGCTGTCAATCTAGGTCTCCAACATTTGTGTTTATTTTACTTCAAGTTTACTGAGCTTCTTGGATGTATTCATTAATGTTTTTCACCAAACTTGGGACATTTTCAGCCATTATTTCTCCTCCTTTCTCTCTCTCCTCTCCTTCTCATTATGCATATGTTGATGTGATTAATGATGTCTCACATTTCTGTGAGGCTCTGTTTATTTTTCTTCATTCTTTTTTCTCTCTGTTCTTCAGTCTACATAATCTCTATAAATATAACTACAAAATTGTTGACTCTTTCTTGCCTGCTGAGAGCTAATGTGTCCTCACACTCCAGAGAGAGAGCAAGCAAGCTCTTTAGTGTCTCTTCTCATAAGGGCGCTAATTCGATCATGAAAGGTCCACCCTCGTGACCTCATCTAAACCTAATTACTTCTCAAAGGTTCCATCTGTAAATACCATCACACTGGGGGTTAAGGCTTCAACATATGAATCTTGGGGGGACATAGACATTCAATACATAATAGCAAGTTTCAGTGGATTTCAGAAGCCCCTGAGGCAGAAAAGCAAAAGCACCTGGTTATTTGTCCACTTGACCTGTGTCTTATGTTGGACTGAAATATAGGTCTCCTAATTTTAGTGTAGTTTTGTATATTTTTCCCTGTATATCCCTCACTTTCTGATAAAGGTATTTGCAGTGTTATTTGTGTCATATATATTCATAACTGATATGTGATCTTTATGAATTATGGTTCTTGGCATTATCAAATATTTTGTCTCACTTTTTGTTCAAATTCAACATTTTCTGGTATCGTTAGCACAGTCTCTGTTTTCTTACTATTTTGTTTGTCTGCCCTACACTTTTACACCTCTTGACTTTTACTGGCCATTCTGAGTCACTTTGATTTAGGTATATATCCTAACTGCAGCAGAGAGTTGGGTTTTGCTTTGTGGGTCAACCTGCAGGTCTTTTCCTTTTAATACATGAGTTTCTGTTTACATGTATTGAAATGAGTGACATGTTTGGTTCAATCGCTATTTTAATGTTGTATTTACTGTGTTTCGTTTTACTTAATATGTCTCTTTCTCTATGTAGTCTGTTTTCATTGCTCTTTAAACATTTTGTTTTGATGTTTAGAAACATTTGAACATGTGTTCTTGCAGTTACCTTCCAGTCCTCACATGTCATTCTCCCTGTGTGCATGTCTGTGTCCAAGTTTCCCCAAAGGACATTAGTCGTATTGGATTAGGGACCACTCTAGCCCAGTATGGTCTCATGTTAACTAACTATATCTGCATGACCTTGTTTCCAAGTAAGGTCACATCCTGAGATGCTGGGGGTTGGGACTTCAGCATATGAATGTTGGGGGGACACCATTCAACACATAACTACCTCCATCTTTGTATCCATTATGGTTGCCTCAAACCCTGTCTTTTGATTCTTTAAGCTTCTAAGTCTGTGGGTCTCTACCCAAGATTTAGTAAACTCTTCAGGGAGAACTGGGCTGCCTGTCCTCAGGCTAAAAACTATTAACATGGAAAGTTTACATAGTGCTCTTCTTATCTTCTGCCAAGTGCCAATCCTCTCTCCCTTTCTGCTTCCTTTTGGTTGTTCTCCAGGGCCATCAAGTAGTTCCTTTTTATATTTGGAGTGGAATTACGGTCGTTATTTGCAAGAGAATTGGCCCAGAGCAGTTCTTCCACTATTACTGCAAGACTCTTATTTTATTTCTTCCTGGGGTTTTGTTTGTTTGCTGTTTTTTTTTTTCTCTTTTGTCTGTTCTTGTTCTGAGTTTTTGAATGTATGATTCTAGGTGTTTCTTGCAGATCTGCAAATGGTGAAAAATGTTATATTCAGGTTGGTAATGTGCATCAGTTTCTTTCTGCTTCATTTTGTGAAAGGGAATTTTTGTCATTTGAAGTGTTTGATTTTTATTTTACATTCCCTTTGTACAGAGACTTCATTTGGATGTTCTCTGCCCTTTGCCATTCGTCTGGAAATGTCCCATCTTTTTCTGGCACCAGCAATATCAGGCAAGGGTAAAGATTTTACTTGGCTGACTATATTTCACAGTTCAAGGGCACCCTCTGCTGTTGACTGAAGAGAACTGCAGTTTCATTAATATTACAGTTTTGGTGGAGTAGTTTTGCTTTTTAATTTTGTTCTAGTGGCACTTTTAATTTTCCAAAATATATTTATCCTTCTCAGATGTGAATCATGTTTTTTGTTTCTTGATCTCTGCGGTTTTTTCAAGTGTGTGTATTCATTTTGTGAAAAGTCAGTGAGCTGTACACTTTATATGTACATATGATATTTCAATAAAAAGCTACAAATAAACTTAAGTTAATAATTATCTAACACCTAATGAATGAAACACGGAATTATATTTGACAAAATAGAATTCCACTCTCCAACTTTGTTATGCCCTGCCTGTTATTTTTGTCCATTTGTTACTCTAAAAGTTATATTTTGTACACATGCCTAACAGGTATGTTTTGTAAGTACACTTAAAGGTATCTTAAAATTACTTGTTTTTGAATCATTTGATACTTACCACCAGTCTTTTCAAAGTGTTTTTATCATTCATGAATTCTTTATGGTGATTCTTCTTACAGGTAGCTGAAGTGCAACATCATAATTTTTACTGGAAAATAGCCACAATGAAGGAACACCATAATTTCACCATGAAAACCAGCACAACCTTACACAGATAACAAACATTTCCCCTCCAAACTTGTTAGAACTGTATTTGGGCTGACCAAATTAACCAGAATTAATTCTGTTCATGAGGGAGCGGGAAGTAACTTGATAAAATGCTCTGAGTTTATATATCATTATCAAATAAATAGTATAATTTTAGAGGAAAAAAACTTGTTAGGCAATGTTCTGTTATTTTCCGACATCACATATTGGGACAGAGTGTAAGGCCAACCTGGTTTTTACAAATTCCATGGTCTAATTTTGTTGTTGTTAGTGTATAAAAATAGCATTGACCTAAAATTTTTTAAATTTATTTAATTAATTAATTTATTTATTTTGAGACGGAGTCTCACTCTGTCGCCCAGGCTGGAGTACAGTGGCGCAGTCTCGGCTGACTGCAATCTCTGCTTCCTGGATTCAAGTGATTATCCTGCCTCAGTCCCCCAAGTAGCTGGACCACAACACCTGGCTAAAGTGCTGGGATTACAGGCGTGAGCCACCGCACTCAGCTGAGTTTTTTTTTTTTTTTTTTTTTTTTTTTTTTTAATGAATGTATTCTGATTTTTTTTTTCTTTTTTCTTTTTTTTTTTTGAGACAGAGTCTGCACTCACTCAGCCTGGAGTACAGTGATGCCATCTCGGCTCACTGCAAGTTCCGCCTCCTGGGTTCACATCATTCTCCTGCCTCAGCCCCCTGAGTAGCTGGGACTACAGGTGCCTGCCACCATGCCCGGCTAAATTTTGTATTTTAGTAGAGATGGGGTTTCACCTTGTTAACCAGGATGGTCTCAATCTCCTGACCTTGTGATCTGCCTGCCTCGGCCTCCCAAAGTGCTGGGATTACAGGCGTGAGACACCGTGCCCGGCTCCTGGTTTTTTTTTTTACTCTTCTCTTGACATACTTCTCACACACTGCATTCTGTTGCATAAGAATTACATGGTTTTGAATTACAGATAAAGATGGACATTGTCTGTGTGGTAAATACGTGGTAGTTTCTGGGTGACTTTTTGTATGCTTCGTATGAAAAATGATCGTACGTAAAACTATCTCTTTTGGAAGGAACATAATCTGGACCATTCAGATACACTGAAATTCAGCTGTTTTCTACACCATCTGTGTGGGTGTAGCTAAAATATGAGATTTTAAGCTTAAAGACAACTTCTGCATGTTATTTGGAAATATTTTTTACTTCATTTCTCAACCACCCCAAAACTTAATGGGCAAATTTAAAATATGCATTTAATGCCTTAGTATTTTAGAGTGTAGCCTTCAACAAAGTCCTGTGAGCCTCACTTTAAAAAATATTATTGACTTTTTAATATAAATCTTGTGTCCCATATCCTCGCTAATTCATTACTTCTAATAGTCCATCTGGCGATTCTTTTTAATTTTCTGCTTATATAATTGTATCATTTTTGAATTATGAAACATATTTCCTAAATTCCATCTGCTGTGTGTGCCCGGCTAACACACATCACCTCTGATCACAAGTTACTGGCCAGACTGATTACATGGCCCTACCCAGCCACAAAGAGCCATGAGAAATAATCATATCGATGCCCAGAAGATAACCAGCTCTAATGGCTATCACACATTTTACACTTAAAAACAAATTTTGCTTTTGAGAAAGGGTCTCGCTCTGTCACCCAGACTGGAGTGCAGTGGTGTGATCTTGGTTCACTGCGGCCTGGACCTCCTAGGTTCAAGCAATTCTTGTGTCTCAGCCTCCCAAGTAGTTGGGACTACAGGCGCATGCCACCACACCCAGCTAATTTTTGTATTTTCTGTAGAGACAGAGTTTTGCCATGGTGGCCAGGCTGGTCTTGATCTCCTGGGCTC
Organism: Rhinopithecus bieti; assembly: GCF_001698545.2. Lineage (NCBI taxonomy): Eukaryota > Metazoa > Chordata > Mammalia > Primates > Cercopithecidae > Rhinopithecus > Rhinopithecus bieti. The sequence continues at coordinate 1,220,966 of NW_016814509.1, read as the reverse complement.
AAGTGATCCACCCACCTTGGCTTCCCAAAGTGTTGGGATTCCAGGCGTGAACCACTGCTCTGGGCCCTTCTTCACACTTCTTATATCATTCTGTTTAAACAATGTTTTTCTACTTTGAGAGATAATAAATTCTATGTAACCATCATCCAGGTTAATAAATAAAATAATTCCAAGATATTAGAAGCCTCTCCTTTATGTGCCCTTCCCTCTCTCAAGGAGCTCACCACCATCCTAACTTTGGGGTTAATGAGAGCAATGCTTTTAGTTACAGTTTTACCACCAAAGCATGTATTTTTGTTTAGTTTGAGCTATTTTGAACTTATATAAGTGGCAGTATTTTAATTTGTTTCTTTCAATAAATGCAGTGTTTATAAGGTTTATCTATATTGATGAATGTAGCTATTTTTTAATGTATCTATTTTGCCAGCTGCCTGTAATCCCAGCTACTCAGGAGGCTGAGGCAGGACGGTTGCTTGAGCCCAGGAGTTCAAGACCAGCCTAGGCAATATAGTGAGACCCACTCAATCAAGTAATCAGTCAGTTATTTTTGATAAATAATACATGTATCAATTTTAATGTTAAGGTATATTTGTATTGTTTTCAGTTTTAGGTTTTTGGAAACAATGCTTCTGTAAATATTCTAGTACCTGTCTCATGGGAGTGAAGTTGCTGAATTGTAAGACGCATGCATGTTCGTCTATGCTAGATCATGTGAAATTGTTTTCAGAAGTGATTTAAAATGTGCTCCCAACACTATGAGTTCCAGCTGCTCCATATATTTACCAATGCTTGGTATTGTTGTATTTATTTATTTATTTATTTATTTATTTATTTATTTGAGACGGAGTCTTGCTCTGTCGCCCAGGCTGGAGTACAGTGGTGCGATCTCAGCTCACTGCAAGCTCCGCCTCCCGGGTTCACACCATTCTCCTGCCTCAGCCTCCAGAGTAGCTGGGACTACAGGTGCCTGCCACCACGCCCGGCTAGTTTTTTGTATTTTTTAGTAGAAACGGGGTTTCACCGTGTTAGCCAGATGGTCTCGATCTCCTGACTTCGTGATCTGCCCTCCTAGGCCTCCCAAAATGCTGGGATTACAGGCTTGAGCCACCGCGCCCGGCCGGTTGTACTTTTTAATTTTTGCCAATGTGGTGGGTGTACGATAGTCTCATTTTGTTTTTGCTTTGATAACTAATGAAGTTGACCACCTTTACATATGTTTTTTGTTTATTTCTTTAGTTAGGGTATTCAGTTTATACTTACTGCCCCAGCAGAATTATTAAAATGGTCCCCGTTCATTCTCTAACACGTCTTGGTTTGGACAATACGTTGTATGGCACCCTAACCTTAGTGGGGTCCCTCCACTAACATGGAAATTTCCTTCTTGCTCATTAGTGTTTAGGATGATGTGGTCTGGCATCTCTGAGGAAAGAAAAAAAAAATGGGATAGATACAGAGGATTGAGTAAAAACCAGATGAGAGGGAAACCAAACTCATTAACTGGGATTACTCAGTCTGACTCAGGATGACCATTTCCAAAATAATGTGATGGAGCCTTCAAATGGGTACAAAGCAGATGGGTTTGAGCAACATAATCCAGCAGTAAAAGTGAAAGAATTTGTTTACCGATTTCTCAGAAATGACTCAAGGCACGATCATGATTTGAAAGCTGGTCACAGTGTCTACTGCAACCACTCACTCCCCTTTCAGTCTGTAACAAATCTCTTAAAAACTGACATGTGAAACCAATTGTATGTTTCTTACCTTGAGATCATTTTGTGAAGTTTCTTACTCTATTTTTAAAAATGTGTTTGTTAGATTTTATTTTCTAAGTAATACTGATTAAAATATTTATACATCTACTTTTAAGTCCACAGTTTAGCACTTTTATTTGTATGGCTTTAAAAGTTATAGCACAGGGTCTTTAAGAATTTGGGGAAAAGATTCCATTCAAAACAAAGCCTGATAATTATAGACATGTTTTTCTCTGTACTTTATTTTAAATACATTAATTTTAAATAATGCTCATCTTTTTTTCCATCTGGTGGTAAAATACTAGTGCAACTTTCATCAGAATAAAGTTTACCACAGATGTCAATGAATTTTCCCAATTGAAAATTGCCCTTCAGCTGCCACTAAACAAAATTTCTCAACCTAAGTGAAAAGAACTGTTGGTTGTCATTATAAGCAAAAATACAAAGTATCATAGCATTGTCTACATTGCTCCTTACAGTACAAACTTTGAAAGAACCAGAGATGCTTTATAGGAGTTTAGTCGGTTTTGAAAAGGTACATGGGTATGTGTGTGTATGTGTGTTTTAATATTCTAGAAATTTCCCCACCACAACTCTTCCTGTTGCAGAGACGCTTTGGTGACTACCGGGCTAGACAAGAACATTTATTCAGACTAAAGAAAGCCAGAAGCCAAAATTCAGCCATACAGTAACAATGTACTTTTCATCATGCAGCCTTGTATTTCCTATATATTCGATTTTCTACCATACATTAGAATACATAAACTTTTATTCTAATAATTTAAGTTTGATTTCACAATATGGAAAAAATTTGAGGAAGAACATGACCTGGGAAAGAGAATAGGGAGAACTTTTACCACAATGAATATAGTTACATTCGTACCCCTCTATGTGATAAGAATATAACCCATTTAAGTTATGGAAAAGATCCCTTCAGTTATGGAAAAGATCCCTCTGCTGTGGCATTAAGTTGGGGGAGGGGAATCGATCTGTTTCAACCGAAACAGAAACAACAGGAAATAGCTTAACTTTGGTCCACTTGTCTGTTAGCTTAAGGACAGTCATACTGCCCATAATCAGTTAAAAAACCCAATAAGTATATTTAAAAATATATTCATTTGTAATTTCATTCTAAAACCGGCATAACTGTTCTATCCTCATTCTCTGCCTTTTCAGCTTCAGAATGTGCTGTGGGCATGGTCTCTAATCCTCAGCATCTTCGTGATCTTCCCTGGCAGCCTCATCAGCATCTGCTTGGCGAGGCTCTGTCTCCTCTTGGGTCGTGATTTCTGGGGTCATGTGGACCAAGCCTGCTTCTGGAAGTTCGCTTTGTACTTCCACTGGCATCTGATTTACCCATTCCACATGCAGCTCCTCTCCGTGTACTCCAGTACCCTCTTCAGGCTGAATTCAGCCCAGTGAATTCAACCCGCTTGGGCCTGCTCTGGAAGCTCACTTGTGTGTGTCGGGCACCTGGCTGTCCTGGCATGGATTTGGGTGGATGTGTTCCGCGGTCACTTGTGCTGAACCCACCTGGACCTGAAACAGTAGGAGCACATGCACCTTCCCAGCTTGTTCTGTAATATCATTGATGTCACAGGTTCAGCTTGTACACATGTTTCTACTGAAAGAACTTCTTCCATTACTAGATGCTCTGAAATATTGTATCACTGAGATGCCCCCTTAATTTATTTCCTTGCATAAACCACAAGTCGCATAAAGTATAATGGTTGGGTTTATCTCTAGTATGTATTACCAAGTGATGTTTGAACTGGTCCCAGCTGTTAAACACGCCGTTGCAGACCTGGCATTCATAGAGCTTCTTTCTTTATTTTTTTGCCCCTACTCGTTTGGCATGCAGTGAGGTGACATTTGAGGGGCTGTTTCTAGCAAATGTTCATGACAATTTGGATATTCAAAAGGTTTTTCACCTGTATGTTTTCAAAGATGTTCTTTAAAATGTCCGAAATGGTCAAACTGTTTCTCACAGTACTGACATACGTGAACTTTTCCCCCAGTTCTTTGCTTCTTACTGCCTCCACGTTCTTCAAGGTGGGTCACAATTCAAGTGCTGTTTCCATGCGCTCTCCTGAAGATACCTTTTACTGCATATTTCACAGTTGAAACTCTCAGTGAAGTGTGATTTCACGTGTTCCTGTTTGCTTGTGGGGTCAGATGCACAGCTGACGTCTTCTTTAATCTGCCCTTTTCTGTCACCTTGGTGGTACTGAAACAGGAAAAGCTCCCTTATCCCCCTCACAGGGTGTGTGATGGGGGCGTGGCTAGCTTCTTCGGTACCTGCGGCGCAAACACCTAGCGGGGCAGGTTGTGGTCGTGGGCTCCAACCCCACGGCAGTGTCTCGGAGTAAATGTTTCCAGCTCCTGAAGCCCCAGTGGGCGTGTGTTACAGGTGCTCTTTTAATTTTGCTGTCTGTAGGCGGCTTGTGTCAATCAGCTCAATTAGACCCTCTGCCTTATCACAAGGACAGAAGGCTTTCTGTAGCCCAAGGTTCTTGCCCTAGTGTACGGATCACATGTGGGCTTGGAGTATGAGTGCAAGGTTTTATTGAATGGTGGAAGTAGATCTCAGCCCATGGATGGGGAGCCAAAAGGGGGATAGAGTGGGAAGGTGGTTTTTCCCTTAGAGTCAGGCCGCTCAGCGGTCACACTGTTCTCCTACCGCCCCTGCCAAATTCCCCAGGGCGTCCGCGTTCTGCCGGTTGGGTTGATGGCCTGCCAGCTCTGCGGGTGCCTGTTCCTGTGCTCTTCCGCTCCCCTGCTCCGCTCCATGTCCAGCCGCCTGCGTGCACTTCTGCCGCTGTGTTCCTCTCCACATCTCATTGCTTGTGTCTGTGCCTGCTAGGGTCTGGGGGTTTTTATAGGCCCAGGATGAGGGTGTGGCAGTCCAGGGTAGTCTTGGAAAAGGCAACATAATGGCTCTTCATAATGGCCAGAAACAGAACGTAGTGGCATTGTAACCCCTATCAGAGATAATCATGAAAGAAAATGGAGTAGGAAAATACTCCCATGGGGTAGGACTTGAAGCATTATGGCCCGTTGTCTTATTGTCTACTGTTTGTTGAAGGTGAGATCATCTGGCATAAGACTCCTTGCTGATTTATGAACAATACATGAGGAGAGGATTCATACTGATTTATAGGTAGAGCCTAATGGTTTGGTCACATAACCAGGGACTCACAAGCCATCAGATTAGAGGACAGGTGACAATGAGATTTAGGAAACAGATTTTGAAAATTTCTCTCTTTTTTTTTTTTTTTTGAGATGGAGTCTCTGTCACCCAGGCTGGAGTGCAGTGGCGCGATCTCGGCTCACTGCAAGCTCCTCCTCCCGGGTTCATGCCATTCTCCTGCCTCAGCCTCCAGAGTAGCTGGGACTACAGGCGCCCGCCACCACGCCTGGCTAATTTTTTTTGTAATTTTAGTAGAGATGGGGTTTCACGGTGTTAGCCAGGATGGTCTCGATCTCCTGACCTCGTGATCCACCCACCTCGGCCTCCCAAAGTGCTGGGATTACAGGCGTGAGTCACCGCGCCTGGCCTAAATTTTGTATTTTTTAGTAGAGACGGGGTCTCACCATGTTGGCCAGGCCAGTCCTGAACTCCTGACCTCAGGTGATCTGCCCGCCTCGGCCTCCCAAAGTGCTGGGATTACAGGTGTGGGCCTCTGCACCCAGCCTGAAGTTTTCTTTGTTTCTGACTTCAAGGGCTTTGATGGCTTCTAGCATTTGTAGACGTTCTGCTGCTTTCCATACATCACTGGCTGCTGCTCCTCCTTGTATCATTAATTTTGCTGTACATGTGAACTCAATTAAATGGCAAAAGGCCGTTTTACTAACACCTTCTATCTCCACCAAAGGTTCTTGGGTAAACTCCAGAAAGAATTTGTAGAAGGCGGCGGGGCCAGGTGGCTCATGCCTATAATCCCTTTGGAAAGGATTACAGTAATCCCTGTAAACACTTTGGGAGGCCGAGGTGGGCAGATCACCTGAGGTCAGGAGTTCGAGACCAGCCTTGCCAACTTGGCAAAACCCTGTCTCCACTAAAAATACAAAAATTAGTCGGGTGTGGTGGTGGGTGCCTGTAGTCCCAGCTACGTGGGAGGCTGAGGCAGGAGAATCACTTGAACCTGGGAGGCAGAGGTTGCAGTGAACCAGGATTGGGTCACTGCACTCCAGCCTGGGCGACAAAGTGTGACTCCATCTCAAAATAATAATAATAATAATAATTTGTGGAACTTACTGCAAGCAGCCAAAACAGCCTTGTGAGCCTTCAGATGGTGTCCGTCTACAATCAGGTTGATGTCAGTAAAGCAGTCCTGCCCTCATGTTCATTCAGTTGGTCGAGGATCATGTTTTGACATTCACGGAACTCCTGTAGGCATTCCATCGTCTCTTCAGCCTCCATGGCTGCTGGCTTGCTCTGCCTTATGCTCTGCCCTCGTTCCTCTCTGTCCCTCAGAGCCTCTGGTTTTGTGCTTTCTCCTTCCAGGGCATGATGTGCCCCACAGCTTTCCCTATCCCTAACCCATGGCTCTCCCTCCATTTCCCCCACAAAAGCCGAGTGCTCCCTCTGCTCGGGCCCCGCTGGTGCACGTGCGCTCAGTTGGACACACAGGTGGCTGTGGCCTCTTACTCTATTTTGAAGACTCGGCTGTAATTGTGCTATTAAACGTCTTCCATATCATACTCAAAAGCAATGCTTCATTTCCCCCCAAAAGAAGAAATCAAGTAAGTAAAAGCATGTTATAATTTATATAGAAGGGTACTTTGCATTTGTTAAAATGCTTTATAGTGGTTCTAATCTTTTTCCTTAAAGAAACCCAGAGAAAGCCTTTCTTTCTCAGCTGTATAGATGGAAGAGGTGAGGGGAGGGGATACAGCGGTGTTGCCCAGAGCTTCTGAGTCCGTGGCTGAGCCCAAATTTCCCGAGGCAAATATGACAAATGTTATTTTATTCCTATTTATAAAGCTCCCTTACAGCTGGAGGGATTTTCTTCTAAATCTACTAAAAATTGAAGTACCTAAAAACAACAGCCCCACATTTGGAAACGGACCAACGGTGGGAAGTTTTATCTTTTGTTTCTCAGATTATAACTGATGACCAGACTGAGGTCTCCTAAAGACCCTAAAAAAAAAAGGAGTTGTCTTCATTCTCACGGGCTCCACCCAACCTTTAGATTGCTAATAATTCAGATGTGGAGCATTCCGTAGCAAGAGGATCGTGTGCTCATTTATTTGTGGCACTCCTTCCCCAAACTACGCTGGGAGACACATCAATCAGTGTGTTTCAGTCAGTGTGTTACAAAGACCTGATGCTGTGCTGTTCAGTATGGCAGCCACCAGCCACAGGTGGCCATTTAAATTCTAATTAAAATTAAGTAAAGCGGATAAAGCCAGTTGCTCAGTGGCACTAGCAATGTTTTGAGTGCTCAGTAGTGACATATGCCTGGAGGCTATCATACTGGGTAGTACAGATATAAAATATTTCCATCACTCCAGAAAGTTCTGTTGGACAATACTGCCTCTTGGTGTGTTATGGTGAGTAAGACTTCCCAAATGGTTTTGGTGTCTTTTGTCATGCGGGCTGCTGGGCTGCCGCATATCCTTTTTTTTTCCTGTTTTTAAGAGACAGAGTTTGGCCCTGTCACCCAGGCTGGAGTGCAGTGGTGCAGTCATAGCTCACTGCAGTCTTAAGTTCTGGAGCTTAAGTGATCTTCCCACCTCATCCTCCCAAGTAGCTGGGACTACGGGTGGGTACCACCATGCCTAATTTTAAAAATTTTTTGTAGAGATGGGATCTCATTTTATTGCCAAGGCTGGTCTTGAACTCCTGGGCTCAAGTGATTTTCCTGCTTCAGCTTCCCAAAGTGCTGGGATTATAGACGTGCACCACTGCGCCTGGCCCCGCCTCATATCTCTCACTGTTTCAAAGCCCAGCCCCTCGTTGGCACCATCCCAGGCATGTGAGTCTTCCCCAGGGCCACCCTGCCCTTTATTTTTCTCTAAATTCCCTCACTTTCATGGGAAGCCTCTTCAAAATTAGAAATTGGCAGGTATGTGTCGTTCTGTTAGCTGTGTGAAGCTCTTGATCCCTCAGGTCCCACAGCTGTCTTCTGTCAGTGAGGCTCACATGTCTGTGTCCCTGGTCACAGGTGCGAGTGGGGCACATTCCTCATCCTCCCTGCCCCTGCTTGCCCTGCCCTCCAGGAACTCCACATGCATGGGCGTTCCCCAGGCTCGCCCGTTGCTCTCTTCTGTTTGTCACATCTCTGTTTCTCCTCCTGGCCAAACCCTCCACATCTTCAGCTAACTGTTTGCTGGATTAGAAGCTGTTTATGTACTTAGCAGAAGGAAAACTTGCCATTTCTGAAGGAAGAAATGAGGCAGCAAATGTGTAGGGGAGAACAAGATTAGGCAGGACCAAAAGACAAAGGCAGGATGCTCGCAACAAAGCTGAAAATTATAACCCTGATTGTTCATTCTCGTGGAATTCACTGGCTGCCAGCACACTATGGGTGTAACCATAAGGCCTGTGGATGATCTCTCTGCCTTGTCCCCAGCTCTCATCTGGTAACATCCTCTCGCAGTGCTCCAGGTCATCGTTAAGACATGAGAGAGAACAGCATGCCAATGAATTAATTTGCGTGGATGCAAGTATTTGATCAGTTCTTCCATCCACAAATCTGGAAATAAGTAAATGTATTTTACATTTGAAAAGTATGAGAAATATGATTGGAAATATTTATTTGTCATACTTTTAAAATGTATTAAAATATTTTAAAATATTTTAAATAAAACAAGCAAGAGCACAGAATTAAGTAAATGAAACATCAGTCCTTAGTCAACGTGTTGAGGTTCTCCAGAGAAACAGAATCAGACATACATAATACATAATTATATGTATATATATTTATACACACATATATGTATACATGTGTATATGGATACACCTATATGTATACATGCATGTACGCAGATAGGTATGTGTATAAATATATATACATACATGTGTGTGTGTATATATAGGAATATATACATATATAGAGAGAGATTTATTTTAAGGAACTGGCTCTTGATTGGGGGGTTGGTAGTTTGGGGCTGGCTAACAGGCTAGAAATTCTGGGAGGAGCTGATATCGTAGTCGAGTCTGAAGGCAGAATTCCGTCGTCTTCAGGGACCTCAGTCATTTTAAGACCTTTAACCGACTGGATGAGACTCATCTACATTACAAAGGGAAATCTGTTCTACTCAGAGTCTACTGATTTAAATATTTAAATATTAATCACACCTAAAATATATCTTCGTAGCAACATCGAGACTGGTGTTTAACCAAACAACTGAGCATCAGAGCCTAGCTAAGTTGACAAGTCAAATTAACCCTCACTGTCACCAAACATCTAATTAACAAGATGGATGAGTGGATTCGTTTGCTCAGGCTGCCATAACAAAGTACCACAGGCTCGGTGGCTTCAAGCACAGAGATTCGGAGATGAAGGTGTGGCCAGGGCTGGCGTATTCTGAGGCTCTCTCCTTGGCTTGTAGACGGCTGTCTTCTCTGTGTGTTTTCAGTTGGTCTTCCCTCTGTGCGTGTCTGTGTCCTGATCTCTTTTTAGAGGATGCTGATCGTGTTGGATAAGGGCTCACCCTCATGATCTCACTTTAATTTACTTCCTACTTAAAGACTCCATCTCCAAGTACGCTCACATTCCGAGATACTGAGGTTTAAAATGTCAATGTTTGAAATGTTGGTGGTGAGGGACACAATTTAGCTTATGACAGTGGGAAAACAGACAATTCCAAGGTGGCAGTGGGTATGCATTGTGCTGAGAAGTGCCGAGTTCATTGCAATCACTTGCAAGTTATGTTGATCTGAAAGCTGAAGATCAGTTTGCGTTGATAAATGGATAACTTTCCCTGTGTGCCTTAAAACTGTCTTCACATTTAAAGGATGAGTATATGTGCTCAACTATTAGGCTGAAAAAAAAGTTGTACTATTAAGTAGACAAACAATTTGCCACCTTGAAATGCAGGGATAGGTATGACTCCACATGGTGTCACCGTAGATAGATATCAGCATCCTCCTTCTCCAAAAATAATAAAGCGAAGTTGCTGGATGGGGCTGTTGGCTACTCTCTTTGGTGTAGAGGTTCACTACCTGTTGTTTTTAAATGTATATTTTATTATTATTATTTTTTGCCACAGGGTTTTGCTTTGTCACCCAGGCTGGAGTGTAGTGGTGCTATCATGGCTCACTGCAGCCTCCAACTCCTGGGCTGAAGGGATCCTCCCGCCTCAGCCTCTGAGTAGCTAGGGCTACAGGTACATGCCACCACACCAAGCCATCTTATTTTGTGGGGGAAGGGGGCTGAGGAGAGCACTTTTTGGAGGTGGGTGGGAACATTCTTTCTGGCTTTTAAAATTTTTTCTTTGTGGAGACAGGTCTTACTATGTTGCCTAACCTGGTCTCAAACTCCTGGCCTCATGCAGTCCTCCTGCCTCAGCCTCCAAAAGTGCTGGGATTATAGGCATGAACCACCACAGCAGGGCTTGCTACCTGTTTATTTATTTTAGATTCGGGGGTGCATGGGCAGGCTTGTTACAAGGGTATCTTGTGTGATGCTGAGGTTTTGGCTTCTGTAGATCCGGCCAACCAGACAGTGAACATAGTACCCAACAGGAAGTTTTTTCAGCCCTTGCCCCCCTCCCTCCCTCCCTCCTTTTGGAGTCCCCAGTGTCTGTCGTTCCCATCTTTATGTCCATGTGTACCCAGGGTTTAGCTGCCACTTATAAGTGAGAACGTGCTATATTGTGTTTTCTGTTTCTGTGTTAATTTGCTTAGCTACCTGCTTTTAATACTTAGACTGATTAGTCCTCTTCTAGATGAATTGTAAGATCATTGATTTGTTTTCTGATTAGAAAAAGTAATACTCTGGCTCGTTGCAGAATTTTGAAAATGTATAAAAGTATGAAGAAATAAAATATCAGAGCAATTTCACTATATATTTGAAAATCACTTGGTCCATTAGTGTCTTTCTAATCTCTTTTCTAGGCATACATATACTTTTCAATAAAATTGAGATTACACTAAATATACAGTGTAATATTCTGCTTTCACATATAACATTTCCCTGTTGATTATTTTTGAAAATATGTAAATGGTTGTATGATGCATTTATCCATATCCACGAAGGTATCCATTCATTTCACACTTTCTTTTAGCACCTTCAGTGTGCTCTTCCTTGTGCTAAGTCCTGGGAATGCACTGATGAAATAGACGAGGATCCTGCTTTCACAGAGCTTTCCCCACTTTCTGGATGTATGTATTTATTTAACCATGTCTTTATTCTGCTCAGAGAGACTGACTTAGCCAAGAGGAAGGCATTTTTGTCCTTTCCCTCTTCCTGCTGCATGCCTGGAATAGGAAATGACGGCTCGTACTTCTGCAGCCATCTTGGACCACAAAGTAACACTGAGGATGGAAGCCAAATACTGAATATGGGACATATAGGAATCTGGTCCCTGTACAAACCATGGAGAGAGTTCATGGGCCCCAGATTATCCACAGCAGGACTTCTGTGAAACAAAAACTTCTAACTTGTTTAAATCACTGTTGATATGGGTTTTTCTGTTAAATGCAGCAAACTCATTTCCTAATTGATACAATGCTATTTGTACAGAAGCTTCAAATTTCTTTTTTTTTTTTTTTTTTTTTGAGACTAAGTCTCTCTCTGTTGCCCAGGTTGGAGTGCAGTGGCATGATCTTGGCTCATTGCAACCTCCACCTCCTGGGTTCAAGTGATTCTCCTGCCTCAGCCTCCCAAGTAGCTGGGATTACAGGCACCCACCACCACACCCTAATTTTGTATTTTCTAATTTTGTATTTTAGTAGAGACAGGGTTTCACCATGTTGGCCAGGTTAGTCTCGAACTCCTGACCTCAAGTGATCCACCCACCTTGACCTCCCAAAGTGTTGGGATTACAGGCATGAGCCACCGCGCCTGGCCAGAAGCTCCAGATTTCTGTCATCAAATATATCACATTTTATCAACCCTGAGACACATCTTTTCTTACAATGCAGTCTCTCTGGAATCAGTATCATTTAATATGTCATAGTTAAATTACTTTTTTTATTGAGGTAAAATTTATATAACATAAAATTCATCATTTTAGCCATTTAAAATCATACAATTCATGACTTTTGGTACATTCACAATATTGTGTAACTACCATCACTGCCTAATTCCAGAACAGGAAATTCTGTACCAGTTAAGTGGTCACTCCCCATCCCCTGTCCTCCCAGCCTCTGACAACCATTAATCTGCTTTTTGGCTGTCTCGATTTGCCTATTCTGGACATTTCATATAAATTAATTAATACAACATGTGGTCTTTTGTTACTGGCTTCTTTCACTTGGAATAAGGTTTTCAAAGTCCACCCATGTTGTAGCATCAGTCAGTCAGTCCTTCATTCCTTTAATGGCTGAATAATATTCTGCTGTACATTATTCAGCCCTAACGACGGTTGTATAATGCATTCGAACATTACACCACATTTCATTTATTCATTCAATTGATGCACATTCAGATTGCTTTCACATTGTGGCTGTAAAGAATAATGCTGTTTGAATATTCATGTACAGACAGTCCCTGACATATGATGGCTTAACTTACGATTTTTCAACTTTATAGTGGTGCAAAAATGATGTGTATTCAGTAGAAACCATACTTCAAATACCCATATGACCATTCTGCTTTTTACTTTCAGTACAATAGTCAATAAATTACATGAGATATTCAATACTTTATTATAAAATAGGCTTTGTCTTAGACCAGGGGTGTCCAATCTTTCGGCTTCCCTGGGCCACATTGGAAGAAGAAGAATTGTCTTGGGCCACATATAAATTACACTAACACTAATGATAGCTGATGAGCTAAAAATAAATCACCAAAAAGTCTCATAATGTTTTAACAAAGTTGACAAGTTTGTGTTGAGCTGCATTCAAAGCTGTTCCTGGGCTTTAGCAGCCCACAGGCCATGGGTTGGACAAGCTTGTGTTAGACGATTTTGCCCAACAGTAGACTAATATAAGTGTTCTGAGCATGTTTAAGTTACATTAGGTTATGCTATGATGTTTGGTAGGTTAGGTGTATTAAATGCATTTTCAACTTGTGATATTTTCAACTTACAGTGGGTTTATCATCAGGATGTAACCCCATCATAAGTCAAGGGGCACATGTACAGAGTTTTTTTGACTATGCATGTTTTTCCTTTTTTTTTTTCAAGATGGAGTCTCACTCTGTCACCCAGGCTGGAGTGCAGTGGCTGGATCTCAGCTCACAGCAAGCTCTGCCTCCCGGGTTTATGCCATTCTCCTGCCTCAGCCTCCCAAGTAACTGGGATTACAGGCGCCCGCCACCTCGCCCGGCTAGTTTTTTTTTTTTTTTTTTTTTTTTTTGTATTTTTTAGTAGAGATGGGGTTTCACCGCGTTAGCCAGGATGGTCTCGATCTCCTGACCTCGTGATCTGCCCGTCTCAGCCTCCCAAAGTGCTGGGATTACAGGCTTGAGCCACTGCGCCTGGCCATGTTTCTCTTAAGTTACACTAAGGAGTGAAATTTCTGGGTCATATGGTTGCTTTATGTTTAACATTTTGAGGACCCGTCAAAGTATTTTCCAGAGTGGCTGTACTATGTACATTTCCAACAGTAATGTACCAGGGTTCCAATATTTCCACATCCTCAGTGCTTATTGTGTTTTCATCCTTCCCAACCTAGTAGGTGTGAACCACGTTTTCTTTATGCATTCCCCAGCACTTGATGGACATTTGGGTTGTTCCCACCTTTTTACTATTATAAACAATGCTACAAATAATACTGTGAACAACTGTGTACAACACAGGTGTGTGTTCAAACATTGTGTTTGAACATATGTTCTTCAATCTCTTGGGTATATAACTAAGAATGGAATGGCTGGGTCATATGGTAATTCTGTGTTTAATTTTTGAGGAACTGCAAAACTCGTTTTTACAGTGGCTGCATCATTTTATATCTCTGCCAGCAGTGGGATTCCTGCAAACTCTCATCAACAGGCAATGAAAAGTGATAAGCACATTTTCTTTGACTCTCATTTCATTTTGCCTCTTTTATTTGGAAATTTAAATAATAGAAATCGACAAAGAGGAGAGTAGGCATGTTTATATTTATCACCCAGAAATGAACAACATTAATGCTTTGTTTAGGCTTCAGATATTTTTAAGTAAATAGAACATAACAGATTAAAAAACCTAAGCCCCCTTTTCGCCATTACCCCACCTATTATGTGGCCCCCTCTCCAGAGATAATCATTATCACAACTTGGTATCCATCCTTCTAGACTATATCTTATTAGTATTACAAATATTACAAATACATTACATGTCTCAATATGTTCTTTAAACTTTAAGTATGTGCTATCGTACTGTTTTCATCCTGCAACTTGCCTTTTTTCTAAGAAGAACTTTCTTGAGATATATAACTGGCACACAATAAACTGCACATATTTAATGCATAGTCGGATGAGTTTGGACATATGCCTACAATAAACTGCACATATTTAATGCATAGTCAGATGAGTTTGGACATACGCTTACATCCATGAAGCCATCACCACAGTCAAGTTAACAGACATAACTGTAAGCTCCAAAGTTTCCTTGTGTCCCTTTATTTTGGGATATGTGCATGGATGGTGAAAACATTTAACACAAACTGTCATCTTTAATAAATTTTAAAGTGTATACTATAGCACTGTTGACTGTGTATTAATACGATGCTAAATAGATCTCTTCAACTAATTCATTTTGCATCACTGAAATTTTATATCAATTAACTCTCCATTTTCCTTTCCCCTGAAACATTCCTTTTAAAATAAATAGTTTTTTTTTTTTTTTTTTTTGAAGTCTATCCAGTGATGTGCTAGTAGATGTTTAACAATCAGCTCCTGTGGAGAGGGGATGATTTGTGGCTTTTGCTAATTTCCATGTTGTAAATACTCCTAACATAGCTTATACCAAGCTATACATGCAACATCAACCAGCTCACAAAACTGAAATGTTAGCATTTAGTTCTCATGAGCTAGCTTCAGTGTGCCACTAAATCCATCCCTATTGATGTTGAGATCTGAGTTTTTATTTTTTATATCCTTAAGACTGTATCACAGTGTTTTTATCCATCACCCTATTGATGGACGTGTAGACTATGTCTAGGCCTTCACTGTTACAAAATGGTGCTACAGTAAACATTCTTCTGCATAGCCCTTGTGTGCAGAAGGTATGTTTATTAGATGTGGAAACACTGTTCTCTGAAGTAGTTGCCCAGTTCACCCACTTCACAAGCAGTATGTGAGAGATCCTATTTCCCCACAACCTTGCAATACTTCATCTTGTCAGACTTGCTTTTGCCCATCTAAAGGTTATAATTCCATTTATTTATTTATTATAATTCCATTTATTTATTTATTTTTTATTTTATTTTATTTTATTTTTTGAGACAATCTCTCACTCTGTCGCCCAGGCTGGAGTGCAGTTACGCGATCTCGGCTCACTGCAGGCTCCACCTCACAGATTCATGCCATTCTCCTGCCTCAGCCTCCTGAGACTACAGGCCACCCGCCACCATGCCCAGTTACTTTTTTGTATTTTTAGTAGAGACAGGGTTTCACCGTGTTAGCCAGGATGGTCTCCATCTCTTCAGCCTCCCAAAGTGCTGGGATTACAGGCATGAGCCACTAAGCCTGGCCAATTCCATTGACTTTTTAACATAGTTGTCCCTCACTGTGAGATCCAGTAACTATTCATAATTACCTATACGTTTATAATTTCATTTTCCCCCATTTAATTCCAGTATTCATCTGTCTCTAGTTGATTGTAATGAATACAAGAGGCTGTTGTGGAGTATCAATGCCAGACCCCAGATAAGGACAACATGGTTACATAGCTTCTCTCTGAATTTAAGAGAAATGTATAGCTTTAATTTAGGAATTTAGAAATAGAAGCTAAGGTGTGTGTAAGACTATATTGGTTATTACAGCCTTTACCTGCAAGCAACAAAGAACCACAGTAACCGTGACTTAAACAAGTGTGCTGGGTGTTTATTTCAAGCAATAAGAAGTCAGAAGCTAGTAAAGGAGGCAGTGGTGCCATCCTGGACCCAGGCTCCTGCCATCCTTCTCTGCTACCCTTAGCTGTAGGCTGTAATTCTCATGCTCCTCATCTCAGGGTTGCAAGATGGCTGCCGCAGCTTTAGGCTTCACATCAGCACTCAAGGCGGAAGGAGCAGTGCTTGAGTAGAAACACAACAGTGTTCACGTAAATACCTAGAAACCTTTTGTCAGCATCACTAACCAGACCTGTGTCACGGGCCACCCGATGTATTAGGCAAGTATTTAATGGGATATATTTTCTCTCATCCTCTGAACAAAATTGTATTCTGTTAGGATGGGAAACGGGAAGATGGGAATTATCTGCCACAAGAGTTATTTGGAATGTGGTTTCTCATAGTAGCATCAAATTGAGTGAATACTGGGAAATTATTCAGAGATATATACCATCCAAACCAAGAACAACCACCACAGAACACACAGTCGCCACATTCCATTGCTTTATAGGCTGCTGTTTTGTTATTTTACACTATCTATTAGATATCTAAATTTCACTTCTCTTTGTTCCTTTTTGCCAATTCAAAAAGAATTTAAAATGTTAGAATGGACAAATACTAATGAGGCACATGTTATCTAATGATGAGTTTTCAGGCATTCCTTGTGCCATGAACATGAAGAAAACAGAATCATTATAGGCTCTAGGGTGCAGTAGAGATGCACATGGGACTAAAACAACTTGCATTTGTCATTTACTGTTTTGTTTGTAGGACAAGTCTCTTTTAATGTCTCATATTATTGACATAACTCATGAATGCTTTTTTCCAGAGTTGATGACACTTAACAATATGTGCAGGCAGGACCGAAAAAAGGTGTGGTGCCTTCCAGCCCACAAATCAAAGGTGAGTCACGAGAATGCTGTCCATTAAACAGGAAGGAGGAGAATTGGATATGGAAGTAGGACATGCATTAGATTCCACAGCAATTAGGCTTTTCTATAAAAGAAGCAGCTGCTTTTGGAACTTGAAAGTAGAATAAAAGAGGAGCATTTAAAGGAGTTCTTGAAGAAGGCACACCAAGGTACTTGACTAATTGTAGTTAGCTAACGAATACCACCTGTAATAAAACCTGAATTGTGGAAGGGAATCATTGATCAACTTCCTAGGAATACCCTGTCACTGTACTGTACCTGCAGTGGACACAGCATTCGGACACAAAGACAGTGGGTGTGCAGGTGTGTGTCTGTGTCATTTGGTTATATTCATTTACTGCAGTTTCCATTTTATACATTATTCTAGTATAGGTCAGAGAAGCAAAGAGTCATCTACTATCAGGGGCTTGTTTTACATTTTACATGCCTAGTGGAAGGATTTCCCTTCTAACTTTGCTAGATTCTAAGCCTGAAATGAGAGGAAAAAAACACTTGAACTATCGTTTAAGTTCCATATCCAAGTCTGATCTATTCCACAGGAGTTTTTAAAAAGAAGACAATGTAACTCTATATCCTGAAGCAGCATGGCAGCAAATCAAGGAACAAAACTTAAATCTACTGTCCCTCTTTTTCCCACTGCTCTCTACCTTGTAGGGTAACAGAGAAACTTTGATGGGATGTTCAACTTCAGTAATTTTGACTCCATTTATTAGGAAATAATATTTTCCTTACAATATATAACTGAAGTATTTTCTCCATTGTGATTTTCCTTATGTCTGAGAACACAGAGATCCTTGGAAGTCAGGCAGAGATGAGTTCAAATCCTGACCCTGTCACTTAGTAGTTGTGCAACTCTGACTGCATTACTCAGCCTTGGCAAATCTCCATATCTTAACCTGAAAAATGGGGATAATACTTTATGTGTTTTGCAGAGTTTGTTGTGAACATTGAGTGAGATTAGGTAAAGTGCCTAGCACCATGCCTGGAATTACTGAGTGCTTAAATGTAAACTGCAGATTAGTAGGATTTGATCTGTGACTTAACTTCATATACTTATTTAGGAAAGCATATATTTTGTCACATAAGGCAAGTACTTGATTATTAACAAGAATGGTCTTCCTCAACATTGTGGAAACAGTGCACACCTCAACAACTGTGCACTGCCTTTACGTTTGTGTACATGTACTTATGGAAGGGAGCTAGACACTTTCACCTTCATCAAGTTGCTGTGCCAGTGAAATGATAGTTAGAATTTCATACCTGACACATGGGGGGCTTAGCAGATGTTAGCTCCCTTCCACTGTGTCCCCTACTTTCTGAATCACTCTGTGCCTCCATAAGTGTATCTTTTCTCTTAGAAGGGCCATCGAGAGGTGGGTGCAGAGGAATGATTCTGGGGCCAGGGATCTTCCTCCAGGGCCCTTGAAGTCAGACTCTTTACTTGTTTTGGATGATCACTAAGCTATTTGGATTAACACAGCTAAGAGATACAATGGCTCTCTCCATTTCACAGATTAACAGGACCAGAAAATCAGTATGAAGAAAGCATTTACTGAGTGTCATCACCAAGATGGCAAAATAGAAGGCAACCTGCTCATATCCCCCAACTACAATATGGGTACAAGAATTTTTGTACACATCTACAGTCAAAAGTCCATCAGTGGGAGCCTCAGGATTCAGGTAGGAGTTTGTGAAACCCTGAGAGGGCCCAAGACCTAGGAGGGTTGTTTTGAAAGTACAGACCAACACCCAGGTCAGCTGATCTGGTGAGCTTGCTTCCAGGTTCATGCCTGGAAATGGCCAAGAAACTTTCTGCATGGATAGGATCATTCCCCAACTACAGAAGGAGGGGCAAGAACTGAGACTGGGTCCTCTTGGGATCTGCTGTTGGCTACAGCCCTCTTTGGCCTTGAGCTTGCAACCAAAACTATCTGCCAAGGAGTCTAGAAGGAATTGTGCATACTAGTGCCTTGGCAGAAAGACTCATTTGCCCACTGACATCAGTCTCAGCAGTGAACCTGGAAGTGGCCCTGTGGCTCTGCTCCAGCCTTTCTCAGCTGATGTCTCAGTTCAGAGGTGCTCATGTAAGGACCCAGAAGGAGACTTGCCCATATCCCACAACCCAAAAGTCTGACTGTCCCCAACACATTTGCCAACCTCTATCTCATAGCACATCCTAAGTAGACTCAGTCTCAGCTGCACCCTGCCCTCTGCAGCAACCAGGGAACTATCCTATTTGTGCTGAGACCTGCTGGGAGATGTGTACTTGTCTGGCCCAACAAGACGGGCTCTTTAGCTTCCATCCTTTAGCAGATCCCAAGGAGACCCAGACTCAGCTCCAGCCCGTCCTACTGTAGACAAGAAACTATCTTATTTGTGAGACACTTGCTGGGTGATATAAACTCCTCTGAGCTGAGACTGGGCTCTCCAGTCTCTCAAAGCAGATTCCACGGGGCCCAGTCTCAGCTGTAGCCCCTACTGCTGCAGTCTAGGAACTACCCAACTCATACCAGCTGGGTGATACATGTTCATCTGAGACAATGAGATAGGCCCACCAGCTGCTTCTCACAGCAGTTTCTGAAGTGGTCCAGTCTCAACTCCATCTCCTCTTGCTGCAGTTGAGAATTGCAGAGACACACTTGTCTGGGCCACAAGGACAGTTTTCTGGACTCAGGTCCCTCAGTCCAGTATCTGCCTGGGGTCTTCCCTAAGTCCATCTGGGCTGGAAAGCCATGTCAACCTCAGAGTCCTCATGAAACTCATGGCTAGCCTGGGCTTGGAGTGTCCTCTAGTGCTGAGATGGCTGCAGTGATCACAGGCTCAGGGAACACAACAGTCAGTCAGGTTAGAATCCAGAAGACCCTCTGAAGGACAGGCACAAACAAAGCCAGAATGCAAAGACTAAAATACCTAATTTCTAAATATGCAGACATTGTTGTACTTCTACAAGCATCAGAAACATTCAGGGAAATATGACCTAACAAATGAGTTAAACAAGATGCCAGAGACCAATGCTACAGTGATAGAGATGTGTGGTCTCTCAAATAATTCAAAATAGCTGCTTTAAGGAGACTCAATGAAATTCCAGAAAACAGAAAATCAATTCAGAAATGTATCAGAAAAATTTAATAGAGACATTGAAAATTTTAAAACCAAACAAAAAATCCTGGAGCTGAAAATACAATGAATGAAATGAAAAATGCAATATAGAGCATCAATAGCAGAATTAATCAGTGAGAGATTATTTTAATATACTCAGAGAAGAAAAAAGAAAAAGGAATACAAAGAATGAACAAAGCTTACAGTATCTATGAGACAACATCAAAAAATAAAATATTCACTATTGGAATTAAAGAGGGAACTTAGAAAGACAAAGGGGTAG
Organism: Rhinopithecus bieti; assembly: GCF_001698545.2. Taxonomy (NCBI): domain Eukaryota; kingdom Metazoa; phylum Chordata; class Mammalia; order Primates; family Cercopithecidae; genus Rhinopithecus; species Rhinopithecus bieti. The sequence continues at coordinate 1,200,755 of NW_016814509.1, read as the reverse complement.
AAAGCTTATTCAAAGTAATAACAGAAAGCTTTCCAACCCTGGAGAAATATACAAATACCCAAGCTAGAAGAGCAAAGATCACCAATCAGATTCAACCCAAATAAGAATATCCCAAGACATATTACATTGAACTTGCAAAAATGAAAGACAAAGAGAGGATTCTAAAAGCAGCAAGAGAAAAGAGGCAAATAACATGTAAGGGAGATCCAGTACTCCTGGCATCAGACTTCTCAGCAGAAACTTTTCAGGCCAAGAGGGAGACGATAATATTGAGAGTGTTGTAGGAAAAAAATCACCAACCAAGAATACTGTATCAAGAAAAGTTCTTCAGAAATGGAGAGACAAAGACTGTCCCAGACAGACTATTATATTTACAGCAACCAGAACTGTCCCACAAAAAATGCTAAAGGAAATTCTTCAAACTGAAAGAAAAAGACTCTAATGTAATTATTATAGTAATATTGTAATTGTGATCATTAAATCACTTATATCTTTGGTCAGAAGACTAAAAGCCAAAACTATTAAAATAATAATGAAAATAACTTGTTAAGAGACAGGCAATAAAAAAGAGTAATTGGTGACATCAAAAATTGTAAATGTGGAGGAAGAAGGGAGTTAATCTGTTTGGGTTTTTTGTTTTTGTCTTTGCTTTTTGATGATCAAAATTAAGTTGGTATCAGTTTTAAATACCTGTTATAACTGTAGAATGTGTTTTGTAAGCTTAATGGTAACTACAAAGCTAAAACCTATAACAGATAGACTAAAAATAAAAAGTAACAAATTAAAACATACTACTAGAGAAAAATCACTTAACCACAAAGAAAGACAAAGAAAGGAAGAGAGGAGTTACATACAACTAGTAAACAAGTAACAAAATGGCAGCAGTGAGGCCTTATCTATCAATAGTAACACTGAATGTAAATGGACTAAATTCTCCAATTAAAAAAACAGAGTAGCTGCATGGATTAAAAAACAAGACCCAACAATATGCTGTCTACAAGAAACTCACTTCAGGCCAGGCATGGTGGCTCAAGCCTGTAATCCCAGCACTTTGGGAGGCCGAGACGGGCAGATCACGAGGTCAGGAGATCGAGACCATCCTGGCTAACATGGTGAAACCCCGTCTCTACTAAAAAAAAAAAAAAAAAAAAAGTACCCGGGCGAGGTGGCGGGCGCCTGTAGTCCCAGCTACTCGGGAGGCTGAGGCAGGAGAATAGCATGACCCCGGGAGGAGGAGCTTGCAGTGAGCCAAGATCGCGCCACTGCACTCCAGCCTGGGCAACAGAGCCAGACTCCGTCTCAAAAAAAAAAAAAAAAAAAAAAAAGAAACTCACTTCACCTGTAAAGACACACATAGACTGAAAGTGAAGGGATAGAAAGATGATATCCCATGCAATGGAAACCATAAAAGAACAGGAGTAACTATATAAGCTAAAATAGACTTTAAAAACTGTGAAAAGAGATAAATAAGGTTATTATATAATGATTGAGGTCAATTCAGCTAGAGGATATAACAAGAGTAAATATATATGCACCCAACACCAGAACACCCAAATATGCAAAGCAAATATTAATAGAGCTAAAAGGAGAGATAAACTGTAGTGCACCAGTAAGAGGGGATTTCAACATCCTACTTTTGACAATGGAAAGATCATCTAGGCAGAAAATTAACAAAGAAACATCAGAGTGAAACTGTACACCAAATGGACCTAACAGATATTTACAGAATATTTCACCCAACTTCTACAGAATACACATTCTTCATCAGCACATGGAACATTCTCCAGGACAGACTATATGTTGGACCATGAAACAAGTCTCAACAAATACAAAAAAGTGGAAATTATATCAAGTATCTTTTCTGACCACAATAAATAAAATGAAGAATGTTAAAAACTGTACAAATACATGGAAATTAAACAGCATGCTTCCAGACAACCAATTGGTCAGTGAAGAAACTAAGAAGGAAATTTAGAAATTTCTTGAAAAAAATAAAAATGGAAACAAAACATACAAGAATCTATAGGATACAGAAAAAGTAGTACTAACATGAAATTTTATAGCAGTAAACATCCATATTTTTAAAAAGAGACTCAAAATAAACAACCTAACTATGCACATCAAGCAACTAGAAAAGCAAGAACAAACCAAACCCAAATTTAGTAAAAGGAAAGAAATAATAAAGATCAGAGCAGAAATAAATGAAATGAGACTAAAAAAAATTTAAAAGATCAACAAAACAAAAGTTGGTTTCTTGAAAAGATAAACAAAATTGATAAACCTTTAGCTAGACTAAGATAAAAATAAAGAAGACCCAAGCAAATAAAATCAGAGACAAAAAAGGAAACATTACAACTAATACCACAGAAATACAAAGAATCGTTAGACGATCATGAACAACTATACACAAACGGAAATGTCTAGAAGAAATGGATAAACTCCTGAACACATACTCTACCATGATTGAACCATGAAGAAATAGAAAACCTAAACAGACCAATAACAAGTCATGAGATCAAAGCTACAATAAAAAGTCTCCCCTCAAAACTTGGGACCTGCCAGATTCACTTCTGAATTCTAGCAAACACTTAAGGAAGACCTAATACCAATTCTACTCAAATTATTTCAAATAAGTGAAGAGGAGAGAAACTCATTCTACCAGGCCAGCATTATCCTGATACCAAAACCAGACAAACACACTACCAAAAACAAAAAAGAAAAGAAAAATCCAACTGTGGGCCAATATCCCTGATGAACATACATGTAAAATCCTCCACAAAATACTAGCAAACAGAATTCAAAAACATTAAAAAGATCTTTCACCATGATCAAGTGGATTCATCCCAGGGATGCAAGGATGGTTCAACATATGCAAATCAATAAACATGATACATCACATCAACAGAATGAAGGACAAAAACCATGTGATTATTTCAATGAATGTTGAAAAAACATTCAGTTAAATTCAATGTCCCTTCTTGAAAAAAAGTCCTCAACAAACTTGGTATAAAAAGAACATACCTCAGGCCAGGCACAGTGGCTCAGGCCTGTAATCCCAGCATTTTGGGAGGGTGAGACAGGTGGATCACTTGAAGTCAGGAGTTCAAGACCACCCTGGCCAATGTGGTGAAACCCTGTGATATGGTTTGGCTGTGTAACCCACCCAAATCTCAACTTGAATTGTATCTCCCAGAATTCCCACATGTTGTGAGAGAGACCCAGTAAGAGGTAACTGTGTCATAGGGGCTGTCTTTCCTGTCCTATTCTGATGATAGTAAGTCTTGTGAGATCTGATGGGTTTATTAGGGGTTTCCGCTTTTGCTTCCTTCTTATTTTTCTCTTGCCACCACCATGTAAGAAGTGCCTTTCACCTCCTGCCATGATTCTGAGGCCTCCCCAGCCATGTGGAACTGTAAGTGCAGTTAAACCTCTGTTTGTTCCCAGTTTTGGGTATGTCTTTGTTAGCAGCATGAAAATGAAATAATACAGTAAATTGGTACCAGTAGAGCAGGGCGTTGCTGAAAAGATACCTGAAAATGTGGAAGCGACTTTGGAACTGGGTAACAGGCAGAGGTTAGAACAGTTTGGAGAACTCAGAATAAGACAGGAAAATGTGGAAAAGTTTGGAGCCTCCTAGAAGCTTTGACAAAAATGCTGATAGTGATATGAACAATAAGGTGCAGGCAAAGGTGGTCTCAGATGGAGGTGAGGAATTTTTTGGGAACTGGAGCAAAGGTGACTCTTGTTATGTTTTAGCAAAGAGACATTTTGCCCCTGGTCCTAGAGATTTGTGGAAATTTTGAACTTGAGAGAGATGATTTAGGGTATCTGTTGGAAGAAATTTCTAAGCAGCAAAGCATTCAAAAATGTGACTTGGGTGCTGTTAAAAAGCATTCCATCTTAAAAGGGAAACAGAGCATAAAAGATCAGAAAATTTGCAGCCTGATGATGTAGTAGAAAAGAAAAAACAATTTTTTGAGGAGAAATTCAAGCTGGCTGCAGAAATTTGGATAAATAGCAAGGAGCCTCATATTAATCCCCAAGACCAGGGGTAAAGTGTCTCTCCAGGCCATGTCAGAGACCTTCACAGCAGCCGTTCCCATCACAGGCCTGGAGGCCCAGGAGGAAAAAGTGGTTTTGTGGGCCAGACCCAGAGGGGTACCCATGCTGGTGCCCTGTGTCCCAGCCACTCCAGCCATGGCTGAAAGGGGCCAACAAAGAGCACAGGCTGTGGCTTCAGAGGGTTGAAACCCCAAGCCTTGGTAGCTTCTGCATGGTGTTGAGCTTGTGGGTACACAGAATGGAGGTTTGGGAACCTTGGCCTAGATTTCAGAAGATGAATGGAAATGGCTGGATGCCCAGGCAAAAGTTTGCTGCAGGGGTGGGGCCCTCATGGGGAACCTTTGCTAGGATGGTGTGGAAGGGAAATGTGGGGTCAGAGCCCCCACATAGAATCCCTACTAGGGCACTGCCTACTGGAGCTATGAGAAGAGGGCCACTGTACTCCAGATCTCAGAATAGTAGATCCACCAACAGCTTGCACCATGCACCTGGAAAAGCTGCAGACACTCAATGTCAGCCCATGAAAGCAGCCAGGAGGGAGGTTGTACCCTGCAAATCCACAGGGGTGGAGCTGCCCAAGACCATGGAAACCCACCTGTTACATCAGCGTGACCTGGATGTGAGACCTGGAGTTAAAGGAGATCATTTTGAAGCTTTAAAATCTGACTGCCCCACTGCATTTTGGACTTGCATGGGACCTGTAATCCATTGTTTTGGCCAGTTTCTCCCAATTGGAATGGCTGTATTTACCCAATACCTGCACTACATTGTATCTAGGAAGTAACTAGCTTGTTTTTGATTTTACAGGCTCACAGGCAGGAGGGACTAGCCTTGTTTTAGATGAGACTTTGGACTGTGGACTTTTGGGTTAATGCTGAAATGAGTTAAGACTTTGGGGGACTGTTGGGAAGGCATGATTGGTTTTGAAATGTGAGGACATGAGATTTGGAGGAGCCAGAGGCAGAATGATGTGGTTTGGCTGTGTCCTCACCCAAATCTCAACTTGAATTGTATCTCCCAGAATTCTCATGTGTTGTGGGAGGGACCCAGCGGGAGGTAACTGAATCATGGGGCCTGGTCTTTCCCATGCTATTCTTATGATAGTGAATAAGTCTCATGAGATCTGATGGGTTTATCAGGGGTTTCTGTTTTTGCTTCTTCCCCAGTTTTCTCTTGCCGCTGCCATGTAAGAAGTGCCTTTTGCCTACTGCCACGATTCTGAGGCCTCCCCAGCCACGTGGAACTGTAAGTCCAATTAAATCTCTTTTTGTTGCCAGTTTTGGGTATGTGTTTATCAGCAGTGTGAAAATGAACTAATACAGTAAAAGAGAACCCTAATACAACCTGTCTCTACTAAAACAACACAAAAAAAGAGCGAGGGATGGTGGTGCACATCTGTAGTCCCAGACACCTGGGTGGCTGAGGCAGGAGAATTGCTTGAACTTGGGAGGTGGAGGTTGCAGTGAGCCGAGACCACACCACTGCACTCCCAGCCTGGGTAGCAGAGCAAGACTCCATGTTAAAAAATAAAAGAGAGACAGAAAAAGAAGAAAAAGAGAGAGAGAGAGGGGGAGAGAGAGAGAGAGAGAGAAAGAAAGGGAAAGAGAGAGAGAGGAAGGAAAGGAAGGAAAGGAAATACCTCAGTGTGATAAGGGCTGCCGCATATGAGAATCCTACAGCTAATATTAAATGGGAAAAGGTGGAAAGCCTTTGCACTAAGAACTAGAATAAGACAAGGATGCCCACTTTCACTGCTTTTATTCAACACAGTACTAGCCAAAGCAATTAGTCAAGAGAAGGAAATAAAGGGCATGCAGATTGGAGAGGAAGAAGTTGAATTACCCTTGTTTTCAAACAACTTGATCTTATATTTAGAAAAACCTAAAGAGTCCACCAAAAAAACCTATTAGAGGTGACAGATTCACCAAAGTTGTAGGATATAAAATCAACATACAAAAATCAGTAAAATTTCTGTATACCAGCTGCCAACAATCTGCAAAAGAAACCAATAAAGTAATCTTACAACATCTACAAATAAAATGCCTAGGAATAAATTTAGGAGGTAGAAGACTTCGACAAGGAAAACTACAAAACATCCATTAAAGAAATTGAGGAGGATAAAAAGAAAGGGAAAGACATCCCATGCTCACTTTTCAGAAGAATTAATGTTGTTAAAATGACAATACTACCCAAAGCAATATACAGATTTGATGCAATTCCTATAAAAATACCAATGACAATTCTTCACAGAAATAGAAAAAAAATCCTAAAATTTATATGAAACCACAAAAGACACCAAATATCCAAAGCAATCCTGAGCAAAAAGAACAAAGCTGGAGGCATCACATTACCTGACAGGTCAGACACAGTGGCTCACTCCTGTATTCCCAGCACTTTGGGGAGGCCTAGGTGGGTAGATTGCTTCAAGCCAGGAGTTTGAGACCAGTCTGGCAAACATGGCAAAACCCTGTCTCTATTAAAAATACAAAAACTAGCTGGGCGTGGTGGTGGGCCCCTGTAATCCCAGCTACTCGGGAGGCTGAGGCAGGAGAATCACTTGAACCCAGGAGGCGGAGGTTGCAGTGAGTTGAGATTGCATCACTGCACTCCAGCCTGGGCATCAGAGAGTGACTCTGTCTCAAAAAACAAACAGACAAACAAACAAACAAATTGTACTACAGAGCTATAGTGGCCAAAAAAGCATAGTGCTGGTATAAAAACAGACACATGTAGACCAATGAAACAGAATGAAGAACTCAGAAATAAGTCTGTGTACTTAAAGCCAACTCATTTTCAACAAAGGAACCAAGAACACATATTGGGGGGAAAAGTCTCCTTAATAAATGGTGCTGGGAAAACTGTGTATCTGTATGCAGAAAAATAAAATGAGATCCCCATCTTTCATCATATACAAGTATCAACCAAAAATGAATTCAAGACTTCAATGTAAGACCTAAAACTATGAATCTGCTAGAAGAAAACACTGAAGAAATGCTACAGGACATTGATTTGGGCAAATATTTTTGGGGGTAGGACCTCAAAAGCATAGGGAGTCAAAGCAAAAATAGAAAAATCGAAAACTGAGATTACATCAAGCTAAGAAGCTTCTAGACAGCAAAGGAAGCAACAAAGTGTAGACACAGCCTTCAGAATGGAAGAACATATCTGCAAACTATTCATCTAACAATGAATTAACAAATAGAATATGTAAGAAACGTAAACAATTCAATAGCAAAATAACAAATAATCTGATTTTTTTAATGTTCAAAAGACCTAGGTAAACATTTCTCGAAAGAATACATACAGATGGCCACAGGTAGATTAGAAATGCTCAACATCACTAATCATCAGAGAAATGCAAATCAAAACCACAATGAGTTATCAACTCACTTCAGTTAGAATATCTATTATCAAAAAGAGAAAAAAATAACAAATGCTGGCAAGGATGCAGAGAAACAGGAACCCTATTATAATGTTGGTGGGAATGTAAGGTACAATAACCACTATGAAAACAGTATGGAGATTTCTCAAAAAACTGAAAACTACCATATGATCCAGCAGTCTCACTGCTGGGTATATATCCAAAAGAAGTCAATATATCGAAGAGGTATCTGTACTCCAATGTTTACTGTAGAATTCTTCACAATAGCCAAGATTATGGAATCAACCTGTGTCCGTCAATAGATGAATGGATAAAGAAAATGTGGTATATATTCACAATGAAATATTATTTCCCCACAAACATAATGAAATCCTGTCATTTGTAGCAACATGGACGGAACTACATGTTATTGGGCACCAGTGTCACATATTTTCATTTATGTGTGTGAGTCTAAAAAGTGGATCTCCTGGAAGTGGACAGTAGAATGGTGTTTATCAGAGGAGAGGCAGGAAGCAGGGGCAGGAGGAATGAAGAGAAGTTGGTTAATGGGTACAAAAATAAAATTAGAAGGAAGAAGTTCTAGTATTCAACAGTACAGTAAGAAAATTATAGTTAATAATTTATTGTATCAAAATAGCTAGAAGAACTGTAATGTTCCCAACACAAAAAGATAAGTGTTTAAGATGACAGATATCCCAATTAACCTGATTTGATCATTACACATTGTATATATATGTCAGAATATCACACATACCCCACAAATATGTACAACTGTGATACATCAATTAAAAATACAAAAAAAGGAGGGGGCAGGCATGGTGGCTCATGCCTGTAATCCCAGCACTTTGGAAGGCCAAGGCAGGAGGATTGCTTGAGCCCAGGAGTTGAGACCAGCCTGGGCAACATAGTAAGACTCCATCTCTCCAAATGTTTAAAAAATAATTCTCCGGGTGTGGTGGTACACACTTGTAGTCCCAACTACTTGGGAGACTGAGGTGGGAGGATCATTTGAGGCTGGGAGGTCAAGGCTACAGTGAGCTGTGATTGTACTGCTGCACTCCAATTTGGGCACCAGAACAAGGCTCTGTCTCTAAAAAAATCACACAAAAAAGAGAAGACATAACTTACTGCCAAAGTGAGAAAGACACTGGGATAAGTTCAGATTGAGACCTATAGTTCCTAGTTCAGGCAACACTTGAAGACAGAAGGGGCCTATCATAACATGGAGTTGGGAGTTGTATGGTTTTTTCCTCTGGCTAACCTAAGCATTGGCTTAGAGGTTTTCAGAGTAGGGGAAGACAGAGAATACTTCTCTGAAAGACTCCCTTCATTTTCCTCCTACAGAGAGGGTTTCCTTTAGGTTCACATTTGTTATGTCGTTGGCTCTGACCATGGTGCTGAATCCTCTGAACTTGAAAACTGAACTCCTACAAAGGTAATAGATTCAAACTCCTAGTTGTGAGATGTGCTAGAAGTGATAAGGGGAAGTGCAGCACCCCTCCTCTCTTCTGTACTTCTACCAACCTTATCTGCTCCCTTGAACTCCTTTTGAGGTATAAAATATAGGGGAAATTTCTGGCTAAAATGTATAGATTCGGATGCTCCCGGTTCCTGAAAGCCATCTACATATGAGTAGTTCTTTGAATTGTCAGAAAACCTGGCCCCAAAGTAAACTCAAGGCAGGCCTAGCACAATATTTTTCCCATTTATGGGGAATGATAAGAGGTATGTCATTGTTCCTAAGATAACCACAAGGGCTTCTGCTCAGTGTGGGTGTTCCTGACTTCCCTGGAGTCAGCAGCAGTGGGCTGCTTCGTTGCTGACATTCAGCAAATGTGTGTTTATATAAAGCTCTGTCATAGGTTAATCCTCCAGAATCCCACAATCTGCAGGGAATAGTACTTTCCATGCCAATTTGATTCAACACAGAGAGTACCTATATTATACTAGGCATATGCTGGCAATATGGACCCTGAATCAAGAAGTTTATAGTCTACTTGGTGAGAAAAATATGCATATGAGTGATGCAAAGCAGAATGCACTGTGTGTGTTACCAGAGATCCCATGTATTAGACTGATAGTGACAGGACAGTGGTCTATTCTGATCTGGAACCTGACCAGAGACAGTCCTCGGAGTACTGAGCTATGAACTCGTCCTTCCCCTCACCTTCCATTTCAAGCTAGGGGTGGACATATCTGAGTTGGTGGAGTCTGGTCAACTACAAACCTGTTTTTAGAGTTGAATTCTGTGCTATGAGACTCTGGTCATCAATCATGGAACTCCTGCTTTCTGGGAGCTTGTGTGGATTGTTTATTCTTCCAAGGACTGCTAACCAGTGAGAAGATAAGACAGGCTGGGGCAGAAAGTGTTTAATCTGCTCCCCAGACACACACTGCAGCTCCATCCCACCAGCATCTGCAAACACAAGGCAGAGAGATTAGTGTGTGGACGTGGCACAAACAAAGGGATGCACGGGGATTGGTTTAGGAGGGAGACACCACAGGATGAGCCTTTCCTCTAGGGGACCTGGGAGAGGGTCAAGCAACAGGAGCAGAGGGTCTTGCCTCTCATTCAACATCAAGAGTCCTGCATCCCTCCTGGGATCCCTGTCTCAGAGCTTAAGGACTTCAGAGAGACGGTGTGGTATGTGAGCTAGACATCAACTTTGTCTAGAACAGCGGGGGTTTTTAGTAGCATGGAAGGGTGGCACTTGTGATCAGTTTAGCTGCTTAAGCCCATATCCTGAGCTGAGAAAAGCCTGAGGAGCAGAGTTCTGGGCACAGTACAGGAAACCTCCCCCCACCTCTCACTGCCTAGAGAGTACTTGGAGCAGGGTAGGTGCTCAATAAATTTTTACTGAACTGAATTCTTGCTGAGCTACTAAAGGAGAGGCGAACAGTTGCTTCTAAGGGCTGATACTATGCTCCAGAAAGCAGAGGAGTGTGTCATGTGTCTGGTCTTTTGGACTCACAGTAGACCTCACATTCTACAGCACTGAGGGGCTCCTGCTGCTGGCACAGAGACATGAGCTCAGGAGCAGCTCTCCCAGGGTCCCAGAACGCAGCCCATCTTCACCAGCCATAGCACCTTCAGATAAAAAAGGCCAACGCATATGTCCACAATCCTCTTTTTCTCTGTCACTTTCACTTCCCAGACATTTCAACAAGGTACTGCTATTGACCTTTGCTTCTATATAGGGAAAATAGGGCTAGTGGTGGTTTTTTTTTTTTTTTTTTTATTTTTTTTTATTTTTTTTATGCCCATCAGGACCCTTTCCAAGGCCATTTCAAAGTCATTCACAGCTACGGTGCCCACAAGAATCTCTTATCTGTTGACTCTTTTCCTTTGGAACTCAGTTCACATTTACATTTGTGCCAGCATCTTTCCCATCCAACTTTCTAATTTTTTGCTTTTTGACATAGAAAGCCGGCAAATGAGCTGGATTAGAACAGGAGTCCATGTACAATCCACACTTTATGCCTTTGTCCTTGTTCTCCTGCCTGCCCTTGACCTTCCTCTCTGGCCTGTTCAGTCACAGGAAGGAAGGGAGAGGCAGCTGTCTGCAAGAGTAAAACTGCCTCTTACAAAAGCATACCCGACGGCTGTCCTTTTTTCGGAGACCAGTTCTGACAGCTAAGAAGGCTGGCACCCAGCTGGCATCCTCTGGTACCTTTGTCCTGTCACCTCCTGCCAAACCAAGCCTCTGGCACAGTATTGGTTACCAACTTCTGCCAGGCCTGCACCATCTTCTGCCCAACCCACAGTGGGTGGCATCCAGCATGTTCGGGGTTGATACAGATTGGTTCAGGGCCATAATTCTGTGGACTTTTTTTTTTCATAGATGCAGAATTTGTAGGTGATAGAAGCACCACTATCTTTCTATCCTCCTCCTCTTTGACTTCCTCCTGTGACTTTTGGTGAACAAGGTCCTCATCCACCTACAGACCCCTTTCATCTCCAGGAGGAAGGGCTGTGTGCCTCCTGCCCCTCGTCTCTGCTGTGGCTGTAGGAAGTGCTAATCCCGAGACAGCAAGTCTGCACAGTTTGGCCCAAAGCTTCCTGGCCGCACCCACATACCAGGGCAGTGCCAGCTTGCTCCCTTCTAAGGCAGCATCTATTGTTTCCATACAGTGGGCAGGGTTGGCCATTCAGCGCATGGCCACCTGAGTGAAAAAAGCCTTTTCAAAACAGGGTGGCTTCAAAACAGTTGGCTACACTTTGTTCTTTGGCCCCTAAAGAGGAGAAAGAGTAAATGAGCGGGTTGGAGCTTCGCTAGAAGCAGACTATGGGAATTTAAAATCAACGCCAAAAATTCTTCCATCAGCTTATTAACAAAACACAATTTCTGTGGGGTTCCAAGCTCCATTCTTGGAAAAAGATCAAAGCCCACTGCAATGGGTGGCCATTATACCCAGATGGAATGGAGGAGAGAAAACCCTAGAGCTTCTTCCAGTCCTCACTGACCGAGGAAAGCTGTTCTTCCTTCTGATGCCTCTGTTTTAACAGCTGTAGAATGGAGGTAAATACTAAAAACATAAAAAACTAGCTGGACATGGTGGTGCACGCCTGTAGTCCCACCCACTTGGGAGACTGTGCTGGGAGGATCACCTGAGCCTGGGAAGTCGAGGCGGCAGTGAGCTGTGATCGCACCACTGCACTCCAGCTTGGGCAACGGGAGTGAGGCGAGACCCTGTCAAAAAAAAAAAAAGGCATATTAAATGAAAAAGACCTCTATTATGGCACAAACTCAGGAAATTTAAAGGACACAAAGGACAAACAGAATCTCCTCAAAACTTCCAGAGCAAAAGGGCCAGAAATCAGCATTGTATCAGACCTCTTCACAGCACTGGGGGCTAGAAAACCAAAGTCTGAGCCAGTCAGGAATTCCATAACCAGTGAAATGATCAATGAAATATGGGAAAATTAAAAACCTAAAAAAAATGACCTTTGTCAGAAAACTGAAGGATGTGTACACACACATACACACACACACAGTGACTGTGTGCAGGGTCTGAAAATGCCGAGGGGAATGTTACAGTTCTGTAAGGTTTAGGAATTCATTGTTAAGTACATTGTGAATTAAATTTTAAATGATGAAATTTTTCATTTCAGAGTTTATAAAAAGTTTTAAAAGGAAATCTAAAACTATGTAGTTATGATATCAACAGTATCTATATAATTATCAAAACCAATTCTTGAGTTAACAGAAAACTATGTTATAACTAGATTATGAAGGCGAATGGAGTAATATGTGTACAGGTGGTAGTGGAATTAAAGCTAAATTCTCATTTCCCATAGTAGAAAAATTCAAAAAATTCAAAAAATAAAGTCAAAATGAAGACATAGAGGTATGAGCATTTTAAAATGTAAGTAACAGATGGAATCATTTATCAGAAGAAACAGATAAATGATTTGAAAGCAGCTGCCTGTGGGAGAACAGAGTAGGACAGAGAACAGCTGTTTGCTCTGGGACTCAGTGCCCTCTTACTTGTTAGTCTATGGATATATATTACATTGACAGAAATCAAAGTTTAAAGAACGAGACAACTCAAATGGCAGTTGAACCTGTGAGTGGAATAACAAAATGTTGTCTATTCAAATAATGGAATGTTATTCAGTCATAAAAAGGAATGAAGTACTGATACACACTACAACATGGATGAACCTTGAAAACATCATGCTAAGTGAAAGAAGCCAGTCAGAAGAGGCTGGTACCTTCTATCATGTATCATCCCTATTGTATGTATGTATCATGTATCATACCTATTGTATGATTCCATTTACATGCAATGTCCAGACTATGTTAGTCTATAGAAAGCAGATTTTGCCAGGAGCTGGGAGGAGGAATAAATGACGAATGTCTGCTTAATGGGTACAGGTTTCTTTTTGGGGTGATGAAAATGTTGTAGAGTTAGAGAGTGGTGATGGTCACACAACACTGTGAACGTACTAAGGCCGCTGAATTGTATTCTTTAAGATGGTTAAAATGGTAAAAATGGTAAATTTTATGTTATGTGAAATTTTACCTCAATACTAAAGGAAAGAACACTGCATAGTGGATTTTGTATGGCTAGTACAGATTCCATTGTAGTTTCAGTTAAGTAAGAGTCGTTTACAAAGTCTCTGCGCTATACATTCTACTTTAGTTAACACGGAAGAGTGAATAAATGTATGCCTTTGATGATGTATTATTTCCATAGTATCTGAGGAGCTGTCATCATTCTGAATAGCAAAGATTTTAGGCACAACAGACATAAATGAATTATAAAGTAACCTCAAAATAGAATATCTTATCATTTACAATACAGAAATAATTCGTGCTGCTGTTCTTTAGTAAACATCTTCCTTTCTTGTCATCTGACACTTTCGAAAATGGAGAAGAGAAAACTTAAATTCAGAGTTCTGGGTAGTAATGTCTTGTGAATGAGCTTACACTATGTTTGGCTTCACTTTTTTCCAATTAGATTTCATTTCTCTCTCCTTTGGCACCCCCTCATTCTGCACGTATTTTATTGTCTTTTTTTTTTTTTTTTTTTTAATTCGTCAACTGTTGAAACAGGTGAGTTGGCTACAAAGAAGAGCTTAGTCACTCAGAGTCAACTAAGCAGCAAACCCTGGCCATCAAGACTTGAACTCTTGTGAATCAGCTTCAAATTTGTTCTTGTTTTTTTTTTTTTCTTCTTATTTGTTTGGGTTTTTTGTTAGGTCACCAAGAAGAGTTTTAAAACCCTGTCTCACTAAATGGCTTTTTTAGATCTATACAAAGCTAGTTTTTTCTCATAAGTATCTGTTATTTTCTCATAATGATATTTCTCGTTTTTATATTTAAAAAATTCAGGCCGGGTGCAATGGCTCATGCCTGGAATCCCAGCACTTTGGGAGGCCGAGGTGGGCAGATCATGAGGTGAAGAGATCAAGACCATCCTGGCCAACATGGTGAAACCCCATCTCCACTAAAAATACAAAAATTAGCCGGGCGAGGTGGCGTACATCTGTAGTCCCAGCTACTCGGGAGGCCGAGGCAGGAGAATCGCTTGAACCCAGGAGGTGGAGGTTGCAGTAAGCTGAGATTGCGCCACTGCACTCCAACCTGGCGACAGAGCGAGACTCCGTCTCAGAAAAAGAAAAAAAAAAATTCAACAGGATAGATGTAATAAGTAGGAGGGACTTTTTTCTCTAGGCAGTACCACTTATTCTTTTCCTGAGAATGTTAGTTTTATATGGATTGTCATTAAGCATCACTTGGAAAAGCTACAAATAATGCAGCTAAATGTTTAAGCAATTAGGAAATAGAAATTTTTTAATACAGAGTTTTGTACTGCAAAGTGTTTAAAAGTATTAAAAGACTGTATTACACAACTTTGTTGTAAAATTCTAGTAATATAAATTGATACTAAAGAAAACAAATCCAGAAAGATCAAGTGACTTGGTTCACACAGCACAGGAATTAAGAAGGAAATTAGTATTCTTTGTTGAATATTTCCCATTTGAATAGTTACAGGAAAATTAAGTATTTGCATATTATATACAAATTAATGTGTATTGACATCATAGTGGAAAATGACGATTTGTAAATCTGGAGCAATATTTGATATACTTACTAATAAGTTAAAATTAAAAGTTTCAGTGTATTAAAATATTGTTACTTTTTAGTAAGGTATATTTGATTTTAAAAGCATTTTGACTGGTTAGGGTCTTACCATTTTTTTGTTTGTCCCACTTTCCCCCAGTAATTTCACATAATAGCAGTTTTTGAGTTAAATTACCGTAACTATTATGTTTCCAGTTATAAACAAGACCACCTAACTAAAGACTTTGCTAATGTTCCTTTATTGTCTGTAGAGGGAGCTCCCACATTTAAGAAATCTATGTGTATATTTCTTCTGTCTTTCCATACACACAGAGAGGTGTACCTGGAATATGATATCTATTAGGCTATTAAAAATATGATACCAATCCTGAAATAGAAAATGGACATTAATGGAAAAACTAGAGAGATATGAATACAGAGTGAAATTTAGTTAACAGTAATGTACCAATGTTGATTTCTTAGTATTAAGAAATAGCCTTGGCGGCTGGGTGCGATGGCTAACGCCTGTAATCCCAGCACTTTGGGAGGCCGACGTGGGTGGATCACCTGATGTCAGGAGTTCAAAACTAGCCTGGCCAACATGGTGAAACCCTGTCTCTACTAAAAATACAAAAATTAGCCAGGCATAGTGACACACGCCTGTAGTCCCAGCTACTCGGGAGGCTGAGGCAGGAGAATTGCTTAAACCTGGAAGGCAGAGGCTGCAGTGAGCCAAGATCGCACCACTGCACTCCAGCCTGAGTGACAGTGAGACTCCATCTCAAAAAAAAAAAGAAAAAAAAGCCTAGGCAACATGGACCCTGTCTCTATTTTATATATCTATATCTATATCTATATCTATATAAATATATATTAAAAAATGTGTATTTAAATATATATTTATATTAAACAGAATATATTAGCGATATATTAAATATATATGTTTAAACATATATGTATACATAAATATATTCAAACATTTATATATATTTATATATTTTAATTAGCCATGTGTGGTGGTACATGCTGTGAACCCAGCTACTTGGGAAGCTGAGGTACTAGGATCCCTTGAACCAGGAGTTCAAGGCTGCAGTTAGCTATGATCACCACTACACTCCAGCCTGGGTGACAGAGTGAGACGCTGTCTCAGAAANAAAAAGAAAAAAAAGCCTAGGCAACATGGACCCTGTCTCTATTTTATATATCTATATCTATATCTATATCTATATAAATATATATTAAAAAATGTGTATTTAAATATATATTTATATTAAACAGAATATATTAGCGATATATTAAATATATATGTTTAAACATATATGTATACATAAATATATTCAAACATTTATATATATTTATATATTTTAATTAGCCATGTGTGGTGGTACATGCTGTGAACCCAGCTACTTGGGAAGCTGAGGTACTAGGATCCCTTGAACCAGGAGTTCAAGGCTGCAGTTAGCTATGATCACCACTACACTCCAGCCTGGGTGACAGAGTGAGACGCTGTCTCAGAAAACCCAAAACCATCGTTTTATAACATATGAACAACAGAGGAAACTAGGAGAGAAATATAAAGGAACTCTCTATGCTGTCTTTGCCTTTTTTCTGTAAATCTAAAATTATCCCCCCTAAAAAAGGTTATCTAAAAAGTTAGAAAATTAGATACTAAAGGCAGAATGTTTGAGGCTAGATAAGGATACTGTGAACTGTATTAGCTATCTATTGCTGCATAACTAACCCCAAAAGTTAGTGGCATAAAACAATAAACATTTATTATGCCATAGTTTCTGCAGGTCAGGATCCTGGGCATGGCTTAACTGGGTCCTCTGGCTCAGGGTCACTAACTCATAGGCTGCCATCAAGGTTTTGGCTGGCACAGCGGTCACCTGCAAGCTCGTTGAGAGAGGACCCACCAAGGCCACTCAGGTGACTCTCAGCAGGCCTCAGGTCCTGGCGAGGTACTGGCTGAAGACATCACTTCCTTGTGGAATGTAGGCCTCTCCACTGGGCAGTTCCCAACACGGTAGCTGGCTTTCCAGAGTACGTGCACGAGAGAGGTAAGAGGAGAGAGGAGAGGAGAGGAGAGAAGAGAGGGAGGAGAGGGAGAGAGAGAAAGAGCACGTCGTGAGGGAGCAAGCCTGAGAAAGAAGACAACAGAATCACAGTCTATTTGTAACCTAGTCTCAGAAGTGACATCCTATCACTTTTGACATATTCCATCCATTAGAAGCAAGTTACTAGGTCTAGTCCACACTCCAGGGGAAGGAATGGCACAGGGCATGAATGCCAGTAGGTGGGGATCAAGGGGACCACAATAAAGCAAGTGAACACACTCATTTATGCCATCTCCCACACTGAAAAGAGCAGTGCTGATTTAAGAGCACAGGAGTCACAGAGATCCAGGTTTGTGCTCCTGCTTGGAAATGTCAGTTAGATGATCTTGGATTATTTAATTCTTTTGTTTCTTCATGGCAAAATGAGAGTGATGATAATAACACTGACCTCAAAGGGCTGTTTTGAAAGTCAGACTAAATGAGCTAATTCATGCAAAATACTTACCAAGTATCTAGCACAAAATAAGAGCTCAATGATGATGATAAGCTGCTATTATCATCACCGCCACCGCCACCGCCACCTGATTTGTAATTCAAACCCTCATGTTGACTGGCCGTGGCATTGCAGGCAAGTTACTTGACTTTTCTGTGCATCTATTTCCTCATGCATAAGCTGGGGAAACACTATCCCTGCTTCAGAGCTATTGGGAAGGGAGGGTGGTGATCACATGCTTGGCCCTTGGTCACTGTAAATGATTACTTTTAAAGGGGTTCAGTCTGCTTAGCATAAATTGACTGCCCTTTTTGGTTAAGGCACATCTGTTTTTCTGTCTTTGTTTGCTCTCCTATGAAATGAGGACAACAATCCTTAATTATTATGCTTTTCATTGCTCTCTAGCCTATTAAACAATTCCTATTTATGGATTTAGAAGAAAAAAACCACATGGGTAATCCATAATGGAAGATACATCAAAATCATATTTATGGTCTTAGAAATGTTCTTTGAAGCAGGATTATTTTCTTCAATTTTATTTTGGTCATCATTGGAAGTAGTTTTTATTCCTCATGCACATGGCAAATGAAAATGGAGAGAAACTATGAAAAGTGGAGGCTGCAGCCTAGAAGGAAGATTTGCCACAGACACCTACATCAAGGATAGCTCGTGTGGTATGTAAGAACGGAGTATACACAGCATGTCTTGTTCTTGTCTGTCATCTCTCCTAGGAGCAAGGATTTTCCAGCCTCGCAGAGAAGCCTAGTAGGTAATCAGTCATCAGAGTATAACACGCAAAGTGCCATCGGGCTCTGACGGGGCAGAGAAGAAAGCCCTTGCCAGGGATCTAAGCCTTGATGCAGAAGGCAGAGGAAGGCTTCCTAGACAAGTTCACACCTGAGCCAGGGGCTGCAGGCTGGAGGTCCCCAGCTGACAGTCCCTAGGGGCTGGAGGTCCCTAGCTGACAAGGAGGAAGAGGAGAGGGGAGATGTGGGCAGAGGAAACAGCACAGACACAGGCTGAGAAATGCCAAGATACCTGAGTGTTCTCAGCAGCAAGCAGCTGGGTGAGCACAGAATGCAGGCCCCAGGAAGCACAGCCAGAAGATGGTGACACAGGTAGGCGTGGGGTCACGAAGGGTCTGGTACCTGGTTGACATAAGAGTTCATCTAAAAGTGAGGGACAAGGAGCAAGGTCATATGGTTAAACTATTTTTATTTTTATTTTTTAAAGAGATGGGATCGTGGTCTGTCGTCCAGGCTGGAGTGCAGTGATGCAATCATGGCTCACTGCAGCCTCAACCTCTTGGGCTCAAGCAACCTCCTGCCCCCAGCCTCCTGAGTAGCTGGGATTACAGGCACCAGCCACCGTACCCAGCTCATGTGTGTATTTTACAAAGATTAACTGGTGGCTACAGCAAAGCTAGACTAATGGTGAGGGGTGTCTAGGAGACAGAAAGCTGTCTAGGAGGAGCAGAGAAAGGGATGGATTCTAAAGAGATAATTAAGAGAGAATAGCAACAAGTTGTGCTGAGTGTGGATGTGGGTAAGGGAGAGGGAAGAGGTCACAGACCGTAGGTATTCACAGCTTTCACCATGGGGCAGAGCAGGGAGAGCTGGCTTTGGGGAGAAGGCAATGTGGATGGCTTTGGCTATATGCCTAGTGTTCCATTATTGGAACGCTAAGCCTGTGGGAGTTGTCTGTCTCCTACTGCTCAAGGTCATCGCCAAGGTCTGATGGCAAAAATTTTAAAAACTGCAACCTCAGGCATAAATGGATTAAATTGAGACAAGTTTAGAAGAGCAGGCTAAACTATTATACTTAGGAGCCACTAAAAATATAAAAAGTAAGAGGTCTCAAAAAATACCCCAGGCTAGAGCTCTAGTTTGAGGGGAATCAACACATAGGGATGTATTTGGAACCAGGGGAGTAAATAAGATTACTCAGGGAAAACAGCGAATAGGTCAGAAAGCAAAAGACAAAGAGTTTTGAGAAAATAATAACCATAGGATAGAAAAAGATGTGGTGGAATGATCCTGATTCTTGTTGAATTTGTGTGGTAGACAGAATGTTTTGACTACAAATTGCATGTGTTAGCCCCAAGGAGAAAAGGCCTCTTCCAGACAAGTGACAGGCAGGCGAGAAAAGGAGGGAGGTGGTGTGAGAGGGCGGGAAAGCTTAAGCAGGGTAGATACAATATTAACTCTTGTGAGGCCAGTGGCTTTTCCAGGCCAGAAGGAAAACAGAAGGGCAAGGTCTGAATTCCACCAGGTGCCCCTGCAGTTCTCCAGGACGCCACATGGGGACCACAGGTGGGCGGTCGGCACAGTACCAGTGTTGGGAGCCGCACTCAGGGGACCCTGGAGGAGAGTGGCTGAGACGGCTCATTCTTGAGCCTTTTATTGTATTATTTATTTATTTATTTTTTTAAATATACATTAAGTTCTAGGGTACATGTGCTTATACCCAAAGGACTATAAATCATGCTGCTCTAAAGAACCTTTCATTTTTGCCTCTGAGTGGACCTAAAAACTCAGTATTGTCTTTGGTCTTAGGACTTCACTTCTAGTGAGATTGTGTTAGTCCATTTTACGCTGCTATAAAGAGATACCTAAGACTGGGTAATTTATATAGGAAAGAGGTTTATTTGGCTCACAGTTCTGCAGCCATACAAGCATGGCACTGGCACCTGCTCGGTTCCTGGTGAGGCCTCAGGATGTTTTATTCATGGTGGAAGGCAGAGAGGGAGCAGACGTGTCAGATGGCGAGAGAGGGAGGAAGAAAGAGTGAGAGGAAGGAGGTGCCAGCTTTTTTAAACAACCAACTCCCTCTAACTGAACAGGAACTCGTTAAGTGAGGACAGCACCAAGCCATTCACGAGGGATCCGCCCCATGACTCAAACAAACACCCCACCAGGCCCCACCCCCTATACTGGGGATCACACTTCAACATGAGATTGGAGGGGACAAACATCCAAACCATATCAAAGGTATGCTCTAGGATCCTCGTTCAAGTAGAACCTGCTTTTGTTGCTTTGCCTTCTAAACTGAACCAACACATATTAGCACAGTTCTCTGTCAGCCACAGAAACCCAGTTTCTCTGGACCATTTTTCCTTATGTAAGAAAATGACCTGTTTAACCACGGAGGGAACCCCTCAGCCCGGTACGAGAGGAGAGTTGAGAGATAGCTGGTGCAGCATCTCGTAGACAACAGAATTGACTCCCTCGCTGCTCCTTTCCCATCATCTAAGCCAGTCATCCATTTTCCCCAGGAGTGTTTCTAGGTATCCATCACTGAAACAAAACCCCCACCAATTCTGTGGAATTTTTATAAAGTATAAACCATTCATGATATGCTAATAGTGAACCATTTGTTAGTATGATACCACATGCAATTCAGGTCAATGAAACTCAACTTAGAAACTGGAAGAAGAAAAAAATCACCTTTGCATTATTGCTTTGCATTTGTTTTCTTAGTTCTTGTCCATGGACCCAAGGGTCACCAATACATTTCCTGTCATCAATCAGCGTCATGGTGCTCTTCCCCAATCATTATAACCGATTTCAGATGGTGCTAGAAAATTATATTGACTCTGAACACCAAAAGAAATCAGTCATCCTCTAAGGGGTCACAGGAGGACGTGATGTTTGGGAGGGCCCAAACCTTACTAAATCCAGCATACATTGGGCCCTTTAACCCAGGCACGATGGAATGAGTCTGCACTATCCATTAAGTGCTATAGGTTTATTCCACAAAGAAGTATAAAATTCCAACAATGCGATATCCTGTACAATTACATTCATCCCTTGGTATCCTTGAGGGATTGGTTCCAGAAAGCCCCTTGGATACCAAAATCCACAGATGCTCAAGTCTCTGATAGAAAATGGTGTAGTATTTGCATACAGCCTACACACATCCTCCTGTATACTTTAAATCGTCTCTAGATTACTTATATTTAATGCAATGCAAATGCTATGCAAATAATTGTTATACTGTATTGTTAGAGAATAATGACAAGAAGAAAGTCTGTTCACGTTCAATACAGACACAACTTATTTTTGGAAAACTTTCGATCACAGTTGGTTGGATCCGCCACGGCAAAGACCTGACTGCCATTTGTGATATATGCCACCACTGTTGGAAGGGGTGAGGAATGGGTCAGCTACATGTGAGGCAGGTTCTCACAGCCGTCCTGCTGTTGCTTTCAAATACTTCCGAGCTGTCCCATTCATTTCTTTTGCTGTTGGCAGTGCGGCGCAGCTGGTCTCCCCCAAGAACACTGATTTCAAATGGTGCTAGACAATCACTATTTAAATCTAAACCACCATATGAAACCAGCTTCCTGAAGAAGCTTTATGATCTATTTTTTTCTTCATAATGCTCTCTTACCATAAACCCAAGACAACCTAGAAAGGAAAAGTTGAAACCTAGTTGTGAGTGAGTGAGTGAGTGGTCTAAACAGAGCTTTGTCAAATTTCATCTATTCATACAGTGATGTCACTGAACTTGTTACTGAAGGGGGAGCATGCCTGGGACTCCCCTTATTCTTAAGTTGCCAGTTGCCCAAAGGTTCAGCTTTATCATTTAGAGGCAAGGGCACACGTCAACCCCGTCACTCTTGGGTGGGAGGACAAGGAAAATCCTTTGCTTGGGTAAAGGCAGGAGAAGTCAGAGGCATCCTGTGATCAAGTACCCAGGCAGGCGGAGGATGAGCAGCAGTGGTGCTGGAGAACCGTGCATCGGACATGCAAATAGGACAAAGCAAGTAAGTGCTTGGTAGGAGTGGAAGAAAAATGCTTTCCTAAACCTATTATTTTCACCTGGAGATAACTTTGTTTGATCCAAAGGATTACTGAGATTTTGGGGTCTAGGGAAGAAAATAGACTAACTCAGAGGCCAAGTCACATAATGGCACTAATGAGATGCTAATGTCACTTCTGGAATGAATTCCTTAGACTGCATCTATGAGTTGTTAGAGGTTTTTGTGAGCTTTACTTAAGACTCTCCTTCCCTCTACTCCAAAGGTAAGGCTTTGTACTGTGAGT
The DNA here is from genome assembly GCF_001698545.2 of Rhinopithecus bieti. Lineage (NCBI taxonomy): Eukaryota > Metazoa > Chordata > Mammalia > Primates > Cercopithecidae > Rhinopithecus > Rhinopithecus bieti. The sequence goes on along the minus strand of NW_016814509.1, from coordinate 1,178,142 downwards.
TCTCCTTGGCAAATTATTTTTTGCAACAGTTCTTTTTCCCCCTCACAGTATAGTTCTTGATATCATCTTATTAGGTGGCCTGTTGTCGTCCCTTTTTGTGTTCTAGGCATCCAAGAAGATACTTCATGTACCCAGGCCACCTAACTAAAGGGGTGTGCACTGTTTTTTATAAACTGTCATAAAAAAAATTATACATTAAATTTGAAATAATACAATGAATTCCTAAATTCATACTATCCAAATTCAATAACTATTCCTTTTGCCATGTTTTGCTTTAGTTATCTATATGTAATACAGATGTGTATTTTTTGCTGTATTGTTTGAAAGTAAACTGACAACCACCCATACATACACTGCTCCTAACTACTTCAGAATGTCTTTAAATAATGAGGTCATTCTATAAAATGAAGACACTCTTCTACATGACCACAAAATCTTACCATACCTAAGAAAATAAACAATTCCTTAGTACCCCAAATATCCATTCCACATCCAGCTTCTCCCACTTTCTCCAAACAAAAGGTTTTTATAGTTTTTTCAAACCCAGATTGCATCAAGGTTGATTCACTAAGACTGGTCTCTTTTAGCCTCAAAACACGACCCAACCTTTTCTTTGGCTTACCATGACATACCACCTTGTAAAAAACAGGCTCTAATTCTGGCTGTACCATTCACTTAGTCTGTTCCCTTGGTTTATATTTAAGAACTGAACTTTAGTTTCTCCTTCTGACTTTCCTCATATATCATCCTCATTTTACAATCTCGCTATGTGTATTAGAAGAACATCCAATTACCATGTGCCTGTGGTTGATGATTCCAAGTGGGTTCAGTGCTAGTCAGTCAGGAGGTGCACTGCAGGCTGCTTACCTTCTGATTAACATAACATTCTTGTTCCTCATGGGCTTGGCCAGTTATCTCTTCAAAAGGAGATCCCAGCACAAACTCATCCTTTATCACGGAGAAGCATCCATAGCACATACCTATTGCTGCTCGGCTAGTTTTTTAAAAAAATCTCTGTGAATAAGGGAATAGAACACCAGGGCTATGGAGATGTGTGGCAATCATTTCATCAAAGATGTAAACGGCTTGTTGACTGCAATGAAAGGCACATACTTTGTGAAGTGACAGGCAGTGACACATTTCAAGTGGATAGTAAACTTAAGCACCAAAACTGGGAAAAGTGCCAGGACAGAAGAATCACTGCAACTTTCAAATAATGGTTTCACTAATTCTGTGATTCCTTTAGGGACCCTCGGCCTCCTTCTGTACATGCTAGTGTAATTCGCAGTATCAGTGACGGAAGTACAAAAGCAGCAGCCAGATTATTCTCATCAGTCACAAAACTCCAAAGTCTGCTTATTTTTGATAAATAACTAGTTGCAGTGTTTGCCTACTGCCTAGAAGTTTTTCAAATGATTGACACTTCAGTTATGGGGAAAATTTTCCTGAAGATGAATTTCTTTTACTTATGTCTGATAAGATCATATACATCTCATACACCAAATACATCACACACAGTATATATTCAACCATGCCCTTAGCAGGGCCAAACAAATATGCTAAGTTTTTTACATTGTCTTTATGTATGCTTCTCAGAAGTTCAGCAGAAGGCTGAGCGTGGTGGCTTCTACCTGTAATTCCAGCATTTTGGGAGGCCAAGGCAGGAGATCACTTGAGGTCAGAAGTTTGAGACCAGCCTGGCCAACATGGTGAAACCCCATCTCTACCAAAAAATACAAAAAAAAAAAAAAAAAAAAATTAGCTGGGCTTGGTGGCACATGCCTGTAGTGAGGCTGAGGCTGAGGCAGGAGAGTTGCTTGAACCCAATAGGCAGAGGTTGCAGTGAGCTGAGATTGTGCCATTGCACTCCAGCCTGGGCGACAGAGCAAGACTGTGTTTCAAAAAAAAATTAGCCGGGCATGGTGGCGCATGCCTGCAATCCCAGCTACTCAGGAGGCCAAGGCAGGAGAATCACCTGAACCTGGGAGGCAGAGGTTGCAGTAAGCCAAGATCATGCCACCGCACTGTAGCCTGGGCGATGCAACCAGACTCCATCTCAAAATAAAAGGCTGGGTGCAGTGGCTCACGCCTGTAATCTCAGCACTTTGGGAGGCTGAGGCAGGTGGATCACGAGGTCAGGAGTTCAAAACCAGCCTGGCCAAGAAGGTAAAACCCTGTCTCTACTGAATACACAAAAATTAGCTGGGTGTGGTGGCAGGTGCTTGTAATCCCAGCTACTCGGGAGGCTGAGGCAGGAGAATCGCCTGAACCCAGGTGGCAGAGGCTGCAGTGTGCCAAGATTGCACCACTGGTTTCCAGCCTGGGCGACAGAGTGAGACTCTGTCTCCAAAAAAAAAAAAAAGAAAAGAAAAAATCAGAAGAATAAAGGTATATTATTTTGCATCTATGGGCTCTTCATATTAGCCCAGTGTGACAAGGTCATTTGGTATATCTTCCCACACTGCTTTTATGTCCTTGGGGAGAAAGTGGGGTACTGAGTTGGCAAGTAGTGACCACACCAGGTGTGGCAGAGCTGAGTAGTGGCAGTTGATTGTTTTCTGTGACATGAAAAGCCAGCAAATTGGCTTAAGGTCACTTCCCCTGGGCTTTGAGGATTTCACAAGAAGAATTCTACCTAAGCCTGACATTTCTTTAAGGATGTAGCTTTGAAATGTTCGAGACATCAGAGCACAACAGTCCCAACTTGAGTACTGAAGCTGGAGATGCAACTGTGATGCAACAGAACACACTGTGATAGACATCTTGAGTTGGGTCCCTGTTTTCACATGAAGCAAGAGGCTAGTTTCCTGAAAACAAGTCTGCATGAAGAGACTGGCTACCCAGTTAATAGCAAAAAACCCCGTGGCTCACTAGGAAGGAGATGGAAGAAAACCAGTTGACAAATTTAAAAGGGCTCATTCATTCTCTTTCCAGGTCATGCAAACGAGAACAGAGTGAGAGCAAGTGGGATCCGCTTATTTTGTTGAGTCTTTCAGTGACTTTCAGCTGCAAGGGCAACTCTACGGAGAAGGAAAGATTTCACTCAGTAAACATTAGCATGTTTCCAACCCTCCCTAGCCTCTCATTTCCAACAATCAATTTGATTGTTCTGTATTTTTAGGCCAGGATACGGTAGGGCTGAATTTCTGTAACTCAGGATGTTCTATTTTAATCATCAGCAATTTTAAGGCATGGCAACATCTGAAAGAAAGAAAAAAAAACGTAATGACTCTTACACACAGAACATGCACTTAAAATTGTCAAAACTCTCCATCTCCAGCATTAAAACAATCATCTTTCAAGAACAAAATCCTTTCTCGGTGTCTCTCAGCCCACAAGCCATGAGACTGTGTCTCCATTTCAAAACCCAGTCTGTACTGTCGTGCTTCTGCTGTTTCTCAGCAAGCTGCCTTTCTTTGTAACTTTTTTCTTTTTTTTTTTTCTGAGACGGCGTCTCGCTCTATCGCCCAGGCTGGAGTGCAGTGACCGGATCTCAGCTCACTGCAAGCTCCGCCTCCCGGGTTTACGCCATTCTCCTGCCTCAGCCTCCCGAGTAACTGGGACTACAGGCGCCCGCCACCTCACCCGGCTAGTTTTTTGTATTTTTTAGTAGAGACGGGGTTTCACGGTGTTAGCCAGGATGGTCTCGATCTCCTGACCTCGTGATCCACCCGTCTCGGCCTCCCAAAGTGCTGGGATTACAGGCTTGAGCCACTGCGCCCGGCCTACTTTTTTCTTCCAAATCTGATAGTGAAGCTGGAGCCTGAGATGTAAATTGATAAATGATACCAGGAACTCCTTGCATGGCAAAAGCTGAACAGTATAAATCCCATTGTTTTCCTGAATGTGAAATGCCAGTCTGTTCTTGCATGAGCAAACTGGATTAAAGTCACTTCCCTTGGGGCCTGCGGATTTCACAAGGAGAACTGCATCTGAGCAGGACACTTCTTTAAGATGTGGCTTCAAAATGTTTGGGACATGGGACACAATAGTCCTAAGTCGAGTATTCCAGCCGGACTATAGGTGCAGCTGGCACTGTCCTGACGAGCGGCCACACAGCTCTACGTCTTTCTTTGTTGCCCCACGTGCCTTGAATGGATGTTTTCTTATAGCAAGTGGATGAACAAGTTAACACAGGATCCGGCTGGGCTGCTTACTAGCTATGTGATCCTGGGCAAATCATTTAACTTTTCCGAGCTTCAGTTTCCTGATCTGGAGAATGGAGATGCGAATTTCTATATTGCAGTGGTTGTTAGGGTCTACGTAATGCGTCTATAAACACAGTGGGTCACTTTTAAAGCACTATATGAATGTTTGGTGTTTTATCAGCTGGATCAGAACACCGGAATGATTTCGAGGGAAAAGGCCAAAATGAACTGAAAAATGATGGGAAGAGTACTCTGTGAAATTGTCATATAGCTTCCATTTTTGGAACACTTAGTCCATGGCAGACACTGGACTTTGTTGGCATTCACAGCCACTAACATGGTTGGTGGTAGCATCTTCGTCTTTCAGAAGATGGGCTAGAGACTTAGAAAGGGTACATGACTTCCTCTTGGTCACAGAGCTGGAGTGGCAGACCAGGACTCAAACTCCAACATGCCTGATTCCCAGCCCAGGGATTCAGCCAGCACTCTTTACTGCTTGGTCCTTTACATCTTCAGCGCATCTTCATATGGACCTCTGAACAGTCACTGGCTCCCAAGTTTCAGGGTTTCATCAGTAAGTACATGAGTAAACCGTGAAAGCCAGCTTTGGTCCTGAGGAGTAGAAGTAGCACCAAATAACTCACCAAGAGAAAGGGAGAAAAATTAGAAATTAGCACAATTTGGCTTGTACTGAATGGTCAGAAGACCTGGACCCTCCACCACACTTCTGACAAGCAGTGTGACCTTCAGCCAGTCCTGTCCTTCTCTAAAGCCCATTTTCCCACTAACCTTAAAGAAGTTCAAGTCAAAGAGCACAGTGATGAGTCCCATAGATCATGCTTCAGATTATGACAGTGTTAAAATATTGACTCCAAAATACAGCCTGGCAGTTTATCTTCTCAAGTGTCCTGTTTCTATGACACTGTATGGTGAGATGACCAAATGCAGACTCCAGAGCCAGAATGCCAAGCTCTGCCACCAGCTCCTCACACAACCCTGCACAAATCACTTTAACTGTCTGTGCCTCAGTCTCCTCATCTGTAAAATGAGGTTAATAGGCCGGGTGCGGTGGCTCACGCCTGTAATCTCAGCACTTTGAGAGGCTGAAATGGGTGGATCACGAGGTCAAGAGGTTGAGACCATCCTGGCCAACATGGTGAAATCCCATCTCTATGAAAATACAAAAATCAGCTGGGCATGGTGGCATGTGCCTGTAGTCCCAGCTACTTGGGAGGCTGAGGCAGGAGAATCGCTTGAACCTGGGAGGCGGAGGTTGCAGCAGTGAGCCTAAATCGCGCCACTGCATGCCTGCCTGGTGACAGAGTGAGGCTCCCTCTCAAAAAAAAAAAAAAAAAAAAAAAAAGATGGTAATAACTGGACCTAGCACATAAGGTGGTTGTGAGGATTAAATCAGGTAGATATGATGAAGCCATCTGAACCAATGTTTGCACAATGTAAATATTCAGTAAATGTTAGCTATGATAATAAAAGTAACACATTAGTTTTCCATGAGCACATTATAAACAGAGCTGTGGCTAAGAGATCCACCACAGCTGGTAAATGGAGAGGGTGCAGAGATCCTGCTGTCACATGCTTTGCTGTACATGGACACATTCTAGAGTGACTACAAAGCTGAAATGGCATCTCCAACTGGATTTACTGAAATACATATATTTAATATTTTCAACTGCCTTCTCCTCTTCCCATTCTAAGACCTGAATATGGGATCTGTATCCTTGTTTTTAAGCAGGAGTTGTTATCGACTCTTCCTGACAGTAGAGTTGGGTGGTGGAGAGAAAAAGAGTAGAGATCAAATGGTCAAAATGACCATTTAAAAAAATGTATCGGGCTTGTCAGGCATGGTGGCTCACACCTGTAATCCCAGCACTTTAAGAGGTTGAGGCAGAGAATCACTTGGCCCAAGTGTTTGAAACCAGGGCAACACAGGGAGACTCTGCCTCTACAAAATAAATTTTAAAAAATTAGCCAGGCGTGGTGGTGCACGCCTGTGGTCCCAGCTACTTTGGAGGCTGAGGTGGGAGGATCACTTGAGCCTGGGAGGTTGAGGCCGCAGTGAGTCGTGATCACACCACTGTACTCCAGCCTGGGCAACACAGCAAAACCCTACCTCAAAAAAGAGAAAGAAAAAAATGTACTGAGGAATCATCCAGGTACAAAATAAAACTCCCTGGAGGTTGACTTACAAGCAGAAGCCTCTACTTACGTAGGTGTAAAAGCAATCTGTTAACAGATATTTTCCAGGCACAGAAATCCTCAGGAGGCATTTGTTCGGAAGACGTGCACCTGGAATTTAAATGACAGTGTGAGCTCCTAGGAAATCTCCTAGAGTAACAGCAGAAGAGAAAGTCAGTTGTTTTCTCATAAGCATGTTTCTCCACCAGTGTCACCAACAGAGGCATTTTTAAAAACGAGAAATAGAAAGCACCTTCCTCCTGCACACAGGTTGGGAAAGTTCCTGTACAGCGAGCAACACATGCCCCCTCATGCTGGTCCTCTCTGTGCGGGAGAAAACGCGAGGTGTGGCCGTTGCTAGGGAAACCAGTAACATGAGGCAGAGCAGCAAGGTTTGCTCAGCAAGATGTTTTAGGAAATAAAACACAGTCTAAGCCTATAGATCCAATCACAGAAGAAAGGCAGGCAAGGATCCCGCACAGGAGACAGAAGAAGGCTTCTGTTTTCACAGCTGATTCTGTAGCCTCGTGCTGTAGCAGTACAGGCTGCAGAAGGCCTGCAGAGGGGAGCGCCGGTCTGCACGGACAGTCTGTGATGGCTTCAGAATCAGGTGGAGGGCAACTGAGAAGAACGGAAACCGCCTCACATTCTCTCCTACCTGGTCTAACTTTACAGATGAAATGCATCTTTCAGCTGCATCGGAAGAGAGGAAGCCAGGGTCGTAAGGTCTTCTTCATTTCTGAAAACGGATTGTTCAAGTAAATCCTTCAGTCATCCCCCTGATGCCACCTGCTAGGGAAGCTGGGAGCACCTTCACAGTAGCTCCAAGGAGGTGTCCTTATAGGGGATTACGTCTCAAAACACATTTTACCCAGCAAGAGGCTGCATGACTCAGCAGTCTGAAGAAGAAAGCTCTGTCACGTTACCACCAATTGCAATTTCTAAGTTAATGATTACGGCTCCACCGAGGAACCTGAACACAGCTGAGGCCACAGAGCATTCCCCACGCTTACTGGCCAGTGGGATGATGTGGCCAGATGTGCGTGTCGGAGCTGAATGGTCAAGACAATGGTCTGTGACTGGCAGGTGGGCTCTTTAAGCCAGGGGCTACTGAACATGCTCTTCAGTGACTGGGAAGCGCTCAAGATGATAGCAGCACAGGAACAGAGTATGTTGGGAAGATTCTTGAGAATTGAGATTAAAATCCCAGAGGAGGTTGGCCAGTAAAAGAAATGGTCAGAAAAAGCCCTTCAATACTGTCCTACAACAGAAAAATACGTCTAAAAAACCAAGCTGAGAAGCACAGATGGGAAGGAAGAGGCACTGGGGTAAAACAACAATCAAACCAACCTGAAGCTACTGAACACACAGAATTCTGGAGTATTTAAACACTATCATAATAGCATGTTTCCAAAATTGTCTGATTATAAAAATGAGGATAGAAACCAATGTCAGACAAGAGCTCTTTCATTTTTTTTTCTTTTTTTTTTTGAGATAGAGAGTCTCACTCTGTCACCCAGGCTGGAGTGCAGTGGCATGATCTCGGCTCATTGTAACCTCCGCCTCCTGGGTTCAAGCGATTCTCGTGCCTCAGCCTTCCAAGTAGCTGGAGTTTTAGGCGTGCACCACTACACCCAGCTAATTTTTGTATTTTTAATAGAGATGGGTTTTTGCCATGTTGGCCAGGCCGGTCTTGACCTCCTGACCTCAGGTGATCCGCCCACCTCCGCCTCCCAAAGTGCTGGGATTATAGGTGTGAATCACCGTGCCCGGCCCTCTTTCACTTTTCAGTAGTAACTGAGGTCTGTGTCAGATTGTGAGGAACCCCGGTCTGCTGCTTTCTGGAAGCTTTCAGTATTTGAAAAAGTGGCTAGGGAAGCTGCTGGGAAGTCTTTCAGTTAACCTTAAAAAGCGTGTAATAAAGCCTAATTATAGAGCATGCTTCTTTCATCCTCTCTGTCACTCCTCTAGAGAATGTGGGGGCTTTCTAGCCACTGTCCCTGCAACCTCCTAGGATTTATATGTATGACCATTATTTACAGATGGGAAAAACAGAGCACTTAAAGTTTTGGTCAAGAAAACTGTGCGGGTTAGTGACGGGATTTCTCAGCTGTGAAGACCTGAGCTTGACAAATGCATTTTCAGCTTCCCAGGATACCCCTGGCTCCCCGGTGAGCACTGGAAGTCTGTCCCTTCTATAGCAGCCCTTGGCAGTTCCAATCTAGGGGCAGAAGTCAGCCTGCCACTGCAGAGGAGAGCAGCAAGTTCCAGCCCAGCCAGCGAGCACGCTGCACTAATGGGATTCCCGAGGCTCTGGCAGGAAGTCAAGGGTCAAGTGAGGACTTCTTAGGTGCTCAACAGTCACACTCTGGGGCCTGAAAGGTCTTAGAAGCTTATCTCTGTCAATCTCTGCTCAGAATCAAATCGATCGATCAATACCTTTTCCTTCTCTCTGCCTCTCCTCCTGAGCCCCAGCATATTTGAGTGAAGGAACTTATACGTACGTAGCCGTTTAAAAGCCAAGTGCTATCAAGTGAGCTCCCATTTCAAGGCACGTTTGAACTGGGAATAGAAAGACGGGCAGCAGCTTAAGCTTTGGGATCATACAGACCTGGATTCAGATTTCACTTGTTACACAGCCTTGGCAAGCTAGGGGCTTTAGTTTTGTGTGTGTGTTTTTTTTTTTATTAAGTAGAAATGATAATGTTAACTCTCAGAGTTGTTGTGAAAACACAGCTAACTCAAATAAAACACATAATACCTAGGTTTTCAACACGTTTAACCCCCCACCACCACCACATTCCCGTGAGGGGATGGAACATCTAACATTTTGGGGTAAAATTTCCAGATCTATACAATCGAATTGTTAAAACTGGTGTGAAAAACTAAAATAAGATTAGGCATCAGTAAATCAAGGCTGTGGGTGGGTCTGGGGGCTTCTCTGGAGGGAAAGGCCAGACCAAGGGATGTCCCAACAAGAAGTTAGGAGTCTGGGGAAAGACAGATACGATCTGAAACTGGGACCAGGAAATTCCATTTCTGCCTACTGATTACTCATCATTGATTCACCGCGTTTACATTTTACCAGGAGGACATGGGAGCAAATTGGAGAGGTGAATCCCACTGAAGTTTACAACATAAAAATAGACAGTGACAGAGGGTGTCAAAGGAAACCACAGGGCACGGCAGGGGCAAACATGGGAGGCGCCGGTCCCCGTGAGCCAGACACAGGAGGGACGTCACTTCTTCCGTGAGGGACTAACCAGCAGCAATGCTTCAGAGACACAGGTCACTTCTCGACACTCCTGGTCAAGACAAACCTCTTAAAATCATGGGTAGATATCCACCAGCTGCCTCCTAGGGGCCTGCACTGTGCCACACACTGCTGGAGAATACTGAGGAGGGCATGTGAACTGTCTGTCTGTGACCCAGGACCTAACTGTGGAATGGAGTCCAACTCGCAGGGACAGAGAAAGTGCTCCAGTGTGTCCTGCTGGTGGAGAGCACAGTCGTCACTGGGGACCAGATGAGCTCAGGGCAGGCTGATGGATTATTCAGACAGGAGAGGATTCATAGGGCCAGGGGCCTGAGCTGGGCTTTCCAGCGGGGGCAGCCTGGGCAGGGGAGAAAAGGAGAACTCCAGGGAGGGGACAGTGAAACCATGCCAAAGGTGGCAGGGGTGAAGACAGTGGGGGATGGGGCAGAGCCACGGTAGATGTCCCACCACCAGGGATCTGAGATGACAGGCCAGCAGGCGTGTGGGGGTGGAGCCCAAATGTAGATCCCCACCCCGCACACAGGGTGAAAGTGAGCTGGGATCAGGGATGGCAGGGGGTGAGAAGAAACGTGAATTTTATGAAGAGTAGAAGAAACAGATGTTTGTTAAGACCTAACATGTGGAAAGCACTGCTGTGGACAGGAGTGAGTGACACCTGGGGCCAGTCTTCATGGAGTTTACAAGCCGGAGGGGGATATAGCCCTGTGGACAGGTAACTGTTATTACACGGGCTAAACACTAGCATGGGGGAATTCTAGGAGATGCAGGGACCCACAGGTATGGCACCAGACTTTGGGGTCAGAATAAGGATTCCCCACAGAGGTAGGAGCAAAAAGAAACAGGATATGGTCTGTTCCTTTCAAGCTTCCCACAGGGGCCAGGAGCCCCTTTTGCAGGATGTCTTAATAAATGGGACATAAAGGTACCCATGTGTCTAGAGTGCAGTGTTGGCTGGAGACAGTGAATATATGAAATGATACCCTTAAAATGCCCTTTGGCTCAAAATGAGTCCCTTTCCCCGACCCCAACTTCAGAAGTCAAAAGGAAGAGGATCATGTCATGGGACCCCAAATTACACTCACACTGCAGGTAAAACACTGGGGTGACTTTCACATGCACAGCTAAGAAGGAAGACAGTTTCCATATGACTGCAAGTGCACAGAAAATCTAGCATGCCCAACAGGAGGAGCAGGGAAGGGAGTACTTGCTTAGCAGGGACTCAGGAGCATGCAAAGTCTCTGTCCTGAATCTGCTCCCTCTGTGTATGGAGGCCATGAGTAAGGTACCCATTCCAAAAACAGCAGCAAGGGGAGGGTTAGGAGACATTCTCATCCAATGTGAATATAAAAATCTCAAGAAGAAAACAATACCCACTGCTTTCTGTTCCATTGTCCCAGCTTACTGTGTGCTTTTCTGTTAGGAGAACTGTACCCACAGCCTTAATTTGATGCATTTGCTGGATTATGATTTTTTAAACAAAACAGGAAAGAGAAAAAATCCAAGGTAGATTTCAGTTAAACTATCACCACAATGATTCTCCGTTTCACTCCCGTGTAGGAAATGTGCATTTGTTTCTACGGAGCATGTGTAGACAGCCCTAGCTCCCTGGAAGAGAGATCTGAGGGAAGGCCATTATGGATGCACGGTGGTCTTAACACAGCGAAACTCCGTTCTTCAGTAGCTTTTTCCTTTTTTTTTTTGAGACAGAGTCTCGCTCTGTCACCCAGGCTGGAGTGCAGTGGCATGATCTTGGCTCACTGCAAGCTCCGCCTCCCAGGTTCAAGTGATTCTCCTGCCTCAGCCTCCCGAGTAGCTGGACTACAGGTATGCGCCACCACACCTAGCTAATTTTTAGTAGAGATGGGATTTCACTATGTTGGCCAGGCTGGTCTCAAACTCCTGATCTCAGTCGATCCACTTGCCTGGGCCTCCCAGAGTGTTAGGATTACAGGTGTGAGCCACTGCACCCAACCAGTAGCTCTTTTTAAAATAAACTGGGCTGGGCATGATGGCTCACACCTGTAATCCCAGCACTTTGGGAGGCCAAGGCTGGAGGATCACTTGAGGCCATGAGTTTGACACTAGCCTGGGCAACACAGCAGGACCCTGTGTCTCTACAAAAAATTTAAAAAGTAGCGGGGCGTGGTGGTTTGTAGTCCCAGCTACTTGGGAGGCTGAGGCAGGAGGATCACTTGAGCCCAGGAGGTTGAGGCTGCAGTGAGCCTTGATGGTGCCACGGCACTCCAGCAACAGAGCGAGACCCTGTCATACACACACACACACACAAAATTAAAATAAAATAAATTGCCTACTTTAAAAATAAAGGTAAGGAGGGGTGCAGTGGCTCATGCCTGTAATCCTAGCACTTTGCGAAGATGAGACAGGTGGATCACTTGAGGTCAGGAGTTCGAGAACAGCCGGGCCAACACGGCGGAACCCCGTCTCTACTACAATACAAAAATTAGCTGAGCTGAGAGATCACACCACTGCACTCCAGCCTGGGTGACGAAGGGAGACTCTGTCTCAAAAAAATAAAAATAACAGTAAGGCAATACAGGTGTTCAGGAGGGGGTCTGGGAGGTGGCTGTCATTTATCTCCAAAATCATGCTAGAAGCTCAATATAGAATCATTTTTCCTCCACACTGTTTCCATGGGCTTGGATGAGGAAAAAATGGCACTTAGTGTTACTAGGACCAAAAGACAGCTCCTCCTACTAAAAGATCATCCTGGAGTTACTTAACTGAATATTGATGACATATTAACATTCTTTGGGGGAAAACACGTTTTGTAATAATTAAAAAAAAAAAAAAAACAAAGTGATCAATGAAGCTATTTAAACACCACCTGGAAAAATAGGATTGACTCCACAGGAGGGCTCCCTGGGTGCAGAGATCTCGGTGCAAATCCCATTTCGCTGACTTGCTTTCTCTCCTTAGACAAATGTGTGTGGCAGGGCTGAGGACCTGCTCATGTCCTTTTCTGGGGACGCCACACATGGCCGGTTTCTGGCTCTCGGGGACAGTGGCTCAGGTTCAGAGGAGAACCCTTACTGGCTGTAGTGTGGTGGGCACAGCAGGGGTGGGCCGGTTCACCTCCTGGCTTTGAAGAAATGGGTTCTCTCCTATGGCATCTGTGATCCCCAAAATCCTCAATCAAGCAGGAAGCGGGTGAGTCGATGGCTCTTCCCAAGGCCTTCTCCTCCCATGGACAGCTTCTCTGTCCGAGTTCTCTCGCTGTTTCTCCCCCTTTACTCCATCCCAAGAGGCACTTGTGAGCTTCAAGGGCATCTTCTAAATATTACATTCACTCAGTGCCCCAAAGAGTACAGCATGTTCTTAGAACATTGCTCCATTCTTTCTCCTGCGGTAAGGATTCAGTTTGTTTTATTAAGAACTAGTGTGGCATAAGTTAATTCTCATCCAAAAAAAAAAAAAAAAAAAAGTATATCAAGTCTCTTCTTTTGGCGTATAGTAGATAGAATTGTTATTATTCTTGTTTCTGTCCCAGAGCTAATACATTCATGACACACTGGCAAAGGATGTTTTGAAAAAGCTGTCTATGGCAAATAACTGATTTGTTTCATTTTGTAAAAACGAACTTCTCCATTCTGACCCAAGTCATTTTCTAAATGATCTCAAAGGGCAAGCTGCCTCTTCCAGCAGGAGGCTGAGGCCACGCTGGAACCTCCTTCCGAGGTCTGGACAGGAGCTGTGTGGTGCAGAGGAGGGAGGGCTGGGCCCAGAACCCAGAGGTCTGCCTTGGGCTGGCCTCTCTCTCCAGTCCTGTGACCTCTGGCTGACCAAAGCCTCACTGGTTCCGTCCCTTCGTGTCTGAAATAAGCAAGCTATATTTAATAGTTTTCCTTTTGCTCTAAAATAAGACGATTCTGAAATATGACATTAAGTGCGAGGCTGGTTTCTGCTTTGGACCTCACCTAAGGGGTTTTAGTCATAAGCCCATGTGTGGAAACTGGCCCTGCCAAAAAAGAAACATTCTGAATCATTCAAAACCATTAAGAATGTTGGCTCTGACTTCAGAAAGGCAGGATAAACAGACCCGTGCCCAGCGGGAACTCACTTACTGGATGTCTGTGTTTTTAACTCATCGGTGCCTGAGCACTTCCCAAGTTCCTTCTGATGGCTTCAATGTTTAATGCTGTCACATTTGTACTATTAACTCCACTTCATAAAGGTGGGGGTGGGTATTTAATTTGGTGCTAAGTGCTCATTAATCTTTTTAGTGTGGTCACCAGAACTGGCTTTTTTGCAGCCTCTATCCAAAACAGGTTAATTCTCCCGCCTCACACAGGTTATAAAGTAAAGAATAAAGCTCCCCCGCCCAACTTTTAAAGTCCTTTTCCCCTAAACAATACTCTAAAATCAATGAATCTAGAGATTCTTTGGACTGGAATGGGTTCCAAATCAATTGACCTCTAAGCTCCAAATGCATTTGGATTCTGCTTCTATTGATCTGAAATAATAAAGGCTACAGGAATTGGGATATGGTTCTGGTTTCTAGAATTTACCTGAAAAACTAGGATGCCTTTGATCATCCATATTTCTAGGAAGCCCTCTGACTATCCATATGTGGCTGCTTTTTTATACATACAGTACTCATGCAAAGTAAACAGAAAAATAAGAGTAAATCGCAATTTCCAGGTCACAGTTTACAGTGTAACTGGCAACTATGTGGTAGAGTTCAGTGGACCTGCCGGAGTCCTTGTGTATGCCCCAGACATAGGCACACACGTACAGAGCTCAGGAAAAGCTGCCCAAGAAAATGACAGTCTTTTTTTTCTTTTTCTTTTTTTAAGGAACCTTTCATGGATCTAGAACTAACTGGGCACATAATGGGTAAGGTCAAACACTGAAACTTTTTTTTTTGTTCACTTAAAATTTCTGGCTGGGAATGTGGTGGCTCAGGCCTGTAACCCCAGCACTTTGGGATGCCGAGGTGGGTGGAGCACCTGAGGCCAGGGGTTCAACACCAGCTTGGCCAACGTGGCAAAACCCCATCTCTACTAAAAATACAGAAATTAGCCAGGCGTGGTGGTGGGCGCCTGTAATCCCAGCTACTTGGGAGGCTGAGGCAGAAGAATTGTTTGAACCCGGGAGGTGGAGGCTGCAGTGAGTCAAGATCACGCCACCGTACTCCAGCCTGGGTGACAGAGCAAGACTCTGTCTCCAGAAAAAAAAAAAAAAAAAAAAAAAAAAAAAAAAAGTTAAAATTTCATGTTCAGAAAGCAAGAGACATGATGCTATTTTCTCCAATTCTGAAAGCTCCCAGTGGTCACAGCATCGTTAGCCACGTGTAACATGTGCATCCAGGCAACTGAATGATTAACTGTCACCAGACTTCTCCATGGCCTTACTCGAACTGAGTAAGCTGGTAGTATTTCCTAAGAGTTGTCACTCAGTTGTGAAAACATAGAGAGCTTTTTGTTTTTTGGAAAATCCTGATCAGTCGAAATGACCGGGTGGTCAGCCTTGCCCATCTTGTGGCTACTTAGATAAAGGCTTCTTTTCCCAGGCAAGGAGAGAGATGATAGTTAACTTGCTTTTTAGACTGAAGTCATCGCTATTCACTGGTGTAATGAATAAGCTAGACATTTTTTTTTTAAACCTCCTTTCAAAAGCAACACTACATTTTTCTCTTCTCTGGAAATGAACAGAACATGTCATAATTTTTTAAACATCCATCAGTGCCCATGAAAAAATTTTTGAAAAATCATCTGAGCCTCACTTGTTCATTGCCTACAATATCAGTCAATGGCTTAGTGCTCTTAATTCATCAGGTCAAACAGAATCTCAAAACATCATTTAAAAGCTTCCTTCCTTTCCATGTCTCAGGGTATCTGTAATGGATAATTTTGGTGTGCTGAAATCAGATGACTGACCAAGGCCCATAACTGTGATCACAGGTAAAACGTTTTTCTGCTTTGCCAAAACTCCGAGTTTCCTTTGCTCTCTATGTCAAACTGAAAGAGCCCTCCCAGACCCGGGGCCAGGTGGAGAGGCCACTCACACCCGCCCGGTGCAGGACTGCCTTGTATGGCCTCACCGGGGCACGGTTCCCGGGGCGGTGACTCAGCTCTGGAGGACCACCTGCTGCGTGGGGGTTGCTGCCTAGCAGGTCATTGCCAGTCACGAGGGCAGAGAGACCCAAAGGATCAGAGAACAGCTCCGAGCAGGTCAAGGGCAGTGCCAGAAGGAAAGCCTTTGTTTACAGAAGGAAAGATCCTGCACCTTGTGGTGAGGCATTAAAGAGTAGAGGGGCTTTGCACCTGCATCCTAAGCCTCTTGGTTCGCCACTAGGCCGCACAGCCTCAGGGAGGAAACCACTGGGAATACCATCACAGAAAATGAAGGTGGGCCGCAGGGCACCTCCCACTCTCAAAGGGAAAAGACGGCCCTGGATCATCTTTCTAAAACACCACTTTGATGAAGTCGCCATGGTTTTCTAAAGTAATAAATGGCAGCCACTACCTACAAGATAACAGAGTGCATTTGAAACCTTTCTACCACCTAACTCCAACCCACCTTCAGGGCATTCGCTCCACTTCCTTAGATAAAGCCTCTGCTCGGGCTAAGATGTTCTGTCTCCGCTGCCCCCACTCTGCAGGCTTTCTCCTCCCGCTGGCTGGAGCAGAGAATGGGGGAGCCGTTA
Organism: Rhinopithecus bieti; assembly: GCF_001698545.2. Taxonomy (NCBI): domain Eukaryota; kingdom Metazoa; phylum Chordata; class Mammalia; order Primates; family Cercopithecidae; genus Rhinopithecus; species Rhinopithecus bieti. The sequence goes on along the minus strand of NW_016814509.1, from coordinate 1,161,857 downwards.
GGAGCCACAGACACTGAGCTATTCCACATGGAATTCTTTTTATTGTTTGATCTATTTCACATGTACAAAGCTTTGACCTTCCAATTCTAAGAATTCCTACCTAGAACTGGTAGGTTTATCTAAGAACCTCCTGGGACCGATTCTGGCACATGTCTCTTCTGAACTCACAGAGCTTGTGCCTTAACAATTTAGAGTCAGCTGACTTTGCTGTCCTTTCTAATGTGTTAAGTTTCAGTCCGTGACAAACACTGACAAGATGTGTACCTCATCAGTCACTGTAAAGGGAAAGGACATGGCCCCTGCGGCAGAGGTCCACAGTCACACAGACGACAGAAACGTGCCCATTGCCTTCCAGTGTATGTCACAAACGCGTATTTGACAAGGGACAGCAGAGACTCTGCAGGTGGTGAGTTTTGCATGCAGCACCACAGAAGTCTTCATTGGGGAGCTCCAGGCTGGATTTTAAAGGAAAAGCCGAATTTTAAGGGAAGAACAGGTTAAACACCAAAGGAAAATGGGGAGAAATGTTTCAAGGAACATGTATACTAAACAACACAGTGCATTCTCTCCAGCTCTGCAGCTCGGGGTTCCAGGGCCGGGGGTCCCACAAGGTTGGGAGGAGAAGCAGGCCTTATCACGAAGGGCTATGCAGGACAGGCCGAGTGTGTACGACGTTGGAGGTGGAATGACAGGGTTATGCCCTGTGGAAGGGGCCGACTGTAGGACTGCTCGGAATTGGGAGTTTGACAGGGGAGAGGCACTTTCACAGACATTATCTGGTTTCATCACCACCCCTTCTTCAGCCATATATTTGGCGATTAATTACGCACTTGTGACATGTTCCTTTCTGCTCTCTGTTCCCTGATGCCTCCTGCTTTTTTGTCTTGTCCCCAGCTGGGCTATCCGTTCCTGGTGGCCACAGAACAATACCTTCTTTAATGGCTCCCACAGTGACCAGCACGTGTCTTAAACTCAGAGCAGGTCAATCAAACTCCTTTTAATTGAAATTTTAGGATGTGCTTTTGCCACACTCTCAAGTAAGTAATTAAATTCATCAGCAAATACCAAGTCCTAAAATAATGAATGGTACTTAGGAAACATATAAAGAGTGGTAGAAAACTAGCTGGGCTGGGGTCATCCTGTGGAGGCCCTGGACGGCCCGGCTAAATAGCACTTGGAACTCTTCTGTAGAAGTGTTTTGATAAAGAAATGAGGTGACTGAAGCTATGCTTAATAAAAGATGAACTTAGCAGTAAGATGGGCCGGAGGGAGACAGTTGCTGTGGTGGTAGAAAGAAGAGGTGAAGAAGTGTTGTCAGTGCAGTGAGAGCATTTGCTACCATCTGAACCAGCACGCAGCGCCGTTCCTTTAGGGCCCCTTGAGCTTAACAGAGTTCTTTTCTGACATCCGTCGCACTTAGGAAGATCGCATGGTGATGCTGGCTTTTATTCTCCCTCCCTTTCTTCCTTCTAATAATTAGCAAGCAACAGTTATCTGCCAGACACTGTGTTATTACACAAGGGAGAGAGAGATGAAAGGCAGTCTCTACTCTGATGCCTCGTGGGAGACGAAGAAAAGTAGCTGGTTAAAACGCAGCGTGTTGAATTCTCTGATATGCCCTCCCTCCTTCTCTCTCTTCCTTCTGGCCAGTCTGTCTTCCCTTCCTTTCTTTTTCTTCCAAAAAAAGGATCTGAAGCATAATGAAAGAAGTCAGCTAGGAATGGGGAAGAGGGAAGCTAATCTAATACGGGGGTTCCCTGGAGGCACCTGAGATGACTCTCGGATGAGCAGTGTCAGCCAGACGAAACCAGAAGGAAGAGAGAAGAGCTGTGTGCAGACACAGGCTGGGGCAGAGGAGTGGGCTCAGCGGCCTCCTGGGACATGAGCTGGAACCCGGAAAATGAGGAGCCTTGAAAGAGGGAAAGACGATGACATCTATGCTTTAGAAGGATCGGTCTGGAGTCAGCAGAAGGGCTTATTGGAAGGTAGTGACTCTGGAGTCAAAGAGATGGCAAAGTACAGATTTGAGAGATGCCACAAGAGACGCGTTAAGCCCTGGAGCTGGAATGATATGCACACTGAGAGGGTGAGGGAGTGAGGTCCTTACTAAAGACCTTTAAAATGAGTTTATTTCACCCAGAAGCTCCAGCAAGGGAGACACACACTGCCTCGTGCTGGCCACAAGGTGGCAGCCTCGCACTGCCATTCTAGCAGAAAATGCGTCTCACCCTCACCAGGGCTCACCACCACGTGGGCAGAGCCACTCAAAAAAATCCCACCCCGGGGACCACAGCTCTCTAAGCTTGCCCCATAAACACGCTTTTCTCCCACAGAAAGCCTCCACAGAAGCAATGAAAAAGTCGGTTGATCTGGGGAGAGAAGCATAAAAGCTCGTGCTCTTCAGAGAGCTTTGGGCTGTTTCAGGGTGGCGGCTGGGCCTTCTGACAACTGCGAAGAGATTGAGACGATACAGGCTGGGGACCAAGGGGTTCAATAAAGGGCGTCATCCCCAACAAGAACCAACTCGTGGAGAGTTCGGGCCCCATGGCTAAGTCTGACCCGACGCTGGCGAATGCCGCTGAGGACCCTGAAAACCTGCGGGGACCCCGTCCCCAGGCCAGCAACAGCCACCACCCAGGGCCCCTGGTCTCTGTCAGGCAATGCAGTACATCTGAGGGAGGCTGGGCCGCAGATTCCACGTGTAGCTGGGAGGGGTCGCTGCGTCTGGCAAGGCAAGGGCTGCTGTCTAAACTTCCAAGGGAATGATGTGGGCACCCCAGGAAGAAGGGACGGCCTGACCCCGCTCCATAGGTGAGGGCATGGGGAGCCCATCCCACTGTAGCCTCGTGGCCTATCACCACTCTGACGGGCTTACTGTGATTTTCAGCCACTTGCTGTTTGCCACCCAGAGGCAAAGCGGCTGCAAGAGGTAGGAGAAAGCAAGAGACTCCCTCACGTGGAACACAGCATCCACTGCGATCCCAGAAAAGACAAATCCCCTTGCAGGCACTTCAGTCCACACAGCAGTCCTGGGACGAGGGTCCTGTTACCATCCCCATTTCACAGTGAGGAAACCGAGGCACAAAGCATGAAGTAACTCGAATGTGCCCAGATGCTAGAAAGGAGCAGAGCTGGAGTTTAGGCCCAGACAGCCTGACCTCAGAGCTTGTGCGCTACCTGCTGCCTGGTACAGTCCACAGAGAGAGGGCCAGTGCCCGGCCCAGAACCACATGCCCTGGGGCTGGAGACAGGTCGGGGCAGCTGAAAGGTGGAGGCGCCCTCTCCAGCACTTCTTCCTCACCCCTTGCGGCTTTCTCCCGTGCTCCAACTGCCACCACTTGCTTGGGCAGCCAAGCATGACAAACTGGCCAGCCACCAAGCAGGACTTTCCAAAGGAGGAGTAAAAACCCTTGTATGAATACACTCTTCTTGCCACACACAAACGCCCTTCCTTCCACCTTCAAAGGTGATTCTGAGACTGCCCGTTTTTATCTTTGCTTCAGTTGTGCTTGATTTACAGCCCCCTGAGGTTTTTTTTTTTGGACGGAGTCTTGCTCTGTCACCCAGGCTGGAGTGCAGTGGCACGACCTCAGCTCACTGCAACCTCTGCCTCCCGGGTTCAAGTGATTCTCCTGCCTCAGCCTCAGCCTCCCAAGTAGCTGGGATTACAGGCACCTGCCACCACACCTGGCTAACTTTTTTTGTCTTTTCAGTAGAGACAGAGTTTCACCATGTTAAGCCAGGCTGGTGGTGAACTCTTAACCTCAAGTGATCTGCCCACCTAGGCCTCCCAAAGTGCTGGGACTACAGGCATGAGCCACCGTGCCCGGCCTCCCTGAGGTTTTTAACTAACATTGCTAGTGGTTTAAGTTGGGCACTGACAAGTGTTAGAACCTAATTGCAGAGGTCACATTGTTTGAACACCGGAACTTCAAGGCGTGCTTGAACCACCTGATCAAAGGAGAAGGGACTGAGGACCAACAGGAGTGGGGCTTAAGGCATCCTCCTGCTCCGGTTTCCTGTGAACCCGCTCCTCTGAGGAAAGGAATAGTCCCTGGCCACAGAAGACACAGGATCCTCCTGGGGGTCCTCCTTGGTCACGTCACACTTTCAGACTGCGTGGTGGGACACTGACCACTGAGCCCACAGACGTGGGTTTGAAAGCTACGCCTTCAAATCAGCAACTCCCTTTCCTCGAGAATATTTTAGTGTGTAATATAGATGTTTACACACTGAATTAAAGCACCTGCCACTGAATCCTCCTGCTGGAATTATGGGGGGTGGGAGGAGATGGAAAAAAATCAATGTTTCAAAGCAGTCCTGATGTGCTAAAAATATCTCTCACTTCTCCTTTCATCTGTCTGGTCATTGTCCCAGACGCAAGCTCAGCACAGCCTCGCCCGTACAACATGTCGAATCGCTGTCTACCTCCACTTCTTAATCGGACAAAGAGAGAATATTCTTTTTTTTTTTTTTTTTTTTTCCCTTCCTCAGACATTAGTCCAAGATTACAGACTAGGATATAGCAACCTATTATTCAAGAACAGCTTTTAAAGGTAGCTGCTTCAGACTGGCACTTTGGGAAAACTTTGAAAGTAGACTCCCTTTTAAAAAAAAAAAAAATGCTTATTTTAACTATAGATTGGTGATAACGATTCAACCGCAGAGATCCAGCTACCTGTTGGCACAGAAATCCCTAACGCTACTTTCAAGCAAATAAGATCTTGTAAGGGGAAACTCCTGCAAAATGCACCTTGTGAACAAGCTGCTCGCACCTCCTCTTGCAGCTGCAAAGATATTCTACTCTATTGCTTAACCCGTGACCTTGAAAAAAACTCCACCTTTCCTGCCAGCAGCTCTGCTGCATCCACCTGTCCCTACAGGTAGTAAAAGATTAGATGGAACAGAACCACGTTTACACAACACACTTCCGAGCTTCTCTTCCTTCTAGCCCCTGCCCCACCCCCACTCCAAGGCCAAAGTTCATTTCTTCCTGCAGGCTTCACTCTTTAGAATTAACCAACACTGTGCTTTTCATCCTGCTCAACACCAGTCCTTTGGCCTCACAATGCTCGCCTGTGTGGAACACGCTGCAGCCACCAAGTCATCTGCTTTAGACCCAGCTTCATGTCAAGTCCTGTTATGGTCCCTTAGGCATATTGTCATGCTCCTGGGCACCTGAAAACTGACAACTGGTTTCAGATTTCTTACAGTTTGCTTTTCTAGTTTATCTTTATTTATTCCCCTCACAGTGACATTCACAGGAAGTAGTGGCAGGCAGTCTCTTGGGGACAGGTCTGTCCCGAATACCTGGGGGGATGCCCTGGCCAGGGGAAATTCACAGGGGCCCATCAAGAGATTCCAGGAGATGGAGTTTGAGACCAGCCTGGCCAACATGGTAAAATCCCATCTCTACTAAAAATGTAAAAATCAGCCAGTCGTGGTGGTACGCACCTATAATCTCAGCTACTCGGGAAACTGTGGCAGAATTGCTTGAACCCGGGAGGCAGAGGTTGCAGTGAGCCGAGCTCATGCTACTGCACTCCAGCCTGGGCAACAGAGCAAGACTCTGTCTCAAAAAAAAAAAAAAAAAGAAAGAAAGAAAGAAAGAAAAAAAGACATTCCAGAAGACTTCTGAAATGGAAGTGGCCACCACGCAGCTGCACCTGCCACCCTGCTACCTCCTTCCCCACTCCAGGACCTTTGAAATGTGCTGCTCTCTCTATGCTGAGAGCTCTCACCCCTACCCCCTGCACCCACACATTCCTGCTCATCCCTGTGCTGGGACCTTGGAAATCACCACCTCAGGGAACCACTGGGAAGGAGGTCCTTTTCATCTGAGTGCCTTCCCCTCAGGGCATGATTTTTCTTGGGTCATTTTTTTTTTTTTTTTTTTTTTGGTGTGTGTTTACTTAGGTTCCGCGATGACAGAGACCATGCTTGTGTTTTCATCACTATCATCTTCACCTCACTGCCAACCAGCGCATGGCACACAGTAGGTGCTCAAGAAAGGTTTACTGAATAAATGGATGAACAATGACGTCAGCCTACTTTGACCTCTTGAGTTCCTCTGATCTCTGAATGTTTTGGAGAAAGGACCTTTAACAGCATCTCCCATCTCTTCCTGGCCTTGCCGCCCCACCCAGTAAAACCATAATACTTGCTGGTATAGCCTCTTCCTGCAAATAAAAGTATAAAAGGAGTTCAGAATGGACACTCCAAACAAAGGGATTTATGACCTTGGTCTCATGTTCCATTGTGATGATAAAATTCACTTTTCTATGAAATTACAAATTCCTCCCTTCAACAACATTGCCAGAGGTCCCCAGAACAAAGCAAAACTGGGTATTCAGAATTTTTTAAGTTTAGGAAATGGTGCCTGGAATCTCTCTTTCTCCCTCCTCTGGTTGCATTCTATTCCTCAGGTTATGTGCTTATGAAATTCGTATCTTGCTCTGTGCCCAAAGATGCTTCCAGCTCGCTTGCTTCCCCCGCTCCCCGCAGGCCTGCAGAGAGCACCGCCCCAGTCTGCTATTAAGATCTGCTCAACTGTTTAATTGCACAGCCCGTCCCAGCAGCAACCTCTCCACAGCCTCTCACTTGCCAACCAACTGGCCGCCCACTCACATTCTCTTGCTGGCTTGCTCACTGCCCAAACACACACCCCTCCCCCAGTTCATCTCTTACCCACTAACACCACGACGATCTGACTTACCTGATTTGATTTGCTGACACACTTTACCTGAAGCCCCACCCACCCCCCTCCACTTTTCCAGAGTTCTACCCACAAGAAAAGAAGGAAAGCAGCCGGCCTGGTCTGAATACAAAAGATTTACTGTCAACACCTTGAAACTTGGAAAGGGTCCATTACATGCCAGCATCAGGCTTTTGGTGGAAAAGCGCGGTGGTGGGGATGGTAGGAAGATGCTAAGAAGAAAAGACGAAAGCGAAGAGGAAGATGAAAATCCATCAATCCTTCCTCTGAGTCTAGTTGGCCAGGACAAGGACGACACAGGACTTTTGTGAAAGATTCTGGAAATATATCAGAGAGATGCCTTGAGAATATCCACATGGCAGTACATAGGGCATAAGATCTGGGTTTCAAGACCTGAGCCTGAGTCCTGGCTTTCCACCGCTAACCACGTCCCTGCCATCAGGGCAGGCTGATGTTTCCTGGTACAACAGGGATGCAGAAATCTATTTCCCAGAGTTGCTGGATTAAATGAGGTCATGTATGTGAAAGCATCTTGTAAACTGTGAACACTAGACATGGTATACATTAGTTTTTGGTGTTACCCAGTAGGTCATTTCTCTCTCTCAAGCACTTATTGTCTATCATGTGTCCAGGTGTTTATCCAAAAGTAAACACCAACCAATCATGGCATCATGTTTTTTTGTTTTGTTTTGTTTTTTTGCTTTGAGATAGAGTCTCGCTCTGTTACCCAGGTTGGAGTGCAGTGGCGCAATCTCTGCTTACTGCAACCTCTGCCTCCTGGGTTCAAGCAATTCTCCTGCCCCAGCCTCCCGAGTAGCTGGGACTACAGGTGCATGCCACCACACCCAGCTAATTTTAGTATTTTTAGTAGATGGGGTTTCACCATGTTAGCCAGGATGGTCTTGATCTCCTGACCTTGTGATCCACCTGCCTCGGCCTCCCAAAGTCCTGGGATTACAGGCGTGAGCCACCCTGTCCAGCCCCAGTCATGGCTTTTAAGGGGTCAATGCAAGCCAGCGAAGATGGACAAAAAATAGGAATTATAGAACATAGTATGACACATATACAACTGGGTAAGCAGAGGGGGCTGTGGAAGCACCCAAGGGGCACCTAGCCCAACCCTCAGGAATCAGCACAGGCTGCCTGGAGGAGGTTTCATCTGAACAGTGCTCTGAAGGGACAGTAGCCATTGGCTAGGAAAAGGGAAGGAAGAGCTTCCAGGCAGAGGGAAAGCATGAGGGGCTTCGTTTGGCTGCACCGGAGATCAACGAACAATGGTAAGGATGGGGGGAGTCCTGAGAGATAAGACCAGATCATGAAGGGTGTCCTGAGCCCTGTCAAGACATTATGAGGTCAACCAAGCAACAATAACATCATAAGACAACAGGTTTCTTTCTGGGTCCTGACAGTGTACTTAAGTCATAGGGCTTGAACTTACTGGATGGCATTAATGAGCTTCTGTTCATGTCTAATAATGAAAAAAGGGGGTTCTATCATGGGCTATGCCACATTTGTTTTTCTTGGTAGTTAGGACAGCTGCTTTGTTAATTGCCTTTTTGGAACATACCCTCCTATACCCACAGCACAACTGCTTGAGTCATGGGGGCAGGGTGTGGTAATCTGCACTATGCATGAGCTGTAGCCAGGTGATCCAGCACAAAGGTGCCCAGCTGTGGGGAATACGTGCATTCTTCCCTAACACATTAAAACCACCACCAAAGAAAACTGGCTGAATAAAACTGAGTGGCCCCAAGGATAAAAACACCTCCAACACGAGTCATTCATTTATGAAAAGTGAATAGGATACAAATTAAAAGCTTGGGCACAGGAGCCAGACTGCTGTGACTTGAATCCTGGCTCCTCCATTTCCAACTTCCCCAGCCTCAGTTGTCTATCTGTAAAATGGGTCTCATGGTAGGATCTGTCACACAGGATTGTGTATTAAAAGAGATAATCGAATCAAGTATTTGGCACAGTGCCTGGCACATGGAGTTCTCAATACCTGGTGTTGGTGGTGGTTCTATTTGTTGTTTTTCTATTGTAGCAATGCTGAATCCAGTCTGCTCCCACCTATAATTTACATGATGGAAGAATTAGAGACTTGAACACAGAAATGAATTATCTCTGTTAACCCTAACCCCAGAACACTGAGGCCACAGGAAATACAACCGCAGTGACCTGGACTTCTGCATTAGTCATGGTCAGTACATATTAGGTCACGGCTAGTCTACGCTTTGTCACATGGTGGTGACATTCCAGTTTCATATGAGAGGGCTCTCAGTTAAGTAAGTGCACTACAAATGCACACTGGGAAACACCCGTGGTCTATCTAAAACATTGTTCCAGTGCCCCCTTGTTTTTTGTTTTGCTTTTTTTTTTTAATCCCAGAGAAAATACCATAGAATATTTCATTAGACCTTTTTATTCAAGATCCATCTTAAAAAGTTGAGGCTGCACCTCAGATATCTTTTATTTTCTTTTTTTTTTGAGACAGAGTCTCACTCTGTCACCCAGGCTGGAGTGCAGTGGTCGGATCTCAGCTCACTGCAAGCTCTGCATCCCGGGTTTATGCCATTCTCCTGCCTCAGCCTCCCCAGTAGCTGGGACTACAGGCGCCGCCACCTCGCCCGGCTAGTTTTTTGTAGTTTTTAGTAGAGACGGGGTTTCACGGTGTTAGCCAGGATGGTCTCGATCTCCTGACCTCGTGATCCGCCCGTCTCGGCCTCCCAAAGTGCTGGGATTACAGGCTTGAGCCACCGCGCCCGGCCTAGATCTCTTTTATTTTCATTACTAACTTGTTACATGACCCCTACTGCCTGTGAATATATCCAAAGATTTTTCTGTTTTAATCTGAACTCACTTTGAAGCTATTTATATGTTTGGCATAGTAACACGATGGAGATAATAAATGCCATGCAGGTCTGACTCCGCTTTGAAAGCAGGTTTCTTAGTGACACCTTCCTCAGGATTCCCTGAGCTAACTTTATGGGATCTGGTAAGTAACTTCATATTCACTCCATAGAGTTTATGATCTCACAATCATTTCCTGCAGATCTAGCCTGGAAGCTAAATTTTAAAACTAGCTGCGGATTTAGAAGATGATTCATAAGCTCTGTGCATACCATGGTTATGACTGGTGGAAGGCAAAGATTCTTACATTAGTCTTCTTTACATTTTAACAGCAAGGAAAATAACAGGTTAGAGGAGTACTTTGTATCTACCCTCCCTTGCTTCCGGCAAATTAATTAAAGCCAAATAAATTGCAACACTTTGAAATCTGTGTCTCTGTAACATTAAAGACAGCCCTGGGCTGGGAGAGATGAACGTGGTAGGGCACCTCCGGGCCAGCTTCCCAGTGGAGCAGTGGTATTGGAGAGGTGGACAACGTGGGGAGGCTCAGGGAGCTGTATCTTCAGAGGCAGAGAACAACACGGTGCATCAGGCAAGCAACAAGCTCTTTTTGCAGCAAGAGGGGAGTGTGGCAGGAGAAAAACTCAGGTTATTTTATTTTTTTCTGAAAACCACTTGCTGAAATAGAATGCCTCTTTTGAATACTGACGTCACGAGACTATCAATTTAGGTTATATTAAATTTTTTCAGGATAGCTATCCTTAAATTTCAAAGCATTTATTGGCCAGGCTTCTAACGTGCGATAGCATAATTCACTAGGAAGCAGGGAATTTAGAATCGAGGTGACACGGGATCCACAGAGTGAGTCTCTGGGGTAGAGGCGGGAATACGCTCAGTAAGGCAGCGGGTCAGCCCTAAGGCTGCCCAGGCGTGAGGCCTCCTCTGCAGGGTCTCACGGGTGCCTTCTCCTGCCTTTTCCTGGAGCCATATCTAACGACTTTAAAATGTTAACCCTGGGTCTGTTCTGGTGAACTTCATCAATGTTTGTAACATCCTGGAAATTATTTATTCCAAGAAGCTGGAAATAAAAAAAGATCTTCCCAGATTTCTGAAATGGGGTGGATCCTGACCTACATTCAGTGTTCTAGATTAAAATCACAGATTTTGGATAGAGAAAAAAAATATTCTCTGCAATCTAATAAAACCAACTTTTTTTTTTTCTTTGGAGACAGAGTCTTGCTCCATGGCCCAGGCTAGAGTGCAGTAGCACGATCTCGGCTTGCTGCAACCTCTGCCTGTCGGGTTCAACTGATTCTCCTGCCTCCTGCCCCAGTCTCCCAAGTAGCAGGGATTACAGGCATGTGCCATGATGCCCAGCTAGGTTTTTGTATTTTTAGTAGAGATGGGGTCTTGCCATGTTGCCCAGGCTGGACTTGAACTCCTGACCTCAGGTGAGCAGACCATCTTGGCCTCCCAAAGTGTTGGGATTACAGGCATAAGCCATCATGCCTGGCCAAAACCAACATATTTTATGGATAGGAAATTGAGGCTTAGATGGGGGGAAAAAAAACATTACACAGATTAAACCACAGCTAATGTCAAGTGGTGACCAAAGGCGAATCTTTTATTGCAGGCTGCGGGTTTTTCCATGTGGCTGGTTGTATGCTGCACCAAGCAGCAGACACAGTAGGCCAGTTTCCTGTGCAGACCCAGTTGCAATCCCATCTCTAAGCCAGGATGCTATTAGGTCTCAACAACCCATGGGAATTTAGGGTGCTCACGATTTAGGCTGGGAAGAGGTGACTAAGCTCCTTGGTCTAAGGTCTATGCAACTGGCCACTCACTCTGGACCAGGGATATTCAATGCCAGACAGCGGTAGGGCTGGTCTGGGGCGACAAGCCAGATCCTGGGCAAAGCAGCTTTTCTGCTAAGGGTTCCCTGGCAGAGCACGACGATGGCCACTTGGGAATGTGATCTGACAGTGACAGAAGTCTTCTTTCAAAGCCCATTCCTAGGGCCTGCCGTTTCCCCAGCACTGTGTCCCAGGAAGCCCCCTTGCTAGCCATATTTATAAACGACTAAAACATGTTTTGGAAAGTAGTTTTTCTTGGTATTTAGTGTGTTGTTTACTCTCTTACTGTACTAATAATATAAATTGCTGAAGGCTTCCTGGAAATCAAAACTACGAATTAGAGAAAAATAGGGTTAGAGAATGATAGTCCACTTTGAAATTCAAATAATGATTTGAGAGGTTTAAGAATTATTATGTGAATAGATGGTAAAGTGACAGAATATTAATTATAGAATCTAGCCAGTGTATTTTTCATAATAAAATGTTGGAAAAAGGTATTATCACATCGTCTGTGGTTACCAATATCCAACAAGTTCATGGGCTCCTACCGCTGGATATAACAGCAAAAAGTCTTGAAACATAAATTAAATATGGAAATTAATAGGGAAAGATACATGACTCGATACATGACTCAATACATGATGGGGGATTTACTCTGTGGAACAAACTCCATTTGGATCTTTTTTCACACCTTTAAAAAAAAAAAAAAAAAAAGACACAGGGTCTTGCTCTGTTGCCTAGGCTGGAATGCAATAGCATGATCATAGCTACAGCCTCAAACTTCTGGGCTGAAGCAATCCTCCCACCACCTCAGCCTCCCAAGCAGCTAGGACTACAGACACATGCTACCATGCCTGGCTACTTTTTTAATTTTTTGGTAGAGGTGGGGTCTCACTATGTTACCCAGGCTGGTCTTGAACTCCTAGCCTCAAGCGATTTTTCCACCGTAGCCCTGCAAAGCACTAAGACTACAGTTGTGAGCCACTGGGCCTGGCTACATCTTACGTCTAATTTGGTGAGTTTAATGTTAAAAATGAAATAATTATTTTTTTAATTAGATGAATATTTTCTAACTTCTGGGTAGGAAGGAATTCCTAGGCCTGAGGTAACAGAAGTTATACGGGAAAAAAATAAAATCATTTACTCCACTACATAAAATATAAAGGTTCTCATGGGAACACATGGACACAGGGAGGGGAACATCACACACCAGGGCCTGTCGGTGGGTCGGGGGCTATGGGAGGGATAGCATTAGGAGAAATACCTAATGTAGATGACGGGTTGATGGGTGCAGCAAACCACCATGGCACGTGTATACCTGTGTAACAAACCTGCACGTTCTGCACATGTATCCCAGAACTTACAGTATTGTAATAATAATAATAATAAAGGTTCTGTATTTCCAATAAAGTATAAGCAAAATTAAAAGTCAAAGAAGCTGGGAAAAATATTTGCCTCAAATATCTTACACATACACACACACACACACCCTTATAAATATATCATAGAAACAGTCACACCCTAATAGAAAAGTTGATAATGGACATGAACAGAACATTTACAAAAGAAAACAACAGGCTGATACACACATGAAGAAAGTTCAATGTTACTGGTAGAGATGAAAACATGCCACATGCCTGACATGGAGTGAAACATTCATTAAATAGCTTCTGAGTAGATGAACCAAAAAGAATGTAACCTTTTTGTCTAAAGATAAAAAAGAGAGAACACTCAATGCTGATGAAGATATGGGGAGAAGGATATTTCACACATTGCTAAAATGTGTAGAACTTGGTTCAAGCTTTCTAGAAAACAACTTAGCAAGGTATATCAAGAATCTTACACTTAACCTCCTTTTACCCAAGAAATTCACTGTAAGGAATCTCTCCTAAAGAAATCATTAAAAATATGCCCAAGATTCATGTATTTAAAAGGTTAATTACTGTAATATAAAAATAGTTTTAAAACTGGAAGCAAATTAGACACTCCCAAATTAGAGAATTAGCACCATTAGAAATATTTTAGAGGCATTTTAAAGCATAGGGAGAACATGCCTGTTTTAAAAGTGGTATTGAAAGTGTCTATACAGGCTGGGCATGGTGTCTTACACCTGTAATCCCAGCACTTTGGGAGTCTGAAGTGGGAGGATCACCTGAGGTCAGGAGTTTGAGACCAGCCTGACCAACAAGGTGAAACCCTGTCTCTACTGAAAATCAAAATTAACTGGTGTGGTGGTGCGTGCCTGTAATCCCAGCTAATTGGGAGGCTGAGGCAGGAGAATCGCTTGAACCCGGGAAGCAGAGGTTGCAGTGAGCCAAGATTGCGCCATTGCACTCCAGCTTGGGCAACAAGAGTGAAACTCCATCTCATAAATACATGAATGAATGAATGAATGAACCTATACAGAATTATGCTGATTCTGCAAATTGTGTGTATGTAGGAAAGTGCTGGAAGGAAACATACAAAACCCTAATAGAGCTTTGAGGATTAGAGGTAATATGTGGAATCTAAAATAGTCAAATATAGTCCATAGAAACACAGTGGTGGTTGGGGGGGATGGGGAGATGTGGGTCAAAGGGTATAAAGCTGGAATGATGTCAGATGAATACATCTGTAGTATAGCATGAGGACCACAGTGAAGATACTGAATATTTCTAAGTACATTTTAGGTTGGCTTACCCATGCACAAAAAGGTAACTGTGAGATGGTACACTCATAGCTTGAGTGCAAGTTATTATTTTGCTATGCACATGTTGTATCAAACCAGCAGGTTGACACCTTAAATATATACAGTAAAAAAAAGGTTTTATTACAAATGAGTAAGAATAAAATGAAAAACACCATATAAAAAATTAGAATTGTGATCCCCTGCTTTGGAGACAGGTCTTCACTCAAGTCCTTATCCATGTGGCCCAACTCCCCATTGGCTCTGTCTCTGCCACTGACTCTGTCTCTGTGTACTGACATGTCTGAATGCCACCTGTCCCCCCTCACACCTGGGCCCCACCTGTGCCCCCTCACACCTGGGCTTCCTCTTGGACTGCATTTTGTGGTGAATGATGCCACTTGATAACAGTGGCCAATCTGCCTGCATCACCCTCCCCCGTTTCTCCCCCAAATCCATCACCACGTGTGTCCTGACCAAAGCTTTCCATTTGGTCCCCTTGCCTCAATGGCCTGTCCCCCACCCCCTCAAATCACTCTCTTCACTGCAGCCCACCTGGCCTTTCTGAAGTGCACGTCTGACTTTGTCAGGCTTCTGGGTGGAAATCTTCAGGCTAGCAAGGCGCCAGTGGCATTCAGACCTGTTCCAAGCACTGCCGAGTCTGCATCTCCCATCACCCCTTCCCCACACACACAGGTCTGTGCCTCTGGCCAGGCTGTCCCACCTGCCTCCCATCCAGCTAACTCGGCCAAGACTGTCCATTGAGTCAATTGTGACTTTGCCTCCACTGGAAGCTGTGCGGGGTGGAGGTTGAGTGTCACAAGCCCTGCACATGCTGTTTTTATGCTCCCATGGCACTCACCACACACTGTGACTTTGTTTCTGTATCTTTGTCTCCTCTACCAGACTGTGAGCACCTAGCCAAGTAGGCCCTCAGGGTTTGTAGAATGAATGAATAAATGTTTCCACCACCCCAGGAGACTTAATCTGCTTTCATCCTGAAAGAGGTATCAAACCAAGATTTTGTAGCTTCCCCCAGTTAGCTGCTGAAGTATTTTATCATCCTCACAAGTGAGACAGTCATCCTTGTGTATTAATCACCCAGCAAATTCATGTATTATATGTTGTCTGTCATGACACTATCGCTGGTTTTATTTGAACTTACTTATTCGTGCTAAGTCTATCACAGGAACGTTACTCATATCACTAAACACAACAATCATCTCAAGTACTGAGCACCAGACAGTGCGGAAGGCCCCAAGAATACAAGGATAAACCAGACTGTTACTACTTAAAGGCCATTAGCAAGAAATCCTCTAGCCTTGTGTGGAATAAAACTCTCAGTTGCCTTATCTTTTCCTGGAAGGGCGTGTAATTTCTGTTGCTTGTGTATCAGCTTTTCACAATTGTCCAAAATCTTTTTTCAAGTGTGACTCAAACAGGACACAATGATGAATCTGACGAACACTAAGTCTTGTTTTCTTACCCTTCTGTGTCATATTCCTTTTAATATACCCAAGAATCATGACTATTTTTTTCCCACAACAGCCTCACAGCATTGACTTAAGTTTAGCTGATGAGTGATAAAGGCTGCATTTTTTTTTAAAAATGATGTTTCTTTTGTACTCAACCATGCTATTTTAAATCTATCCCTACTACATTTCTTCTGCTAATGTAGAATCATTATTATGCTTTGTTATAATTGTTACGAATTATACTTCTGGAGTTGAGATGATTTTGAGTCCTACCTAATGTGGTAGCGTGCACAATAGAAAAATGAAAAGAGATTTCCTAGTTTTATATTGTGCAAAAGGCATAGACAAATATACGTATGAAAACTCTGCCCAACTGCTTAAAGTTGAGTCTTCAGCCCTCTACCTGAATTCACAACGTACTTTACAAATTCTCGTGGCTAAATGTTGAGGGATTCTGGGCTATCAGTTTGGAGGTTCTGGTATTAACCATGCTCTTTATTTATTATTAGTCATGTATTTTCCCCACCCTTTGTCTTTGGCTTTGCACCCCCACCTAGCAACCACAGTGACTTCTTTTTGACCTGGATGGCTCGTCTTTTTAAATAACAGTGTTTCCTGGGAAGGTTAAGAACAGCAGAGTCACAGTGAGGGCTTAGTCCAGGGCAGCCTTCTTAACGTGGGGTACATGGATGTGCTTCTTTGGGTCTGTAAATGGGCAGGCAAATGTTTGCATACAGGTGTGGGAAAAGGATTCATGGCTTCCATCATAATCTCAAAGGGATCTAGCACCCTGGAAAGGTTAACAACTCTTAACTCCCAGGCATTTGGACACAGCACAGCATAGCACACTGAATAAACAGCCTCAGTATGCCTGACTCAACCTTTTACTAAGCCACCTCCCAAGAGAGCAAGAAATTCTCTAGTAATTATACACCAACCATCTTCTGGAAGACAACTACGCTCACCGCTATACCACCAACACGCCAAACATCCTTTGAATAATTAAGATCATAATTTGAGGGTGTGATTTTGTTGGGGGGGGGGGCAGTCCAGCATATGTGACATTATATAGAGGCCATAATCTAACACTTTAAGTATCAAAACTATCTTTTCTCAGTTTCTACTTTTATCCATGTTTAACACACTTTCTTTGTCCTCTTCTGATACTTTTAGCTGATTTGATAACATTGGTTGAAAACCAAAACATCATGAATCACAAGTTTCTCTCCGTATTAACATTTTGTTAGTAGCTCAAAGCACAAGCCTTTCATTAACTGTTGATAATTATATTATTTTTGCCAGAATACACTGGTGCCTTTTATACTTGTGTTTAAATAGCATTACAAATATCATTTTGGTGTACGTATGTCAAAACCGAAACTGCCTTTATGTCAATATGCTGCAAAAATCTATCAGAATATATCTTAATTCTTAACTTTCATTGTTGTCTGTGGGTTGTCTTGTATAATTATTATCACATCCACAGTATTTTCTGTAGGTAAATATGAAATGTATTATAAACGTACCAGGGGGAAAATGCTCTTTAATAAGCCTTTCCCTAAACAAAGCACCATTTCGGCGTTTAGAAGCAAGAACTAGTGAAATCAGAAATTGCTGTCACATATACTCACCTGTGAATGGTCGTACAAAGGATCCCAAGCGCAGGACTTGTCCTGGAAGCAGAGGATCGGATTCCACCAGGAAAACAGGCAAGTAGAAACGCCAATTGCCAGCGCTCCCTTTCCCTAGCTCATCTTATTTGTAGGCACACAGATTTTGGAATCCTCCAGGACTAACAATAAAAACCACACTAGGTTGTTTTCCTAATTCCTGTGAAATGAGTCAGTAGGTCAAACAACTTATCCACTCCAGAGAGAGAACAATTCCTTGAGCTACACTCCCTGTTTCCAGTAACCCTATTCCCCCTCTGTGCCCCTGGATAAAAGTGCTGCCAATAATGCATGGAGAGCCCACCGGGTTCTGAATGAGACGCATCGTAGAGATTGCCAGAAAGTTAGCTGCCTTCATGGGACAGTTTCCCTTATGAATAATTAGGAAGAAAAAAGTCCAGTTAAGAGTAACATGAGGATCGAGTTTCTTCATTTAAAGAGTCAGCATAACTTTTTCTCTGTTGAGACTGTTTATCTCTTTCATACAGGAGGACTGAATGATGCTGACAATAAATATAGAAAAGCGATAACTGTACCTTTAAAAGCCCCTACAAACCACTTCCTTCTGTAAAACACCCTTTCCTCCTCCAAAGGTCTAGTATATTCACAAGATTCACTGATTATTCAATGAATCCATATTCTTAAAAATCCTTCACAGCTGTCTGTGCATCCTACCGTTCCATGCTCTGTATCATATAAAGCAGAAGGTATTGAAGAGCTTGCTAGCCGTCATTTAAATCCATGACTCAAGACGACCAACACTGGGTTACCAATAATCTTCAGAAGCTACCACCTACTCACCGAGTGTAACATTTCTTGTAGTGAGCGACCTCTGCATAGGAAATCACCAGCTCCTGGCAATGAATCCATACTTCCAAGAACTCACACATTCAGGCAAATATATGGACATACATCTCTAAATATAGATACAGAGAGGTCTGCCGTGACAGTTCAGTAGGAAACTGGAAATACTTTTGCTTTCTGTATCGATAGTACTTTCTTTCCTTTTTAAAGAGAAGGTTTCGTTTTGATCTTGAGAAATTCTGATAAAACCACCAACTGAAAACCTGCCATTATAAAGGAGGGATTTCACAACGTTCATTCCAAAAAACTGTGGCTATTCATTTCTGTAAGTGATTCACTGCAGAAGAATCGCTGTTTGGGGTGGAGGGAGCATTGATTTTAGAAGCCAGCCTGCCCTCTGAGAAGTGAACAGGAACCTCCGAGATAGCAGCCACGTGCCTTCTGACCCCCAGCCCTGCTCCCTGAATCACCACCCCTCGAGATGACATGCAGTGACCAATTTCCTCTTAAAACTGCCTTCTGTACAAAAACCCTATGATCCACGCACCCTGTGTCTAATCCTCTGCAATGGGGCCAGTCTGCAGATCCGTCTGGGCGGGCTGCGGTAGCATTCTCCACCTGCCAACACTCAGTTGCTGGTGAGTAACCAGCATACGGACACTCACTTCCTGTGAGTATTTCTGAAAAAGCTTATGATATTTCCTTTAAAAAAAAAAAAAATAGGAGGAAAGCCACTCGGGGAGGAGAAGCAACTTCAACAAGCAAAGCTAAAAGCATGCAACGTGATCACTGTTGACCAGACACGCCTAATTTTAATTTGGTTTCTCAACCCCTGTGTAATTAAGACAGCCCAAAGAGAACAGCATCAAGGGGTGGGGGGGAAAAAAAGACATTTCACAAATGCTTAGACCTTCGCTGCGCGTGACCAGAAAAGTAATTTTAAGATTCGAGCGAACCAATCTGAGGCTGGTTGGAGCATTAACCCTTCAAGGAAAGAGAAAGAGTTATTTTTGTTTGTCCCCAAATTTCAAATACGGAATTCATCTTCCTTACCAGGAACTGAGATGCCAAAAATCAGCCTCTAAATATCATCCCCTGGGGTTGTGAGATGGAAAAACTGTTTCAGATTTGTCCATCACAGGGGCAGAAAAATACCTATTTATGAGACCCAGCCACATTAACAGAACAGCCGACATGGTGTTCACACTCAGGCAGCCCTTTGAAAACTGGCCACTAAGGCTCAAATGTGACATTTTGTATTTCTCTAGGCTGTAGCCAAACCTGTTAATTTATGTCAGAGAGGAGAGCAGCATTTCTTGACAACTGGGCAAAATGAGTAAGAAAAATTGCTTTCATCCCACCTTACAGAGTATCAATGGTGACAAAGCTCACTTTCTGAGATCGATAGGTGTTTTGCTGAAAGAAAGTTTTTTCAGAGCCTGTCCTTCAGCTTTAGGCTGTGAATGTGCTTCCAACTTGGGGCCTCCATGTGCTGCACGGTGGGGAGGGGGGCTCTTGAAGGAGGAGGGAGGAAAATATAAACTTCTACTTAATGGGCACTGAAAAATAAACCAAATCACCCAAATTCACACCTGTATTTATCACACAATCCATGGAAGCCCTTAACCTGTAACACGGCAGCACTTTGCCACTTAGACCCCAACTCTTTTAGTTCACATTTTTGGATACTCAAGATAAATATGAAAAAAATATAAAAACATCATCTGTGATTTATACTCTGGAAGGGAATTTTCATTTTTTTTGAGATGGGGTCTCACTCTTGTCCCCCAGGCTGGAGTACAGTGGTGCGATCCTGGCTCTCAGAAGCCTCAGCTTCCTGGGATGTGATACGCTTTTATCATCTTTACCAAACTGATATTTTAACAAGAAGAGTATGGAAAGCATTTGCCTGATACACATAATTGATTGATGGATTTTAGAGGCAGGGTCTGACTTCATTTCATCCCAGCCTCCGGAGTAGCTGAAACTACAGGTAAGTGCCACCATACCCAGCTAATATTTTTTGGTAGAGATGACGCCTTGCTCTGTTGCCCAGGGTGGTCTGTAACTCCTGGCCTTTAGCGACTCTCCTACCTTGGCCTCCTAGAGCACTGGGGTTACAGGCATGAACCACTCTGCCCAGCCTGCATGATGTAATCTCCAAATTGAGGGTGAGTAAAAGGTAGCACCTATAACTAGAGGTAAATTTTTAATTTAAAACAACTACGCTACACAATAAGTCATCTCAGCCCTTGCCCATGAAACCTTATGAACCTCCTCAATAGAAAAATAGGAATATTCTGTGATAGGGTCAAAGGAACAGGAACCCTTTACATGGAGAGTACTTTTAAATAGCTACCATTTTTAAAACTCCCATTGATACCAAGCTCAGCAAAAGAAAAAGCAGTGATTACAGGCCTGACCACTACTCAGTGATTAGAATATCCACTCTTCTCTCTTACTCAGAAGGAAGCCTCCGTCTCCCACTATGCAGGTATACACACAAGTTCCCAGCTCTCAGTGTTTCTGTGCAATTTGTTCCTGTTTCAGACGGCTTTCCAGGAAAGTTCCTCTTAAGTCCTGGGTGGCCACTGCAGAGGTTTTAAAAAGAGGAAAAGTCGAGCAAAACAAAAAGATCATGAAATAGAAGCTTGGGGAGTGGGCAGCAAAGAGAACATGAATCTAACAGATGCAGCAGTTGCAAAAAAGCAACTGCTTTTAAAGGAGTTTCCTTTAGAAACTCCTGTTAATTTGGGGACCTAAAGGGAGCTGTTTCTAAGG
Source organism: Rhinopithecus bieti (assembly GCF_001698545.2). Classification (NCBI taxonomy): domain Eukaryota; kingdom Metazoa; phylum Chordata; class Mammalia; order Primates; family Cercopithecidae; genus Rhinopithecus; species Rhinopithecus bieti. Next base: position 1,141,044 of record NW_016814509.1, on the reverse strand, counting down.
CTGGAATTCTCAATAGAGAACATGATGAAACCATGGAGGCTGTCCAGGTCCTTGCTATGCTGTGGACACCTTTCAAGAGTTATAGAGTCCACCCTCTCCAAACAAAGTAAAACCCCATGACAAATGTCCTTCACGTTTAACATTTACTCAGTTCTCTTTTAAACAAAGAAATGGAGAGCGCTCTTTCGTGGCACTTTTATAGGCAGGGGGAAGAGTGGTCTCACAACCGAAGGGCACCAGCCACTGAGAAGTCCTAAGGCTATGTTTGAGTTCTGGCTCATCTTTTTTGCTAATTTGTTGTTGTGCCTATCACCCAACCTCTCTAAGCCAGTTTCATCGTCAGCGACAACAGCACACTGACATGCAGGGCCCGCTCAGGCGCTACCACAAGCTGCACATCCGTCCATTTGTTTAATTTTCACAGCAGCCCTGGAGGTAAGTTCTATTTTTATCCTCATCCTACGGATAAGGAAACTGAGGCCCAGGGAGCTTAAGGACACACCCAGGGTTACACAATCAATAGGTGGTGGAGCCAGGATTCAGAGCCAGGGAGGCTTGACCTTGACTCCACACTCCAGAGCCTGCTCTCAGCATGTCTGCCAGCAACACCCAGGTTGGCTGCACAGCAAGGAAAACAGCATGTAAGAAACGACCTTAAAACCTACCAAGACCGTAAAAACACAAGGTAGGTTTTTAATCATGTCACATGCAAATATATTCTCTGTAAAAATGTAATGAAGATTCAGGACACCTAAGCAGTGGTAACTCTGCTGATCCTGTGAAAACAGTTTCATATAACTTGCAAGTTACTTAGCTGCACAATGTGTGGTACTGAGTTTTAGGGGTAGACGGGATTCAGAGATCCTGTTTTCTGTCAGGGTGGTTGGGTGAGGCTCCCAGACCCAGAGCTGAAGTCTGAACCTTCATCCTTTCACTCCCAGCCCAATGATATGCCACTGTGTCATAGCCACATAGTGGTTACGAATGCATCTGGAACTCTACATTTTAATCTGCCAGGCATCCATCCATTCGCTCACATAATTCACGTGTGTGTAATAGTAACCTTCAGAAATGAATGTCACAATATTTTTCTCATTACAACATCTTCAGGCTTTAAGATGAAAAGGGTGAAGAAAGAAATCTTTTCTAAACCTTTTATTCCCGCTATTCGCTTTTTTATTCAAGGAAAAACAGAGGCTCTATTAAAGTTCTGCTTACGATGAAGTGTAACTGAAGTTCTATCCAATTCTTTCCTCTTCTCTGTAAACCTGTTCACATGCAACAGCCTCTCTGATGTTAACAGGCTGTGCCTCCTAAGTGCCTGTACATCATGGCTACAGGAGTCACCGGAAGGAACTTGCCTCGGTGGCAGTTTGGAGGCTTCCCGGGCTTTAATGATGAAAAATAATTTGGTCATTTAAGACAGAGGCCTGCTCTGTTGCCCAGGCTGGAGTACAGTGGTGTGATCATAGCTCACTGCAGCCTCAAACTCCTCGGCTCAAGTGATCCTCCTGCCCCAGCTTCTTGAGTAGCTGGTACTACAGGTGTGTGCCACCACATCTGGCTATTTCTTTTTTTTTTAAACAGAGAAGGGGTCTTGCTATGTTGCCCAGGCTGGTCTTGAACTCCTGGGTTTAAGCAATCCTCTCACCTCAGCCCCCCAAAGCACTGGTTCACAGGTTCACAGGTATGAATTACCACGCCTAGCCTAGCTATTTACTCTTAAAGGAAAAAAATAATGTTTTATTTAGTGTTTTGGCCTTTCATGCTATTTACACTAAAGTTTGGTCTTATTATTTTTGCTTAGAATCTTTTAATGGGTTTATGTCGTGTTGGGTCACATCAAAACACTTGAAAATGCCTCTTTCTAAAACAAAGACATTCATTGACAAAAAAAAGTTAAGCAAAAAAGGAGACCAGCCAGTTATTTAGTTCCATTTAAGAGAGCAAAGGCGACTGTATGCAAGATTCTGGAAAATCTATGTTCGTTAAATTTATAAGCCAGCACTTTTTTCCCAAAGACTTATTTGGTGTGAAAAGTTACTTCCTGTACTGTAATCATAAAATCAAATGTTATTTACTCCTGTCATAACCATTCACATACTTCCTGCCATAAAAATTTAAACCTGGCTAGAATATTAAATAAAACATGCAAAAAACTACAAGTTCAGGAAGTGACTGTATGTATTATATACATTAAGTTCATATTCCAATCTAAGAGCTGAATCGCCCCTACTTAGGAAAACCAGTATTATGTTTTATCGTCTGGGGTGACGGATCCCACAGTGGCCCATGCAATGAACTTTAAGGGTAAAAAGGGCTTTCCCTTTTGCACTAAGCTCAGTCCGTAGTTTTGTGGGGGCTGTCAGGACGCCTTGCAGGTCTGCTGTGTGTAGTGGGCTGAAATATACTGCACATGACCCAGGGTTAACATTGTAAAGATCCAAAGACTGACTTAGGGTAGATGTGCACACTTTAAATGCATGAGCATGTTTTTCTTTGATGCCTGCCTACTTCTAAAAGAAAACAAGCTTCTAAATGCTTAGGCTTCGGCATGTCGGGTGGGAAAATCAGAGCCAGTGTACACATCCAATGATAGAAGAAAGCGTGCGTGAACAGATTTGTTTACAAAACAGGGCCCAGCAAAGTCTGTCTCTCAGTGCCTCGGCAGGATCCATCCAACAAAACAAACACACAAACACACTGATCTAGGGAACTCGCTCTTCCTTCTGATGAAGGTGTAAGTTTGTGATTATAACTGGGCAATAAGTTACAGCATAATCACGTGACCCAGGCTTGAATTGGAGATATGCCAACAAATCCAGTTTAACACAAGTGCGCGCAGCACACACACACACACACACACACACACACACACACACAGTTATATGTAGTATAGTGGTTTCAGCTCTCCTTCTGTGGCATTAATCTCAAATCTGTATCTTTAATGGTAGCTACCTCTCCTACCTATATCTTTAACATATTTCTATCTGGATAGGGCAGACCCTTTAAGTTCATCATGAAGCAAAAAAACCAACACCATTCTATTGATTTTACTTTACTTAACCGTATAGCCATCCTACCAGGGTAGAAAGTTTGGCCTCTGGACTCCCTTCTTCACTGAGCCGAGCTGAACCATTCTGTCGCCAAGTCTAGTCAATACTTATTTTCAGTGTCTGCGGCCTCCATCCTCTCCCTCCCATTCCCGTTTCCAGTCACCCAGGGTGCACCTTTCTCTCTATTCTTGGACAAGTAAAACAGCCTTTGTAATTGGTTCGCTTGCCAATGAGCAACTGGGTGGTGAAGAAACAGCAGGCAGTAGGAAGGTTGGGTTCTAGGCTTAGCTATGCCAGAACCAAACTATCTGTTGCCAAGAAAGTACATCATATCCTTGGGCCTTAGTGTTCTCACCTATGCCATGAAAAAACTGCCTATCAAATGTTATTAGCTGATGCAGAGCATACAGAGTCACCAACTGCTCTTCTAAAATGTAGTAAAATTCATGTCGCGGCATTCCTCAAAATCTTTCTGTGACTTTGCAATGTCTAGAGGGTAAAACTTAAGCTCTCTAGCTTCTGGGTTTATATATAAAGAATTAAACAAAATATGTGTAAAAGTCTCATATAAAATGTAAGATACCACACAAAAGCAGTAACAGCCCTAATGAGGACAGGACTATTTTTTAAGCTCATGCACAGGGTACTACTCCGGGGTATGATACATATGGGTTCTAATCCTCATGACCATGATGCAAGGTTGGTTTTATTACTCTACATAAAAGATCAAGAATCCTAGGTTCTGTGAAAGCACACCCAAGGTTATAGAACTCAGTGAAGTGTCAGGGGTGGCTTCCAAATCTACATGTGATTGATTATCAAGCCCACTAAATCACACTGAGTACTTTAAATACAACATAGTATTTGGCAGGGGGTGGGAAGTCATTACTTGAGTAATCATTATCTGAATCCCTGTAGTTACCAAGTTGCATAAGGGAAGCAAAGGTCATCATCCTATAAATATACTGACAAATACAGTGATCGCTTATTATTAGTCCTCATTAACATCAGCATCTATTCTTGCTCACTTTCTTGGTTGAATAATGTCATAGAATAAAATGAAAATCCAATGCAGTTCACTTGTAAGGTGGAATTGTAGCTTTTCACACAGCTGATAAAAATGATACCAGCGAATTGCATGAGTCACATAGGGTCACTGACAAATAAGGATGAAAGACAGTTTCAACAGTTAACAACTGAGGAAGAGAAAGTCCACAGAGGTGATTACAGGAGAGTTAGACTCTTCAAGAGAATGGTTTATATAGCAAAAGATTAAGAGAGGCCTTCGGGAAAATGCGAATGCTTGTACAAAATCATCCTTTTATATGATTCTTTTAGAAGTCAACATTTAATTTTTCTTCTAAGAAATAACATGCTGTTGCATCATATCCCAAATTTCTATTATATAAAACTAAGCTTCAACTTTTGTTTTAGTTTTCTCAGGACTTAGTCCCAATATGATCTTAAAAAAAAAAAAAAGTGTTTGTTTTTAAATGTTTGATTCAGTTTTAAGTCAATCCTCTTAAAATAGTAGTAGTGGTCCTGTATCAGTTATCTTCAGATAACAAGTACCTTTTGAAATGGTAGTAATAGGAAAAAAAAAAGAAGAAAATGATTAACTGATATGCAAATAGTAGGCAACAAGAAAGAACTAATTCTTCAGCCCACGATGGAAAGTAATGTCCTAGTTTTTCTCTCATTTCAAGATCTCAGGCTCACCCAGACCAAAGCACCCAGCAAGAAGCCTTGCTCATCACCCCCATGCCCCATTCCCACCACTGTGTCAATGCCAGTGTGGATATGGCATTTGTATGGTATTAGGCCAGACCCTGGGCATGTCTGACTGTCGAGGCAAAACTAGACTGCAGCCCTGTAGACCCTCAGTCTAAATCCTAACTTTACGTAATTTACTCCATCCATTCTGTCTTTATCTAGACATCTGAAGATCTCCACCTTTTTTTTCAGAAGACAAGAGTCAGGGACCTGGAAGAATTCTGTCCTATAATAACCCGCTTTTCAAAGGCACCCCTGTATCACGATCCTTCCTGACATATACCAGTGTATATATCAAATGGTTTTGGTTCCTGCAAATATTCTTCCATCAAAGGTTCAGAGAAGGGCTATTTTGAGAAAGATTTAACGGGATTTGTAACATAAAACCTCAAATGCATATTGAGTTAACTAAGACAACTCTGGAACACAAAGTGTGGTTGTTATACCTTGCTTTTTCTGGTGACTATAATCAAATCCAAGAATCTAATAAAATAGTCCCTCATGCCAGAAAGAAACCCAAGAAGGTATGTCCTCAGAAAATTTAGTCTGAAGTTGGTCAATTCTAAGGCAGTCACTCTAAGTGATCACAACTTTATTCGTGAGCTTTTGGCCTTCCAGGATTGATGTTTGCTACAGAGATCTTGGTTTGCTCCTAAAGAGAGTTCTGCGACACTGTGAAATAGCTCCTTTTCTCTGAAAAGCACAAAGTGTTACTCTTCATTAAGAAAATAATAGAGTTGTGATCCATGCATTACACTTGTGAGTCTTTCTCATGTGTGTGCAAAACATACGCACATTCAGTAAAGCACCGTGGAGGATTCATATATTCACATACACAAGAGCTTTTCTGGAATTCAGAAATCTGAAATTGGGGAATGGCATGAGCCGAAGTGAGACGGGAAGGAAGAGGTGGCAGTTCAGCAGTTTTGAACTTCTGACTGTGATTCCAAATCCTTTTTTTAAAAAAGGATTTTGTAGCACTGACCCCAAAGGCAGCACAAAGACGTTGGTGAAGTGTGTATTAATCGAGGCCATTGAGGATGTTATTTTCTCCTTTAAGACTCTGACCAGAAGCTGAATATGCCAGCGGCAAATGCAGGCAGTGCTGCTGTTCCCTTCACAGTCCTCAGAGGCAGTGAAGCCTGTGCTTGAGACGCGCAGGGCGGAATGCTTGTTTTGGAGAGCATTCAGCAGATAGCATTTGGTTTCCTCCATTTAACCAGGTCACCCAGGCATGGAATGCACAGCTCTGCCAGACAGAAAGAGCTTTGGATGCCTGAGAAACAACAGCTTGTCCGGGCCACTGATGCGAAGAGAGGCCACGGTTTCCTTTTTCTCTGCTCTGAATGGCAGCCTTGACGTCACAACAGCTAGGAACCACTGGAGGGACAAATAACAAGGCGCAAGCCAGAAGCGCCCTGCTCTGTCACAGGGGCAGGGCCATTTTCATCCAGTTCTGATGTCTTCTGTGGTCGCTGCGAGTCGGCGGGAGCAGAGACAAATGACTGGAGCTTTAGGCCTTGCCCAGTGCTAATTCCCTTCACGGAACCTGGATAAACTATAGTTCCCGAATTAAACTTGTTTCTGACGAACTAGACTTCCCAGGGAATGGGTGTAGTGATTTTGCTGATGGTTCAGACATCGGCACTTTCCCTGAAGGGTTCAACTTCCTGTGTTTAAAAGCAGACCTTTTCTAACGGGCTGGCGCATAAGCATCCCGGGAAATACAAGAAGCTCATGAAAGCAGGCAGTCTTTGCAAGAGACCTGACTTATTTTCTAGGAGAAAAACATCCTTTAAGGGATTTTATAATTTAAGTTTAAGCAATTAAACATGTGCATTAGTACCCAACTGCAGGTGTTTGCACAAATGAGTGAAAAACGCTCAGAGGCTGCCAGGCTTAACTCACCATTATCTAAAATGAATTGTCTGTGTAAGTCATCAAAGCAGTTTGAAAAGCATGATCTTTCATGTTTCAACCTCACATCAAAATTATAAATTATATTTAGCTATGTGAGTGTCAGATCATTTGTTTCCATTATCAGTGTGATGTTGGGCAATTTGCAGACAGGATCTGAAAGCATCATCCACGACTTTCATGGAACAGAAAAGAGCTTTCTGTTGCCACAGATTTGCCCTAAGTTCAGTTCTCTGCCTTTGGAGCACTGACAGCTGTCACCAAACCCAAACCCCAGTCTGAACTCCTAGTGCTCAAGGTACTTTGGGAAAGTTAATTCTGGAAAACCATAGGCTGGAGGGGTTGTCTTTGAGGGGGGGGTGTGTGTGTGTGTATGCACATGTGTTGGCAGTGTGTGGACCAAGCACAACATATAGAGAGACAGTGTTCTCAGGACTTCTGTGCTCCTATTTGGAAAAGTTCAGAAGAAACAACAGCTCTGAGACACTCAGCCCCTTTTATCAGCTCTTTCTTCGCTTAATTGAATAAGCAGTTCCCCCCCAAAGCACTCTTTCCCTGAGGTCATGGTATCAGTCTTGTTTCATGAGAATAATCTGCTATGAAGATTTACTCACATTAAAAAACAAAAGAGGGTTAAAAATCTGATCCAAAATGTCACTTATGACACCTACAACAGAATCCACCCTTCTGCCTCCAGGCTGTCCTGACAACCCATGTCCTCAACAGGGATCTGCCGTCTGTTCTGGAATCTGGTCTTTGGACTCAAATGATCTTACCTGGGTAGCTAACGAAGTCTTGTGTCTTGTTCCTGCTGTTAAAAAATCCAAGTATGTTCAGGCATTAAACAATGGAGAAGATAAAGCGAAAATAATTTTTTAACTACATCTTTCTTTTTCAAGTGGTGGTTATGCTCAAGAGGTGAAATTTATTGTAGCCCTACCCCTGTTTTATAAGAGCTTTTGTAGTATAAGAACTATAATTAAGTTTCCTCTGAACTGTTTTATTAAACTTAAGTTTTCAAGAAGAGAATGATAAAATTTCTTAAACTATTATGTTTCCAAAGGAAGGACAATTTATTTTTATTGTTCTAGCATAAGGAAAGAGAATGACAGGGAAAGTGTTTTTCAACCTGTATCCTGATTAGAATTTTTTAATGTTCACATTCCTGATTATAAACTGCAGTAAACAATCAGTCATTCATTAACAAGCAACTATTGAAAAGGCGATATTTAAAAGAGAAAAAATAAAACATGTGATTAAAACTCTACACACGTCTTCACTTCAAGGCAAATGCAGTGGCCATCTGGGTATTTAGAAGGTGCCAAATATCATTGGGATCTAGATTTAATTCATGCTATAAAGAAAGCACTGTATTTAATTTGTTCACAAAAGACCTAGAACCTCGTGGAAATGATGGTGGTGAAGTAAACTTTTAAATTAAAATGAGGTCTTTATTTTACAATTTTTAAAATATGTGATCAATCACAAACATGAGCAAGCTTTCAATGCTCCAGTGTCCTACTCTGAATGAGAAAAGTTAGAAAGATCATTTTCAGCTTTCATAAAGTTTTGCTTTAATTTTCTCCTCTATTTGGAAATCTTTAAAAATTAGTCAGTTTAAAAGTCCTGGCTGCTTTTAGTCAGAAGGGCCTAAGAAGAGACAAGACGTGTTCCCAGGGTATCCAAAGACAGATCCGGAGAATTCAAAGCCTGGACATATTACCTGGACTGAAGGCATTCGTTGCTTGCTTTACTGGTGAGGACTGGGAAGACCTGACTTCCACAGTCGTCTTTCCAAGTGGCAAGAAACAGGACATGCATTGTGCCAGGCAGCTTCCAGCACCCATGCAGCACCCTTCCAGCACCTACGCAGCAGTATCCATGTTCTGAAGTGAAGCCTGAACTCGCCACCTCGCCACCGAGGGCTCCCCAGCAGGGCAGGGATGGGACCTTTCCTGGTATCACATGCTCGCTCGCCTCCCGAGTCCTGCATGAACAGCAGACTGGATCCCTGTTTTCAGTCTGAGAACACTCATGAGATTTTTCCAAGAATTTTCTTCAGGAACAGACGCTATTGTGAATACCACATAAACGAGCTCTCCCTTTTCCAATTCCTCTTTTGAAAATGGGAGAGAATCAGCATATCTTGCTCTAACTTAACTTGTAAAAAATAATATATATTTTTTAAAAGTTTCAGTTTATCACACTCAACCACAGTTATCTTTCAATCCTATAATGCACACATGAAAAACTAGTTTCTGCCACTTTTGCTTGTTAGGATCTATCCATCCTTTCTATGAAAAAACTCCATAATGCTAACCTCCCAGAGTGCCTCTATACTAGATAGCTTCACAAAACTACAACCTTTATACTTACAAAGCTACTTCTAATAGGTAACAACAGAAGCACTGTCATGAACCCTAGTTTCTGAATAGGTACACAGGATTAACACATGCCAGGCTTTAGTTAGACTCTCATGGTGTTTGTCCCTTTACGTCACAGCACATCATACCCTGCAGCTGCCTTTGTGTGCTTATTTGCTGCCAGATTCCTCTGCTAGTGTGTAAGTGCCATGAAGGCAGGATTCATGCCTATGCTCTTCTTGTGTAAAAACTGCTAATGCTGGGGCCGGGTGTAGGGGCTCACAACTGTAATCCCAGCACTTTGGGAGGCTGAAGTGGGCGGATCACCTGAGGCCAGGAGTTCGAGACCAGCCTGGCCAACATGGCGAAACCTGGTCTCTACTAAAAACACAAAAATTAGCCGGGTGTGGTGGCAGGTGCCTGTAATCCCAGCTACTCGGGAGGCTGAGGCAGGAGAATGGCTTGAACCCCGAGGTGGAGGTTGCAGTGAGCCGAGATTATGCTATTGCACTCCAGCCTGGGCGACAGAGCAAGATTCGGTCTCAAAAAAAAAAAAAAAAAAAGTAATAAAATTTAAAATAACTGCTACTGCTAGAAAGAGGGAGAGGAAGGAGAACGAAAGGAAGAAAAAAATAAGGTAGAAGGGAGAGGAAAGTGAGAGGAAGGTGCCAGCAAAAACAGAGGAAAAAGGAAGGGAGGAGGGAAAGAAAGGAAAGGCAGAAACAGCCACTGCACTGGTTGTAGTGAATAGGAGTGCCTCTGCAGCTTTATCTTTCATCCATACAGTTAAAGGTTCCTTGTAGCCATGAGTTCATCAAATCTCATAATAATCCTGAGTGACCTTTTAACATTAAACTAAAATGTTTACTTACGGCAGAGATTACGAATGAAATGACTAGTTTCTAGATCTTCCACGTTTTTATCTGTACATCACCCATGACAGCAGGTAGTTCTGTGACGGACCTCTCAGGTGATCTGTGTGTTCATACAGGTCTACGTTTCTGTAAGCCAACAGTTTAAGAATCGTGAAAGGCCAGGCGTAGCAGCTCATGCCTGTAAGCCTAGCACTTTGGGAGGCCAAGGCGGATGGATCGCTTGAGGCCAGGAGTTCGAGACCAGCCTGACCAACATGGCGAAAGCTGGTCTGTACAAAAAATACAAAAAGTGGCTGGGTGTAGTGACCCATGCCTGTGATCTCAGCTATTTGGAAGCCTGAAGCACGAGAATCACTTGAACCTGGGAGGTGGAGACTGCAGTGAGATCGTGCCACTGCACTGCAGCCTGGGTGACAGAGTAAGACCCTGTCTCAAAAAAAAAAAAAAAAAAAAAGTGATAAATGCCCAGCATTTCCTTCATTTTTATTCACTCAACATGTCTTATAACCACAAAGCCCAGATTTGAACTTTGGATATACTCATGGAAAGGAGAACCAGTTCTCAAGCAACTCTTCTCATTTTTACCACCCACATAAACATGTAGCTTCTGGTAAAACAATACTTCTCATTTTACAAGTTCATTAATCAATAATGAGCAGGCTCAGTGGGGGCACAGGACAACCTGAGCCTGACAGCGAGGAAGGCGGGTTTTGTCACTGAGGGAGGGTTCTCATGAAACTCTGGATCTCCCAGCTAGTCGGGCGGCACTAACAAGGGCTGCCCAGAGAGCATGCGAGGCCTCTCCAATCATGCCACAAACCCCACAATGTCAGGACGAGGGCACCGGTGTTGACAGAGGCCTTGGACTTCATCAGAGAGGTGACATCACGTTGCCTAGGTCTCCACTTCCCTGCTCTTTCCCCAGCAAAACCAATGCCTGAGGTGAAGCAAGCCGAACTGGCTTGCCGAAGCTCAGAGCGCAGGGCCGTCGGCATTGGGAGGCAGCCCTGGGTCCTAGAGGCCTCATGCACGGCCTGCCTTGCCGTCGAGAAAGTCCCAGACACAGACACAGGCTGCAGGAAACGGCACCACAGTCACTCGCTGCAGCGCAGAGGAAGTGTGAACAAAGAACCTTCTTTTTTTTTTTTTTGGAGATGGAGTCTCACTCTGTTGCCCAGGCTGGAGTATAGTGGCACCATCTCAGCTCACTGCAACCTCTATCTCCCAGGTTTAAGTGATTCTCCTGCCTCAGCCTCCCAAGTAGCTGGGATTACAGGCACCCACCACCACACCCAGCTTTTTGAGACAGAGTGTCGCTCTGTCGCCCAGGCTGAAGTGCAGTGGCGCGATCTCGGCTCACTGCAAGCTCCGCCTCCCGGGTTCACACCATTCTCCTGCCTCAGCTTCCCGAGTAGCTGGGACTACAGGCGCCCGCCACCACGCCTCGCTAATTTTTTGTATTTTTAGTAGAGAAGGGGTTTCACCGTGTTAGCCAGGATGGTCTCAATCTCCTGATCTTGTGATCTGCCAGCCTCAGCCTCCCAAGGTGCTGGGATTACAGACGTGAGTAATTTTTTTATTTTTAGTAGATGGAGTTTTGCCATGTTGGCCAGGCTGGTCTCAAACTCCTGACCTCAGGTGATCTGCCCGCCTTGGCCTCCCAAAGTGTTGGGATTATAGGCATGAGCCACTGCGCCTGGTCCAAAGAACTTTTCTAAGGGGAAGAAAAGTCCCAGCAGAGCATTCTAGTTTTGAACACTTACTGACAGCAAATTTAACCTGCTGAGTGCAGCCCTCATTTGGTCCATTTTTCTTGCCACAACTGCCTACTGCCCTTCTGTCAAGACAGACAGACATAAACTACTACCATCTGTGGCTGCCCTGGGAACTGTGAGAACTCATGGAAATAATGCATCCCCTTGTGACTTCATACCGTGCACCTCCTGTGACAACCCTCTTCTGATAATTACACTCACACCCAGTTCTCACCTGAACACACAGAATCCAGCCTTGGAAATGCAGCTTTCATCTTGCTGAAACCTTCCAGTTACATTTCTCCATCAATTTTTCAAATGGTATGATTAGCTGAGGGACTAAAATCTGCCTGGCGCTCTTCTGATGACAAAGGTAACCCATCCCTCCCCCATGTTCTCCATCCTCAAGTTGTTTCTAATTCAGATTTTCTTCTCCCACTTCCTGAATGCCTACATCTTCTTCCTGACTGACATGGCTTTAGGAAACAGCACATTCACAAACATCTGAAGCCAACTGCAAAGCACCTGTCACTCAGCGAGAAAAGCAGAGAGGTGCCAATTCAGATGGCTGAGCTAATTCCCCTGGGTCCTGACCTGTATCACCACAGTGTTGCATAAATGGAACCTTCTCCGTCACACCTCCTGATGGCAGTCAGCTGTGACCTGCTGAATCCAGGACATCATGCATTCCAGTTTCATTTCTGAGAACATTTCCAGGTCCGGCTGAAGCCTAGTGGCTCCAGCAGAGGTCTCAACCCCTTTGGGATGCTCAGTGGGAGACAGAATCAAGGGCCAATGATCCATGACCTAGTCCTAGTGCCCATGTCAGTTTGTCAAAGGCCCTCAGAGCAGGTCGCATTTTCCCTGGCGGGGGCTTGACTTCCTTGCTTTAAAAAGGATTCTTAAGTATTTACTGCAGTAAAATTAAGCACTTTCAAATTTCTGCCAGATCCCCTGGAGGTATATAGTTTATTAACACAGAACAAATGTGACACTTGAAAGGCAGGAGACTTGGTTTCTATTCTCTGGCCCACTACTGACTTACTGGGTGGCTTCAGGCAAATAACTGAAATCAAGCAGACACCATTTTCAACAAGCACGGAGTGGGCACTTGGCAGGTGAGCAGTGCCCTGTGAGGTCTGCGGCTGGGGTCGGTGGTGAAACTAGGTCAGCACACACAGCCCTTTGCTGGGTAGGGGCCCACTGCCTGGGGTAGGATTTTTGTAGCTGGGTTCATGGTGGACATGTTGCAATGTGACCCTAAAATGTTTGTACTCTTAAAGCTGAAGGAGTGGGAAGAAACCTGTCATTTAAAGAAGGACAGTATGGCCAGGTGTGGTGGCTCACACCTGGAATCTCAGCAACTTTGGGAGGCCAAGTTGGGAGGATCACTTGAGTCCAGGAGTTTGAGACTAGCCTGGGTAACACAGGGAGACCCCATCTCTACAAAACATTTAAAAATTAGCCAGGCATGGTGGAATGTGCGTGTAGTCCCAGTTAGGAAGTTGAAGCAGGAGGATCACTTGAGCCCAGGAGGTCAAGGCCACAGTGAGCTATTCTCATGCCACTGTACCCCAGCCTGGGTGACAGAGTGAGAAAAAAAAAAGGAAGGAAGGAAAGGAAGGAAGGAAAGAAGGAGACAAGGAAGGAAGGAGAGAAGGTAGGCAGGAAATCAGTATGACAGTATAGCACTGGAGCTAAGAACACAGCTTCTAGAAGCAGACTCTATGAGTTCAAATCCTGGGTCTACCATTTATAAGCTGTAGTTTCCTCTGTAAAATATGAATCTACACTACCCGCTTCTCACAGATTGTTATAAAGATGAGATGTGTCAATACAGATGAAGTAAGCACTCAGTGAATATGAGGTATTAAGCAGAACCCAACAAGGTACCATCATCAAATATAATAATTAAGTGTATAACATTTTTCAGTTTACAAAGCAAATTTGCATCTAGCATTTCATTTGGATCTCACAAAACTCCATGAGGGCTGGCAAGATACTTCCCCCCATTTTCTCTGAAGCTCATACTCTCCTCGTTTACTCCCTTACGAGTCACACCTCAGCAAAGTGATCAGGCAGATTTGGGAAAAAGCAAACAAACAAACAACACCAGGTAGACCTTTGAAGAAATTAAAAAAAAAAATGTTAACACAAAAATCTCAGCTGATGGGCTAAGTAGCCCATCATTCTAAGAACAGTTGGGAAAACAATGCTTTAGATGCCATCTCCACGCTATTAGTTCCGTCTCAGACCTCTCTCCTGAATAATAGCATCCGCCTGCCTGTCATCACTTCCAACGGATTTCTAATAAGAGATCTTAGACTCAACATGTCTGAAAAGAGAGCTCCTTGTTTCCCACCCCCCTTCAATAAACATGATAGTGGATAAATTATGATATATTTACATACTAGAATATTCTGGCAATATGAAGGAACTGTAGCTATACCTGAAAACATGGGTGAATTTTGCAAATATAATATGGAGAAAAAACTCAAGTTCCAAAAAGACTGTGCATAGTCCGATAGTATTTTTGTATGTCTTTAGCAACACACATTTACTCATTACACTGTGATAAAAATATATGTTTGTTGCTGGGCGCGGTGGCTCAAGCCTGTAATCCCAGCACTTTGGGAGGCTGAGACGGGCGGATCACGAGGTCAGGAGATCGAGACCATTCTGGCTAACCCGGTGAAACCCCGTCTCTACTGAAAAAAACAAAAAACTAGCCGGGCGAGGTGGCAGGCGACTGTAGTCCCAGCTACTCGGGAGGCTGAGGCAGGAGAATGGCGTAAACCTGGGAGGCGGAGCTTGCAGTGAGCTGAGATACGGCCACTGCACTCCAGCCTGGGCGACAGAGCAAGACTCCGTCTCAAAACACACAAAAATATATATATATGTTTGTTTAAAAATCAGGAGAATTATGAACACAAATTTCAGAATAGTGGGAGAGCAGGAAAATGCTAGGAATAAGATACTTAGAGAGATCTCCAAGTATTTGTAATGAGCCAATTCTTAAGTTGGATGGTGGTTCACTGCAGCACCTTTAAAACTGTGCTTTAGAGTTTACTTGTATGTTACATACCATCTTTTGTATATGTCAAATAATTATAAATTAAAAGACAGAAATGCCATCCACAAAAATGAACTGTGCTGGAAGTAATTCATATTTCAAAACAACTAAGCAATGAAGGAAAGTAACTCTTGCTAAAAATATGAGGAAGTTAATTTATGCTAATAAAGTTGGTTATGGAGTATAATTACTTGAGCAAGGATGACTAAAATGTGCCTACACGATGTGTATCAAATGCCAAGGGGGAAATGACCAGGGTATTTACAGATCAGAACAAATTTATTTATGAAGAATTTTTTTTTTTTTCTATTTTGCAGACTTTCTTTTTTAAAAGCAAAATAAATTGAGGTGACTTGTTCAGGGTTAGTTAACTGTTTGGCAGGTGGATGATCTGTGGCCATCCACGATGAGATCACCTCCCTGCCCTGCTGGCCCCCAGTCTCTAGAGGTCAGGGCTTCTGAGGCCCAGAAGCTCAGAGCCACACCTGTTGAAGGCCAGTGATGTCAGAATTACTCTTCCTTCCTCCAGCAGCATCGACAGCAGTTTATCGTACGCAGTTTCTAGAACTCAGATGTTCTAGAAGGAAGCAAACATATTCTGAAACCATAGACAATGACTATGCTCTCAGAATATGTCTGCTTCCTTCCTGAACACCTAAGTTGCAATTCTTAAAATCAACATAGTGTAAGACTGTTTTAGGAGGAAGTGATCGAACTCAAAGCAACACTAGGCATGATGTGCCTTGTTTATCTGTTTGAACAGGAATAAAACAAAAAGAGGCCTATGTATTTCTCATATTTTTATATAAGAGCTGGAGCTATTTGAATGGCTAAGGAGGAGAAGATAGTTTGATTTAGATTTGGCACAGGTTTAGGGGAAGAAACGTCTTTGTAGCTGGTCCTAAATATTATGGTAACTTGGACTGAGTCAGTCTCCAAGGGAGAAGTTGCCACATGTTATAACAGAAGCCACTGGGCTTGGCAAGAAAAGAAATGAAAAAAGTACAATGAAAGCAACCCCACTTCTCCATCGTGGCAGGGATGAGCGAGGCAGGATGACTGCATGTAACCGTCTTCCCTTCCTTTGCCTGACCAAATCCAGCACTGCCCTTCCAAACCAGTCTTCATCACATTCCAAAGAATACAAAATACTCAAGTCAATTGTAATTTCCAATGAATTCTTCAGGAGAAATTTTTCTTCCTCCTTACTAAAAAAAGAATAAAAAATTCAGAATAGATTCAAAATGAGGGGTGGCAGCAAAAATTCTGACTCTCGGAAGGTTGAGAGGGTGCCTTTTTCAAATGTATTTATTTTATAGTTCTAAGAAGGTAAGACTACCTTCTGTTTTGATTCATGCTCCACCATTCTCCTCTTAAATTTAAAAAAAAATTACATCCTTGCCTATGTCTGTCTTGCTATTTTGACTGGTCATTCCCAAACATAAACTGCCCTAGTTTGAAGCTTCTCAAAGCCAAGCAAAGGTGACAGTCCAGTACAAAGAAGGCCGCTAGTGAGTTTTTGCTGAGTGAATCTACATTGTTCCGTGGCCTTAGTCTGGATATAGATTCTAAAGCTTCTTACACTGACAAAAACGGAGTTTCTAACTCAGGTAATTTTCGGTGAAAGAAAATTATAAAAGAAGGCATAAACCTTGGCTCACAAAATAAATATGCACTCAGACCCATGTACTTCATGAAACATACAAGCCCAGAGCTAGACCATGCCATCTGTTTCATGAGACAAAAAAGTAAATTCACATGATTTACTTTAGCTCTGCCAGAAATCATCAGCATCTACTTGCACATCTAAAGACAAGAAGACAAGGCAGATGGAGGCTGAACACCGAATACTGCCTAATTTTGATGTGTATTTTTTGGTCAAACCTCTTATAATTTACTATTTCCAAGAGGAAAAATAAGCTTATATAATGGCAGTGAATCATTGGTTTCCAGTTATGGGAAGCAAAAGAAATTAACCTCAAGGAGAAAAAAATGCTACAAATATAAATAATCTAGTTTCAGTTTACAAAGCATGTACTGCCTTTTCTTTCTTTTTTTAAAGAAGATATGTTTACGAAATAGGTGACAGACTAAGGTAGGTGTGTGTGAAGAGAGGCAGTGAGAGAGAGGGGATCCTGAAATTCTTCTCAGTAGAGGAAAAAGATAATTTTTGGGATGTTTTAAAAAATATATAACTTGATGAATTTTTTATAGCATGAGTATTACTTAGGTGCTGTCCTAGACCAGTGTGGTGTACAGGCTATAAAAGATTGGTCCTGAATCCTAATGGCAGGGATGAGTATAAGATTATCAAGACTTCTTTGTGAGAAGGAGAGCTACTGACAAAGCCATGTATTACATGACTCCAGTCTGGGCTGAGAGGCCTGTCTTAAAGCATAGCTAGAGGGCAGACGCGGTGGCTCATGCCTGTAATCTCAGCACTTTGGAAGGCTGAGGCGGGCAGATCACTTGAGGTTAGGAGTTCGAGACCAGCCAACATGGTGAAACCCCATCTCTACTAAAAATACAAAGATTAGCCAGGTGTGGTAGCGTGCGCCTGTAGTCCTAGCTACTCAGGAGGCTGAGGCAGGAGAATGGCTTGAACTGGGGAGGCAGAGGCTGCAGTGAGCCAAGACTGTGCCATTTGCACTCCAGCCTGGGTGACAGTGAGACTCCATCTCAACAACAACAACAAAAAGCACAGATAGATACAATGTCCTGGAATCACTAAAATGGATAAATTATGATATCCATAAAGTGGATAAGTTATGATATACATTCACACACTAGATATACTCATTATGATATGCTCATATCCATCGTGAGGGCTAAACCCACATGAGTCCATAACGCACTCACAGGTCTGTGCTCTTTGGCCCTGGCCCTGTAGTCAGCGATCACAGAGAACACAATGGTTCTGTTAGTCGCTCCG
Source organism: Rhinopithecus bieti (assembly GCF_001698545.2). NCBI lineage: Eukaryota > Metazoa > Chordata > Mammalia > Primates > Cercopithecidae > Rhinopithecus > Rhinopithecus bieti. The sequence continues at coordinate 1,123,301 of NW_016814509.1, read as the reverse complement.
TATACAGTCATGTGCAGCATAACATTTCAGTCAATGTTGTACCACATCCATGATGGTGGGCCAGTAAGATTACGTGGAGATGAAAATTCCTATTGCCTAGTGACACTGTAGCCATTGTAACACACTGCACGGCTTTGCTTTTTCTATGTTTATGTATGTTTAGATATATAAGCACTTAGCACTGTGTTACAATGTATTCAGTACAGTTGTAGTGTAGGCTGTACAGGTTTGTGGCCTAGGAGCAGCAGGGCCATATTATATTGTCTAGGGATGTCGTAGGCTACACCGTCTAGGTTTATGGATGTACACTCTGTGATGTTCACATAATGACAAAACTGCCTATCCACATTGTTCAGCGATACATGACTGTATATGCATTAAGCACCTATTATGTGTCAGGTAGTGTACTTGGCAGGTGCGAAGTATGGTGGAGAATCAATAAAGTCCCTCATGGAGTTCATAGTCTACGGGGAAGAATGGTGAGCTCCAGTATAGATACCCAGTATAGACACAGCCAAGTGACCAAGAGCACTGGCTTGGAGTCATTCAGATGAGGTTTAATCCTTGGTTCTGCTACTTGCTTTGGAAATGTGACTTAACTCCTTAATCAGCTTACTTTATATGTAAAATGGGATGGTAATGCCAGCCTTCAGGGCTGTTGAGAAGATTCCATGAGACAATGTTTATAAAGCACTTAAAACAGCATCTAGCACACAACAGACCTAAAAAATGGGAGTTATGATGACTGTTCTCTCAAAGAACCAAGGGACACACACAAAGAGGTTTGCTATCTTCTCCCCTAGAACACACCCCAAAATGCTGAATCAGGAGCCAACTCATATCACCACTTTATCACACTCCTGTATAACCCTGGGCAAATCAGATGCCCACCAGTGTCACTAGGCTAGACAGCAAAGTCTAGTTGCTAAAAATATACTCCAGCAGGAGGTCTACAATGTTGCTGTAATGGGAATGTTTTCTGTTTTTCAAAGCGCTAATAAGCATTATTGGAGGGCCTCTTGAAAAATAACTTGTAAGCATTTTCTCTTTCAATACAAGCCCTACCAAGAGTGCACTACCATCATAACTATTCTGGACAATGGTTCCAAAGGGAGAGATGAAAAGCTGTGCCCAGGGCATTAAGCTGAGAAGCGGTGGAGTGGTCAACAGCACAACCTCTGCAGACAGGCTGCCCGAGTCTTCAGTCCTGCTCTGTCACTCAGGACTTATTGCTTAAAATCTGTAAAATGGGACACTATTATTCCCTATCTCATTAGGTAGTTATAAGGATTAAAATCATTAACACCTGTAGGGCAACTAAAACAGTGCCTGATATACAGAGAACATTCCATAAACATTACCAATAATTACGCACGGCAAACTCAGTAACTTTATTACCTTGCTAATAAAAACATGAGGGCCAAATAGCAAGAAAGCACCTGAACTACACCAGAGGTTTGAAACCTGAGTGTTCTCCTTGGCTCTCCCATCAACCAGAAGGTGGGTACATCATGACTGTGGGTACATCACACCCCTTCTGTACTTCACTATTCTCATCTATACAAAAAGCAGTATACACATACACCAAGAACACCTAGAGAAGCCTGATGCAGCTTTCTGCTAATATCAACGGGAGTCGAACAGTTTAAATTTCTTTATCTTCCTATCTGCATTAGTCAGGGTTCTCCAGAGAAACAGAACCAACAGGGGGAGAGGGAGAGGGAAACGGAGATTGAGAGAGAGATTGAGATTGAGAGAGAGAGTGGTGGGGGTAGGGGTAGATACTGATATTTACCTTAAGGAACTAACTCATGCAATTACAGGGACTGACAAATCCACAGTCTTCAGGGCATGCCAGTGACCAAGGGAAGAGTTGATGTTGCATTTTTTTTTTTTTTTTTTTTTTTAGACAGAGTCTCAGTCTGTTGCCCAGGCTAGAGTACAGTTGCACCATCTCAGCTCACTGCAACCTCTGCCTCCTGGGTTCAAGTGATTCTCATGCCGCAGCCTCCCAAGTAGCTGGGACTACAGGCGCTTGCCACCATGCCCAGCTAATTTTTGTGTTTTTAATAGAGATGGGTTTTTGCCATGTTGGCCAGGCTGGTCTTGAACTCCTGATCTCAAGTGATCCACCTATCTCAGCCTCCAAAAGTGCTGGGATTACAAGTGTGAGCCACCGTGCCAGGCTGATGTTGTAGTCTTGAGTCTGAAGGAAGTCTGGAGACAGAGTTCCTTCTTTAGGGACTTCAGTCTTTTTCTCTTAAGGCCTTCAACTGATGATATATGAAGCCTACATACATTGCAAAGGATAATCTGCTTCACTCAGTCTACTGATATAAATGTTAAACCTCATTCTAAAAAAAAATACCTGCACAGTGACATCTAGCCTGGTGCTTGACCAAGTATCTGGGTATTGTGGCCTTGTCAAACTGATACATACAATTAGCCATTACACCATCCTTTCAGAAGAGGTGATGCCCACACCGAAGGAAAAAACCTCTAGACTCCACAGCCATTTAACCTTCTGTTGGAGACCATGATTAAGGCAAGGAATTCAGATGAGGCTACTCTTTTCTTCACAGGTGAATTCCAAGCCTCTCACAGCTTCCAAGGCATTTCTTATTCTGGTTCCTGCTCACCTCTCTAGCCTAATCTCCTTGCTGTTCCCTCCATTCCAGCCACATGTGGTTTTTGATTTAAAGACACTGTGTTCCTCTCTTGCTCTGCCTGAGTACGCGCTACTTCTGTGGCCTGGGATGTGCCGTTTTCCCACTTTTTATCTGGGTCCTCATCATTTGAGTATCATGTTGAGAACCACATCTGCCTCTAGAGAGCTTCCCTGACCTGACAAAGTTACGCCAGTAAGTTCCTATGGCCAATCTGCACACCTCCTGCCTTACACTCAAGCCACGCCATCAGGGCTCCCTCCCAGCCTGGCAGCTCCATGAAGGACGCACTTCTCTTGTTGACCACAGCATTCATGCTGCCAAGCTGGTCTATGAAGACACAACAAATAACTGCTAAATAAATAAATGAGGATGCAGATGGTTTTTAAGCCTCGACCTTCAATCCTCCCGATGTCCTCGAGATTCGGCTCCATGTCTCCAGCCACTTGATGGACACCTAAAGGTGGGAATCTCACCAGCACCTACGCTGAATATGCCAGAGTGGACAGAGACTGTCCTCACTCTCACGTCTGCTGTCTTCCAAGCCTAGTACAGTAGAAAGAACACAGGCTTGGGGGTCAGGGAGGCCTGTACCGAAGTCCCTGTTCTAGATCCTGTTAACCGTACAATTTTAGACCAGTTGCTAACTTTCTCTGAGCCTTAGTTTTCTCGTCTCTGATATAAGGATGAAAATATGAACCCACAAGATTAGGAGAAGATTAAATGAGATAATAGCTATGTAATGCCTGGCAGATGGCATAGAAATAATGAATGGCACCTGAGTTCAAAGCTCTGGGGGCATTTTGCTTCCCATCAGCCAACCCCTATTACCTAGGCAGTTCCTAAATCCCATCTCATAAATTCATTTTCTCCATCTAGTGGCCTGCCCTCACCCAGACCCTCCCCACCTCCTTTCTGGACCACTACAGCAGCTCTAAAAGGCTTCCCAGCTCTGGCTATTTCACAGTCCAGAGGCACCCACATGCTGATCCCCAACAAGGCCTCTCTTCAGGACGGGGACTCTTGCCACTCAAATTCTTCCATTGCTCCCCAGTAACTTAAGTTTAAATCATTTAGTTACATGCCATTCAAGGCTCTCTGGGTTCTGGCCTCCAAGGACCTTTGCTACCTGATCTTCTCCTTAGTCATTTACACATACCATTGCCCAGCAACTACAAATCGATTCCTGCCCACTCTGTACCTGGCATTGCCCTTCCCTACCTATGCGTTTGCTCATGTTTCCTTCAACGAGGATACTCCAAGTCCTCAAGTCCAACATTACCTTTCTTTCAATGTCTGGCTCAAAGGCTCTTTATCCATGAAGCATTTCTTGAGCATCCCAGCCACAGATAAACACACAACCTTTCTTTTCTATGAACTTGTGGTGTGTTTATCTCTCTACCTTTTATACATTTCTCTTTCTCTCTGCATCTATTCTTTGTTTTTCTTTCTGCTAAGGCATCTTGTTATAGCATCTCTGCATTTATTCTAATTTTATCTGTGCACAGAACCTTGCGAACCTTAGCTTCAAGCTCTTTGAGGGTAGCATTGTATGCCAGCCTCCACTGTCATACTTACGAGAAGCACCCAGTAGATGGTGGCTCTGTATCTACCTACAGAGTGCCACTGAGGAGCACAGGGCTTCATGTCTGTAGCCCATCAGCTGAGCCTTGGCATCAGTTCCTAGAACAGTGGCTGGCATAGAGCAACACCCATAAATCATTGTTAAATGAAATTATCCACAAGGGAGTCACCTAGTGTCTACAGGATAGAAATTTTTTCCCTGTAGAATATAACATGAAAGGGGATGTGTAGAAGCCTTCTCTCTCCCCATACTTCCCTATGCAAGAAAGCTCCAAGTTAACTGTCTCCCACAAGCTATACAGCTACTCTCAGCAATAAACACGACATATAATGCTTCGGTGCATTCAGTGTGTCAAAAATATTCAATTTTAAAATGTCAGAAAGAATCATTTTTCAAAAACAGTCTACTTTGGAGAAGAGAGTTATTCAAACAATACCCAAAACCTTTTTGGACCTCACATTTTGAAGAAGTCCAACTTCCGTTGGTTAAAAAAAAAGTCTATTATATAATGAAAGCCTTACAACTGACTGAGAATTATAGAATTTCAGAAATAAATCCCAGTCTGTTCATCCTTAAAATAGGAAGCTATTTTTCAGGGCTTTCATGTCCAAAATTCTATTACGTAAGCCGCTTCATAAATCATGTACACAACAATTCTCATTTTCCATTAAGTCTCTATTTTGAAATTTAATTAATTCACTCATCCATTTTTTTCAGAGATGGGATCTTGTTCTGTCACTCAGGCTACAGTGCAGTGGTGTGATCATAGCTCACTGCAGCCTTCAACTCCAGGGCTCAAGTGATCCTCCTGCCTCAGCCTCCCAAGTAGCTAGGACCATGTGTGGCTTATTTTTTTATTTTTATTTTTGTAGAGATGGGGAGCTCTCTATGTTGCCCAGCCTGGTCTTGAACTCTTGGCCTCAAGTGATCCTCCCACCTCAGCCTCCTAAAGTGCTGGGATCACAGGTATGAGCCACTGTGCCCTGTCTTTTTATTTTGACCCCCTCTGGGCTCTTAACAACACACGTGCACCTCTGTTACAGGACATCAGTCTACAGTGCTACCTCTTTTTACAGTCGTTTATGTCACTAACCTGTGTCCTTCTGAAATGCCAGACCCACGTTCACTTTTGAATCTACAGTACCTTCTAATGAAATGTAGTAGCTGGCTCCGCACATGTTTATAACATGAAACAATGACTTCAATCAGTGGTTTGATCACCTACCATATTCACAAGACCTAACTACTGGCTTCCCCCTACCCTCAAAGGACAGAGATTTCCCACCGCTGTGGATAGTCAAAATAAGAAAGTTCTTAAGTGCTTCATTTAATGTGTTTATTTAGTCCCCTTGAAATAAATACTGATGGGTAAAACCAAATTAATTTAAATCACATGCTAAAAAGGATAGCCAGTCAAGTTCCTAGCTGAGTATCTAAAATTAGTCCACACACACACACCAAAACAAAACATGGAAAAGCCAAAAGCCCTGCCTGTTCAGCCCTGTGCACCCTTCGCTGACTAGGAAGTGACCCACTTTTCAGGTGTCATCCAGTCATACATTCAGCGTCTTCAGAAGCCCACACATGTTCATCTCAAGACACAACAACATAAACACGTCTATGTTTCCAAGAAAGCTCGTTGCAAGTTGGTGACAAATTTGGGGGGGAAAGAAAGCTCTAAATAAAATTACAGACATGACTTTCACATTTGAGCTCTCCAAATATATTGTTACGGGTTTAAGAAATACCACACTTCTGTGTCACAAAGAGAGTTCTAAAAACCAGTATGTTTTGAGAAGTCCATACCTGCTACTTGGGAACTAAATAAGGTTTGTAACAGCTGAATCTCTTTAGAAGACTGTTAACACCTTGCTTAAGTATATAAAAATTGAAAATCAACATAACTGAAGATTTGAGAATTTTTCAGTTATAATACAGTTCTTATGAAAGATGGAGAATATTTCATATTCTTTTATATATTTATAAAAGCAGCAGATATTTCTTCTATTTAGAGAGGTGGAAACTGAGGCAAGAAAATGCAGTCATTTTGTTGGAGGACTATTCTACATTTCCAAAGCAATTAAGACATGACCCCAAACTAACTAAATTCTCCTGCAACGTATTCTTACAAGAAAAAGGCTAAAAGGCTTATTGCTTAACAAAAGCTAAACAGTGTGAATTATTTCAATAACTGGTCCAAAAAGCTGCAGCACGCCACTGAGTAGCTTGGACATCTGTTGCCATGCTTGTTCACGCTTTCCCCTGAGATGACATAGATGTATCATCATTAACAGGTGTCCCTGATTTTGGTTCAGAATACTATTCCTGCACGTCCCCACGTCTCCTGTACACAGCCACGTGCTGCCATCTTCTGATTATGCCCAGTGGAGTGTAAACATTTTTGGGAAAAGCAAAATCAATAAAAGTAAAACTCCCCACTTTTCCTGCCAGTAGTGCCCTTGGTAACAAACAGGGCAGAGACACCAACACAGAGATTACAATACTCTCAGACATAATTCAAGCAGAACTTTAAATGGATCAGTGCATGTTATAAACTTTCTTTTTTTGCAAGTGCCAAGCATGCTTATGTTACTATTCATTCTGAGACAGACAGATCATCAATGACCTTCCGGGTCAGTGACTAGGGAGAAAGCTGACTATAAAAAAAGAGTGGGAGAAAAATAAAGGGGGGGTTGCTTCCTTCTACCCTAGACCCCCTACTGCCTTGAATGAAAGAAGACAGATGGCAGCCACCTTTCCCTTTAATTAGGAGGGGCAGCTTAGAAGGGACAGTCCTGCTCACTTGGCACTATCTTTAACAAGACTGTTTCGATGGTAATACTCTGCTCATTCGCCCTTCTTTCAAACTGTTCTGAATTTTTCATTTACAAACTGAATTTCTGTAAATTTAATGGTGAAACAATTACAGCTCTAACCACAACACTATACATAAAGGAGACACTTAAAGATGTTTGCTGAATTAATAATTCACAGATATTCCTATAAAGAAGCTGGAATGTTTCAAATGAAATACAGCTACCTCCAGTCCTATCAGCACCACTTTGAGATAAAATATGAATTCCCAGGACACAGAAGCTCTACCTTAAATTCACAATATTCCATACTAGACAGAGAAGTAAGACCCCTAGTTTCTGCTTTCCAGTTCCACACTCCAGTCGTGCTCCCATCTTTTACCTTCAAGGTATTGCTGTTCAAGTTGACAAAACAACAAACAAAAAAATAAAAAAAGAATTCTACAGTAAAAATCAGTCCTAAATGTAGAAGGGAAGATCATTTAATAACAAATCACAAACCACTCTCCATCTCTATTTACTCTGATTTTCAAAAACCACAGAACTTTGTATTACAAGTTAATCAATCCACATCACATCCCTGGAGAGAGGATCAGCATAAAATACAAACAAAATGGGAAACAGGAGCCACGTGTCAGAATTAGGCTAGTGTCACAGGATCTTCTATGGCGGTGACGAAGCCGCTTCATTATTTTCTAGAGGCAATTAAGCACATTTTCCATAAATCTACATGGCACAAAACTTTCTAACATGAAAGAAAAGTTTAGGTGCTGTTGACGGGGTTAGGTCTCTATACATTGTATCTCATTTTATATTAAATTTGTTTTTATCAACATCATTAAATAATTGATATTCTTGCAGCTCTTTTCCATTTCCTGATGCGTTTTTAAATTGCAGCCTCTTGTCTATGACAGCTTCCCACCTAGTTTCTGCACAATTCCTGCACAAGGACCCTCTGCCTTAACACCAGTCCTGGCGAAACCCACTCTGCCTGCTTCCAGATGGAAATCAGGGTGGCGAACTGGGGCTGCTTTGCTGGAGGTACTCCTGGTCACACCATGCAAAACGCCTTGTCTGTGTCATAGTCATTTACCTAACGGCAAAGTTCTTGGACCATTTAGAAACAAAACAAAACAAGACAAAACACTTTTTGTTTTCTCCTTGATAATAAATTTCAATCTCTTCCTATCTCTGAACAGCAAACCAGCACACTAGATATGGAAAGAGGGAAAAGATGAAAGCAGCAATCAGTTATTGAATAAACTATATCCTACTTCCCAATGAAGGGGAAAAAACTTGACATTTGCCAGATATTGAGTGTCTAATAATGTTAGCAAGAAAAAACACGCAGGAGAGACTGACTAACAAAGAAACAAGCAGAACTTACTTTGTTTCCCAGCCCAGTAAGCAGGACGGGAATGAGATGACGGCAATTCCTTCCTCAAGGTCCTTGCTTTCACTTTAAAAGCTGTGTGAGTGCTTACATCCAGGTTTGCCGTGGAACTCCAAATGTCTGTGCTTCTAAAGATGCCCCAAGTTCCCAGTTCATCTCAGACACTGAAGACACACTTGTGAGGATCGGGAAGCCCCGCGGTAGCCCCAGTCGACCTCTGGGTGCCACGTGGCACCTCCACTGTTGTGACTACACACACAAGCCTGGGACGCCCACTTGTTAGCTCAGGAACCAGGCGGCCAGCAGATATCTGCTCAGATGAACGTCCAGAGACTCAATCCTCTGGCATTCTCAGGTTCAAGGTTGGAAAACGCATTAAGACAAGAGCCACACAGTCAGCAGAATCTGCGCCATTAGCTTTCTCGTACTTAAACGTCTGTCTAAATAAGAGTCAAAGGCACAAAACGAGAAGGAATATCTTACTAGGCATTGTGACTTGCACTTGCCGTGTTTTGAAAGTACTGGGTCCTGTCTTGCTCTCTAAAACTGCATTTAAGAATCCCTACATCAGAAGTTATTTTCATTTCTTCTGTGAAAAACAGAAAATCAATAAAAGACTGGAAAACATATGAAATATAATTCTGCTTAAAACATAACCGTTATTTAATCTCAACGGGCCAATTTTTTTAATCCAAAGAAGGAAAAAAAAAAACACATGTATAAATTTAAAGTTTGTTTTGAAAAATTACTTCATCCATGTACTGTCCAGCTCATAAAAACAAACCTTCTTCCAGCGAAACGGGACACTTTGACCTTGTTTACTGCAGTGTTTTGAAACCGCTGTCTCGTAACTCCTGACATCACCAGTGGTGCATTAGCACCTGGACTGCTGCTGGCTGCACACGCTGCTACCCCAACTCTCTTGAATCACCCGTGGCTGAACAAATACTCACAGAACAGTAAGGATAGTGGCATTAGCATTAAAACTACAAAACTCACGAGACGTTTCAGAAGTGTCACATCTCTTGGTTCACTTATACAAGGAAACAAAAAGCACTGTATATCTGATACTTTTTAAGTCCCAGCATCCAGACCTAGCACAGACAATTCTTTCTTCTGACCCTCTCCCTGCCCAAGAAACGGGATTCCTTTCTCACCAACCGCCATATTGGCAAGAATTTCTGCCACAGAGTTTTACTATTAATAATAGAAGCTCCAACCTACTTTCCACCAATAAAAAGTTCCCACAAATCTTCCTAGGGGAGAGTTTATTTAAGTATATTTTAGAGTTTCAAAGAGCACTGCGTTCTTAAGTTTCACAAAGTCAAATTTATTTCTTTTATGGAACATGCTTTTGGTGTTGTGCCTGCCTCTTGCGTTTTTAAAGAAACAATTTTCTCCTGTAAGCCTGACACATTTCCCCTTCTGCATTCCCCAGTTCTTTTTCTAAATACACCAAAATCAAAGCAAAGGATAGCTGCAAACAGTGGAAGCAAGCCACAATTGATTTTGTGCAAATATCTCCCCAGATTCACTTCTTAAATAAAACTAAATCCCGGTGCTACAATGATAATGCAATTTTACAGAGAAATTAAAAACCCAAGTTTAATATGTCTGAAATCAATTGATAACCTTTACTGAAACCACTTACAAAACATCACGTCTTTAAACTACAGTCACCAAAAAATATAGAACACAAAATACATATTTGAGCAATTATAGCCCTTGTTTGTCGAAGAGGAGTAAAAAGAAAAATATCCAGAGTTAATACAATTAATTAACTCTAGCTAAAGAACTACTAAAAAGACCCTCCAAATGCCATGCTGTTTCTATGACAACTTCAAAATTGCTCTGAGAAAATGTGCTGGATTGTCAGATTCGTGATAAAACAAGTGTCATCCTGCCTGCTAGAAATTACTTTCTTTTTTTCAGGCAGCAGAAAGGCTAAATGGCCACTTGCAATTCTGAAATATCAGATTGTTACCTTTTGACAGATGCTGTACTCTTCATTCAGATCATGAGAAGAGTTAATAAATACATGAATCTCTCTCAATCATCGGAACCCTTTTGGTTTCATTCCTGCAACGATACCACTCCCACCGTCTATCTAGTTGGTACATTATTTTTCTATAAGGAAAGCAGCAAAATCTGATTCGATCTGAAAGGAAAGGGCCAAGAAAAACCCCTAACAGTCTCTCATTTCCAAATACACATAGGTGAGCAGACACTCACTCTGATATTTAAGGGTTAATAATGACACAGGAAAAGAAGACGGCATTTTCCCCCTTAAAATTCCTGCTCTTAGGTATTCAGGCTGATTTACATTTTACGTAATCTGATGGCTCAATCAGGAAGTGAGAATTTTAAGTGCGTGAGTTATGGACGGGAGGAATCATGTGACCCATAGCAAAGAAAATTATGCAGCAGATGAGCATGCTAAGAAAAATAAACTAAGCAGTTTAAAAATAGTGTTTTGGGGATATATCAACCCAGGAATATACTTTTGAGAACTAATAATTCTTTTGAGAACTAATAATTCATTGGGACACCTTAAAAAATAAATCCCCAGGACTGTTTTAAAAAATATTACAAGACCCAAGTAATGCACGATGAGAAAATAAAGTTTAATTATCCAAGAAACTGTTTCCCTTAAGTTCATATCCATTCAAGGTTTATGTTAAAACATGGTTATGTTATTTTTCATCATTATTTAAAGATCAGGCAATACGTAATATAATCAAACAAAACACAGATTGCAGCAGTGATGTTTACTTAAGCTTTATTTATATATATAGTGCATGGGTTCCTGGAGCACAAAGAAGAAAGTTGCTCAGATTTATCCAGACCTCACATAAGTTTATAGATTTCAAGTAGTCACTGTATTTTATTACAGCAAATACATTCTTCAAGAGGAAAATGTTAAGGCCATAGAAGCTTTCACCTTAGCTATCTAAGCTTGTACTAGGTCATCATTAAATAGTATCTGTATCATTCCTATGTGTTCTGTAAGTTATGCCACAAATACCAGACCAAGTACACTCAGTTTAGAAACAAAAACGTGGGAGACAAAGGTTAAAACATTCTAATAGGTGTCATGGGCTGATAGATTACTTTATATTACAAAGCTACTTAAGACAATTTTACTTTTCTAGAATACAATACATTAATATAAACATTTGAAATTCAAAAGATTTGGCCTGTGGCTGCTTTTTTTCTTGACGCAATTCTTGTTAATATGTTAGTAAGTAATAATTTATTAATACCAATAATAGAAAATTAACATGGTGAGAGCAGGTATATCTCATGGCCTTTACTTTTATCAATACTTAATACCAAAATACTATTCATATCTTTATTTCAGCCTATTAAAAAAATTTATACCACAGCTCTGGGGAAGTGGCAGGGTGGGGCCAGTGACAGGAATCAGTTCTGGGTATTTCTTGATTCCTAGCTCATCTTCCTTAAATTCTTAAACACAAGAGGTAGCTGGCGGTAAGAAGAGACTGTTAGGAAAGACAGAAACCTTTCAGAAGGGAAGCTTAAGGTAGATTAAGAAAAGTTAGGGAAGCTGAGAAGCACATAGTCTTCCAGATGGAGTATTACATGACATCTGTCATCATCTTACTAAACTTGATATCATATTTGTTGACTGAATTAAGCAAAGATGAACTAGTTACCAAGAAATATACTCAGCAGATTGATTCATGGCAAACCTAGCTCAGCCACTTACCTAGACTAGTTTATTTAAGATAAACCTCAGAGTATGTACTTCTCAACTCCTTTGTTTTATAAATGAATCTTGGGTCTGGGCTCAGCTGTCAGTCAACTATCTGCATAATACAGCAAAGTCTCTTAACTTCTCTAATTTCCTGAAATATCAAATTGTTACCTTTTGAGAGATGTTGTACTCTTTACTCAGATCACAAAAAGAGTAATCAGTAAATGAATCTCTGAGTAATCAGGACGAGTTTTATTTCTTTCCTGCAACTATACCACTAATCAGAAAATTAAAGAAGTTAAGAGACTTTGCTATGTCACAGAGATAGGTGAGTGAACTGAAAGCAGACCCAAGAGTTTGGACTTTCCCAGGCTAGGACTCTTTTTCACCATGTGCTTGCCTTACAACTGTCACCTGAGCTTCAAGTAACTCTCCAACTAGCCCAGCCCTGGCTACTTATCCCAGTCAGGGAAAAGTCAAACAGGACCCAGAGACCCTCGCTCTGTGCCACCTTCTTCTTAACTCACAGGCCCACTGACCCTCACTGCTGCTGTGGGCTGCTCCCGCCAGCCTGTGCTGAGCCTCCTACCTCATCTGCGAGGAGACAGGGCAAGTTCCAGGCTGAGGGGAACGGCTTCTGAGATGGTTCCAGTCCCTCTTCCTGGCTCGTTCCTTCCACTGGTAGTCACGGCTTCCTCATTTTTCCTAATGGGAAAATCAAGGCACTGAAATAAGAAAAATCACTTGTTTTGGTTCATGTCCCAGCTATACTGGATTCTGAATAAACACAAGAACCAGATAATATTCTAGAAAAAGTAAAATTAACTCCTACTTCATAAGATTCACCAAAATTAATTCTGTGGAGATTAAAAGTTAAATATAAAAGAAAAAAAAGGAAGAAAACTAAATTAGTGGAAAATTATTTCTGAATTTGGAATGGGAAAAGAAGATTTAGCTTTACAGAAGCAATGAAAAAAGTAACAAAAGGCAAGGTAATCCAACTGCAACAAAATGTAAAACCCCTATATGTCAAAAAACAGCAAACAGAATTGAAAGGTAAGCAAAAAAAGGCCAGATGTGTTGGCTCACACCTGTAATCCTACCACTCTGGGAGGCTGAGGCAGGAGGATTGCTCAAGGCTTGGAGACCAGCCTGGGGCAACATAGTGAGACCATGTTCCTACAAAAAACGTAAAAACTAGCAAGGCATGGTGGCACGCATTTGTGGTCCTAGCAGAGGCTAGGGTTGGAGGATCACTTGAGCCCAGGAGTTCCAGGCTGCAGTGAGCTATGGTTGCACACTGCATTCCAGCCCGGGTGACAGAGTCTCTCAATAAAAAGGTAAGCAAAAAATAAAATAGCTGTAAACAGGATAATATTCTTTATAGTATTTGAATGTAAAAGGCAAAATGTAATAACAGACAATTAACACAAAAATATGAAAAGCCAATATGAAAAAATACTCGACTTCATGAGCAAACACTGAATTCATTTCACCGGTCACAAAGATGGACAACCAAAAAAAGGAAAGCTCATGAAGTGAGGTGAGACAACCATTTCAGGAAATCAGCAATATATGTATTTTTTCAGCCTTAAAACTGTTTCGACTCCTAAGATGTTTATACATATCTCCTAAGGAAATAATCACAGATACATAGGAAGATAACTATACAAGGACACACTTAGCAAAAGCATAAAATTGGGAACAACTTAAACATCCAAAGGTGGAATGGAGCACGTGACTAAACAGATCACAGTAAAAATTCATATGCTTAAATCATGATTTTTGGAGAATGCTTCATGATATTGGAAATAACAAAAGATAATGTTGGGTGCAAATGCTGAATATAAAAGCATATGTAAACATGATACTAATGTTGCCAGGTAAGGAAGAAAGTGAGACGAAGGGAGGGACAAGGTGGTCTCGAGACTGGATTAGGATACATTAAAAAAGCTTAAAAAGGGCAGACAAAGACATTAGATTTTTTATTACGTCTTTATAATCTTGAGATGGTTGGCATTTTCTGTAAGTAATATATTATTTTTATAACTGGAAAAATTCTATTTATGCTAATTACCACCCTCTAAATATTTCTCAGCTATATAAAATCATGAAAATATTTGCAAATACTTTTTAACCAAGAAATTTCTTTTTTTTTTTTTGAGATGGGGTCTTCCTTCAGGGGGAGTGCAATGGTACAATCATAGCTCACTGTAACCTCAAACTCCTGGGCTCAAACTATCCTCCCACCTCAATCTCCCAGCTACTCAGGTATGAACTACCACATCCGGCCAGAAATTCTTATATTTATTATTAAATGCAAAGAAGAAAGGGCAAAACAATATGATCTTTACTATGTAAAAATTTACATGAAAGAGACTGGAAGCCTATGCACCAGAATGTTAACAGCTGTTGCTTTTAGGTAGTGCCACTGTGTGTAATACTTTTCTACACCTTACAAGTTTTCTACAATTGTCATGTATTGTTTTCATAATAAGTAACAGATAACAATATCACAATTAGAGGACTGATACATCAAGAAACTATTATCAACAGTTAAATTTCAAAATACAGAGTATCAATAGCTACAAAAATCTGCCATATGACCAAGAGATTTTCTTTTTTAATTTAGGAACCACCGGTATACCTTCAGAAAATTGCAGGAATTGGTGTGTGTGTAGGAGGTGGTAATGAATCATATTTTTTCAGCTGTCAAACTGTTTTCTCCAGGCAGCAGTTCTGTGAGGGTCCAACTGAAGTATGAGAACCTTGATAGTAGGGACATCGCCAGAAAAATGGCCCAAAGGTCGATGGGGGGAGGAACACGAAATGATCAAAAGAATAAGGCAAGAGTCCATGAAAACAGAAGCGTCAATAGAGAAGGATCAATAACTCATTTGCTCCAAAGGGACTGAAAGCAGGAACTGAAACAGGTATTTGTACACCCACGTCCCTAACAGCATTATTCACAACAGCCAAAACGTGGGAGCAACCCGTGTCTGTCAACCCGTGTCCATCACATGGATATATAAAATGTGGTATCTCTACACGGCGGAATATTATTTGGCCTTAAAAAGCAAAGAAACCATGTCAATGCTACAATGTTGTTGTAACCCTACAACATTAGATGAACCTTGAGGACACTGTGTTAAGTGAAATAAACCAGTCACAAAAGGACAGACACTGTAGGGTTTCACTTATTTGAGGTACCTAGAATAGCCAAATTCAAAGAAATGGAAAGTACGATGGTGGTTGCGGCGGGGCTGTGGGAAGGAGAGAATGGGGAGTTGTTGTTTAATGAGGACAGAGTTTCTGTTTTGCAAGATGAAAAGATTTCAGAGACGGATGATGGTGATGGGTGCACAACAATGTGAATGTATTTAATGCCAATGACCTGTGTACTTAAACATGGTTAAGATGGTAATTTTTCTGTTATATATTTTACCACAATTAAAACACATACGGATACATTTTAAGTATCTGTATTTACATAGAGATATAGTCTTATCTGTGTATATGTGTGTATATATACATATTTCATCTATAAATATATGAAAGAAAGAAAGAAATCACCAGAATTAGAAGTCCTGAATAAGTTTCCAATGTGGCATGCAAGAAAGGTTTAAGGATTATTTCTGAGACTAAATTCTTTAAATATAATTATAGAAGTCAGCTCAGAAGTGAAAATCCAGATCAAAAGTGAAAATAAGAAGGGATACTGTGTTTAATTTGAACATAATATACCAAACTTCTTTGTGGTTTTTTTTTTTGTAGACCCTCTCATAATAGCCAGCTCGGAAAAATTCCCCACAACTAGGAAAGAACCTACAAATCCAAGCAACATGATGACATTTTCTCATCAACTAACAGGAAAAAAACATAAGCATAAGGGAAACTCTGAGTGTCCTTAAAATGTACTCGATACCCATTTCACGCTATTACCACAGATGTAAAGAATTCTAGAGCTGAACAGAAGCTCTGAGATAGAACTGTTCCAGGATTCAGATATCTAGAGAGGTTTCCCCAAGTTCACTGAGAAATGCCAGATTTAAAGACAGGCCCCTGGGGAAGAGTTCTATTTTGTTTGTTGTGTTTTATTTAATTAATTTATTTATTTTGAGATGGAGTTTCACTCTTGTTGACCAGGCTGGAGTACACTGGTGCGATCTTGGCTCACTGCAACCTCTGCCTCCTCGGTTCAAGCAATTCTCCTGCCTCAGCCTCCCAAGCAGCTGGGATTACAGGCACCCACCACCACGCCCAGCTAATTTTGTATTTTAGTAGAGACAGGGTTTCACCATGTTGGCCAGGCTGGTCTCGAACTCCTGACTTCAGGTGATCCACCCACCTCGGCCTCCCAAAGTGCTGGGATTACAGGCATGAGCCACCACGCTTGGCCATGTTTTATTTTTTTTTTAAAGAGGTGGCTATAAGAAAGCAAAGCGTAATTGGAATGCTCTTTCTACAAGTTATTTGATTCATTAATTTTGTTCAAAAAATACTTGATTACATCTTACATAACTCTGCTAGGCACTGGGCTAGGTGCTGGATGATGAACAGTATTTCATCATCCTTCCTGTAGCAAACTGGCAATTACAATGTAAGGGAGGCATACAGTGCTATTAGTACACATAAGAGGGAGCTCTAATCTGGTCTACCTAGATTGGTTGAGGATGGCAACCTGGAAGTAGTGATATTTTCAATAATAATAGTAATCACTGTTATCACAGCAAGCTTTATTGACCATCATTACAGGTCAGCTAGGGCTTTAAGCACTTTCTGTGCATGAATTAATTTAATCTTCCCTACAATCCTATAAAGTAGACTCTTACCGATGAGGAAATTGAGGCACGGAGAGGTCACACAGCTCTTAAGTAGTGAAGTCAGACCAGATTGCATGCTTTTTCAAAATCTGCTTTTAGGGAAACCCAAACAAAGACAAGACAGGAATGAAACTTAAGGATGAGAACATTCAGGAAAGAACTGAGATCCTCTGAATAAGTAAAGAGGGAGAAATAGGGTAGGGTTACTACAGATGGGAGAGGCTGAGGAAGGATGGAAGGGATACAAAGCCCATGACCAAGAGCTCTGGGGCAGAAGTGGTTGATTTACATTTGGGATTTCATAAAGTTCTGCGGAGTGGGAAACAACTCTCTTCTCCAACTCCCCATAAACTTGTTAGTGCCGTGATGACCTGGTTATACACAGGCTAGAACACATGCTCTGCAGAGGCCCCCATCCATCTGGGTACAGGACATTTAACAAATGGGTAAGAATTAAAGCAGGGAAGGAGAAGGATGAGGATGCTTTTAGAAGCATCGCCCAGAAAGAAGTCAGAGAATGGATCAGGGGAAATTTAGCAGGGAGAGAGTTGCTAATCCATTAATACAGGTAAAAGGTAATGGTGACCAAGAAGAAGGACATGACAGATAGATAAAGTAGATGGGTTTGATGATTGTTGACAGGTAGAATTTTGACCAGATTTGCCTTCTTACTGGATTCTGAAGGTGAGGATAAAGGATCAATAGGTCACAGGTTTCAAGCTTGGGTATTTGGATCAATTTGGAACCTCTTGGATATGAGGTGCCAACAAGATATCCAAGTACAGATGCCCAGTGGGCACTGGAATATCAGTAGGGAGCTTAGAGACGGATAGAAAGAATCTGAAAAGGGCAATGAGAAGGAAAAGCAAGAAGGGTAGGGTGAGTCTTCAAAGGCCACGGAGGAGAACACATCAAACCCTGCTCACCACTGAGAGGTTGGGGAAGACAAGAATCCAAATGCACCTGACAAACATGGCCCACAGGAAAGAGAGGAGGGCGACTACTGGCTTTCGCTAGAGCGGAGTCCACTCGGTCACTGGTGCAAAAGCCAGACTGGAGCAGCCTGAGGGGTGGGCAGGAGTGAGGACAGGGAGGGAATAACTAGAGACAATTCTTCCAAAAGGCTGGCCCTGGCAGGAGAAGTGAATGGAGAGGTAATGAAAGGCAGGGTGATACTGAAGGCCTGTGTTGTTTAAAATGGGAAAGACTTAAGCAGGTTTCAGTGCTCCCAGGACAAAGTCAGTGGGGAATAAAAAGTACATGGTCAGAGAGAGAAAGTCTTTGAGAAGGTGAGAGGGAAGGGCATGGGGTTCAGGGTCTTGGGCACGAGGAAGGACTCCCCTTGCACTGAAACAGGAGGCAAGGAAAGCCAGGCAGGCACAGATGAGGAATGCTGATTCACAGTGAGAACCTGAGTGAGTCTACCTTCTGGCCTCTCTTCCCTCTGTGACACTGGAGGGATGGACAGTTACTGAGAGTAAGTAGTGAGATGCAGGAGGTGGAGAGTGGGCAGTATGTGGAGCTGCTGGGAGATGCAAGGGCACTGGGATGGCATGGATCAGCCGCTGCAGACTGGAAAGCTAGCTCCTCAAGTGTGTTTCTCCCGCCTGCCAAGTCATGGGCGCCACATCCCAGTCCTCTATGCGTCTGTGGCATCTATCAAACAACACTAAGAACATAAAACCGTGACTACTCTGAGCAGGCCTTGCGAGGAGTCGCATCTTCCACACAATGAGATCCAGGAAGTCACTATAGTAAATGACATCAATTTTCTGTAGGTCTTCACTGCATATGTACAGCAAAGACGATGGTCTACACAGAACACGATGACCCTCCTGTGACAACATGCAGCACAATCCCTCTTCATTCTACAGTCAAACCCAGTCTGTCTGTGCAACCCAAATGGGATTTTGACGGAAATTACATCATTAGTAACAGACCTTCATGTTTGGTCTGAGCCGGATTTTGTTTCTGGCGCTGTCAACCTACTAAATGTGGGCAGGTGATCACAGTTCAGCCTCTTCCTGCCTGCCCAAGCGGTGGTGGGAAGCT
The DNA here is from genome assembly GCF_001698545.2 of Rhinopithecus bieti. Taxonomy (NCBI): domain Eukaryota; kingdom Metazoa; phylum Chordata; class Mammalia; order Primates; family Cercopithecidae; genus Rhinopithecus; species Rhinopithecus bieti. Next base: position 1,104,251 of record NW_016814509.1, on the reverse strand, counting down.
GAGTGGGGAGAGGCCTGTCCTGGCCACTTCTCCCAGGCTCAGCTCTCATTCCCGCTTTTGCCAGGAAACTGCTAGAGAAAGCAGAAATAGAGGCCAGGAGCTGAGCACAAAGATACAAGTCCAAACACAGGCTTGGGAAGGTGGTATTTCAAATGAATGGAGAAGACGACGTAAACCTGAAATGCGTCTTTCCTTGTAAAGTCCTTCTGTAGAGACAAATAATTCTGGTAACGAATATGAAGCATCCCTGGTTATTTTCAGAGCACGCATCTCCCAAGGAGCTCAAAAGAAAACCCTTTAATTCTGTATCCTTTTAAGAGAATGGGAATTAATAACAAAATGTAACTGAATCACACAACTAGGGAGTCTATTATGAAGAGTGAGACAGCTGAATCATAGAAGAGTGGAATGCCCTTTTGCTTTATATGTTTTTCCTTTACGAATTCCTTTTTTGGTGTTCTTTTATTATAAAGTTAATATATTATTACCAGCCAGCAGTTACATAGTGCTCACTATGAACCAGGCACAGCTCTAAGCCTTTTGTATACTTTAACCCAAACCATGAGGCAGGTACCTCTTATTCTCCCCATTTAGGGGGAGACACAGGAGCGTCGATTCCTTTGCCTGTATTGAGTAGCAGAGTTGGTATTCCAATCCAGGCAGCCCAGCCTCAGAGTCCCGCACTAATCACTTCCCTACACCACCACACCATGAAAGCACCAAATTCAAAGTCCTAAAATGTAGGGTGTCAAAAGAGAGCATCACCATTTATTCTGCCTTTCTAACAGAATAATTTGGGTGCATTTCCTACTCTATTCAGCCTTTGGTTTCCAAATCAAGGAATCTTTTAGAAGAAATAAAGTTCTATATTCAAATAAATATGCTCAACCAAACCATTTACAAAAATCTTTCCAGGTAGAGATTGTACTCATAGAAAAGGCTTGTTTAAAATCAGATCTACTTTTGCATACAATAGGCTTGTTATTAAAACAATTTTTTCCTTTACAAGCATCTTTACATCATGAAAAATGTCTTTCTTAAGAGTATTTATTTTTTGTCTGGCCCACATTTCATTATAATGAGTTCCCAATCACTCAGTTTTGAATCCACACATATCCAACTTTTCAGATAAGAAAAGTGAAGTTAATTTTGTTCTTCTTGCAGTCGCCTGCAGGCTCAGGCTAGATGTCACTTTTTATGGTCTATTTCTGTGCAGATAAGAACATCACATTTAACATGGGAATGTTGGAACTTCTGGAGGCTTCAGCAGGGTTAGCTTCATAAAACAAACAAAAAATGCCTCCCACCACATACAGCTTCCATCAGTGATCTTTGATATAAATGTTTCATGATACAGAAGTTAAAGAGTATGCCAGTCACTTGAGACTTGACCATTGTGAACTGTTATTTCCTAGACTTGAGTGCATGCCGCATGTGGTCTATACAAACATTCTTCAAGTTCCTTTGAAATAGACCCATACATATATGGAAAACTGATTTTCAAGAAAGGCGCCAAAGCAATTCAATGGAAAAAGGAAAGTCTTTCCAACAATCCATGTTAGAACAACTGGGAAAATGTATGCAAAAATATGAACCTTGACTTCTACTTATCCCCATATACAAAAATTAACTGGAGATAGATCATAAACTAAAGCATAAAAGCTAAAGCTATAAGTCTTCTAATAGAAAGCACAGGGAAATACCTGCACAATCCTGGGGAGGCAACAGTTACTTAGGAAACAACATACAGATAATATAGAAACTTTTTTTAATTTTCAAAAAAATATTTTATGTTTTTGTAGAGAGACGAGGTCTTGCTATGTTACCCAGGCTGCTCTCAAACTCCTGGGCTCAAGCGATCCTCCCCTGCCTTGGTCTCCCAAAGGAAAAACATTTTTGATCAATGAAATTATTTCAAAATTAAAACCTGCTCATCAAAAGACACTTTATAAAAAACAGGAGATAGACCACAGACTGGCAGAATATTTGCATTATAAACTTCTGACAAGAATACTTTATTCAGAATATGTATAACATTCCTACCAACCAAAATAATAGAAAGACAATCCAATTTTAAAACAGCCAAAAGAAAAACAGACTCAAACGACTTGAACAGACACTTCAAAAGAGAAGATACACAAATGGCCAATAAGTATATGTGATTCATCAAGAAAATGCAAATTGAAAATGACAATGAGATACTACTTCATATCCAAGAGAACGGCTGTAAGTAGAAAACCCAGCAATATACAATGTTAAGATACTGGGTCACCTGGAACTTTCATAAATTGCTTGTTGGAGTGTAAAATGGTACAGTTACTTTGGAAAATGACTTGGCAGTTTCTTACAGAGGTAAACATACACCTACTGTATGGTGCAGCAATTAAACCTAAAAAAGGGTGACAGTGGGCCGGGCGTGGTGGCTCACACCTGTAATCCCAGCACTTTGAGAGGCTGAGGTGGGTGGATCACTTGAGGTCAGGAGTTTGAGACCAGGCTGGCCAAAATGGTGAAACCCCCATTTCTACTAACATTTTAAAAATTAGCCAGGTGTGGTGGTGCACACCTGTAGTCCCAGCTACTGGGAAGGCTGAGGCAGGAGAATTGCTTAAGCCTGGGAGGTGGAGGTTGCAGTGAGCTGAGATTGCCCCACTGCAGCTCAGCCTGGGCGACAGAGTGGGACTGTCTCAAAAAAAAAAAAAAAAAGAAGAAGAAGAAGAAGAAGAAAAGAAAAAGAAAAAAAAAAAGAGTGAGAATGAGAGAAAACTCATTCACAGCAGCTTAATATTCATCATAGCCAAAAGGGGGAAACAATCAAAATGTCAGTCCACAAGAGAACAGAGTTTAAAATTGGGTCTATTCATACAATGGAATACTACCCAGAAATAAAGGAAGAATGATACAGACAACAATATAAAACCGTTGGGTGAAAAAAAAAAAGCCAGACACAAAAGAGTATATACTGTATGATTCCATTTAGAGGAAGCTCAAGAACAAGACTGCAATGATACAAAGCAGAAAGTTTTTGTCAGGGAGGGTAGGGAATGACTGGAGCAAGAGGAAACCTGGTGATGGAAATGTTCTCTCTCTTAACTGGGGTTTGGGAACAGGAGTACACTGAATGTCTGTGCAGTTCACTGCATGTAAATTTTATATCCATTAAAATGGAGGGATGGTAGGACTTCCTCAACTGTCTTAACATCCCCATGTCCTCCTGAAGAATGCGATTTGATTTGCATGCTTAGATCCCATCAAATGGGGCCTGTATCTGAATTACTTCAGTTCACAACTAGCCATGGCTGTCTCTTCTCTGGGGGACCATCCATACAAGGTATTTCCTCCAGAGGAAAAGAAAGAATTTGCTGGTTCTCCTCTCATTCAACAGTAATAGCCAACCAATATGCCAGGTCCCAGAACCAGTGTGGGAGTGTTCTACATTCTTGCAGTCACAGAGTATCTTTTTTAGGCCCACCATTTTTCAGCAGACATCTGACAATCCACACTCAGAAACATTCTTCATCTCTAGGAAGTTATATGAAATAGGTGAGAGAGAGAAGGTTTGGAAAGGGGGTGTTTGGCATAGGCTGATGATAGATGTTCTGGTCAATACCAGAAATAAAATTCCAAGTGTGTTCTGCTTGCCTGGGAGTTCACTCCCTCAGAGCTAAGTACATTTCACTACTCACCATCTCTGCTTCCAAGGGCACGGCCTCAGAGGACCTGCTCTTTGATCTAGAACTGTACAGGAAGCTCCAAGCTGGTAAACAACTTACAGGGGTACAGAGGTCAGATAGGAGAAGGCCCTTATGACCCTTACTATCTTCAATTGTCTCTAAGCAGCTACATAAAAAAAAGCTAACATCCGTCAGTATTACTTTGCAAATTTTAGAGGTAGATTTTAACCTCCTAGTATTGTACTAGAAATGAGGCTAGGCCTGAGAAGAACCTAAAGGTTCCATCATGTTGCAGTAACTGGCCCTAGCTGTGGATCTCCAGGGATTTTTCACAAAGAAACTGCTTCCCAAGTAAAATGAGGGAAGTGTGAGATGGAAACATCAATTCAGGTTTTCTTCTGACACAAACAGATACCACTTAAGTCACAGAAGTTACAGAACTAATTAGTCAACATCTTACTTTTCCCATCTTCACAGTGTCTGCTGTACACTTTCAGGACTGACCTGACAAACATGACAAAGGGATAATTAATACGGGTTTGGAGCTTTTTTCCATAAAGGAGATGGGAAAGGAGAATGTGAATTGCTTCTTGTAAGAAAAAGAAGAGTGAGTATGAGGGTCTATACCCCAAGAAATAAATAGTACAGAAGGGAAGAATAGGAGATTCTCTCACAAGCTCTTACGCTAAAGGGCAGGGAAGAAATTAAGCAGGCATATCCAAATTTAATTTGTATTAAGATCAGGAACAAGTACTACTACTTAAAGATTTTTTTAAATGACTAAGTTGTATGTTTTGCAAGATGCAACTTTCTTTGAGCAACAAAGCTAAGAGATCTTCTTACGGGGCTCTATGATTAATGGCTATGTCTTCACTGGTTGGAAAGCGTATCTTTTTATAATAATGTCAGTCCACTGTTTCCTCCCAACCCAGTAATTGTGAGGGTTCGTTTTCTCAAACCCCAGTACCCACTGCAGTCATCGTGCTCCATCTAATCTTTTCCCTGGCTAAATGCCTGGCTAAAGGTATTTCCAATTTACTTGTTCAGATATACTTCTGACAAATCAACAAATGGAAGTACTTCTCCTTTCATGATGGCGGTCAGGGCACCTGGAAGTTCCCACTACAATTATAAAAGGGGTATGTCCACCCACAACAACGACGACGACAACTTTTAAGGGCCTGAGAGACTTCACCAAATGTCAGGAAGCCAGAAGGATGTGGGGAGAACACTGAGCGATGACACTGAGCAGAGGCAGCTTACAGCCCAGAGAGTTCTCAGCGGGTACTGCCGAGGCAGTGAATAGTTGATTTTATTCAGTTGGACCCCAAAGAGGCTGCAGACTCAGAAAAAGTATGAACTGTATGTGACAGAAGTGGCAAGAAAGGTAGAAACGAGAAGAATAATCAAAAAGTCTGGATATCAACAATTATTCCTTTCATGACTACTTCCTGTCTTTAAAAGAAAGAAGAAACCTTACAGCTTCCCCACTCCCGAGCAAAAATAAGAAAAGGGAGATGATTCTCTAAAAAAATTAAACCAACTGTCTAGTGAGGACCAAACAGCTCGTGTGGTTAAGAGAACCCCACAGTCAAGCCCTCCTCATTCTGACGTCTAGCAGTTCTCCAGCAAGAGGGCTCAGGGTGGCTGTGTGTACCCAGGCTGAAGCCTGCTAGAGGCAGGTGCTGTCATGCAGAACTTCTAGGCAGCCATAATGCCACTTCATTTTTAAAAACAATAGACAATCAAAAATAAATATACATTTTAAAAGTCTGCAACATGAAAGAGAAAACCAAGATAAACAACAAAAGACTCTGGAAGAAACAGAATATTTAAGAAAGAGAAGACTTTTTTTCCTAAAAAAAAAACTAAAAAAAAAACCCCAATTTATTAGTATTCCTGGAAATATTTGAGAATAATTACATGCACATAACAAGAACAACTACAACAAAAAAACGAGAAATACAAGAAAAAGCTCTATGAAATAAAAAATGCGAGCCTCAAATAACAATAGGGAACACTATGTGTGCACAGGCTTGAGTACCTTAACCTCACACTTGTATTTCTTTTTTTCTTTCTTTTTCTTTTTTCTTTTCTTTTTTTCCTGAGACAGAGTCTTGTTCTGTTGCCTAGGCTGGAGTGCAGAAGCGTGATCTCGGCTCACCGCAACCTCCGCCTCCCAGGTTCAAGCAATTTTCCTTTCTCAGTCTCCCGAGTAGCTGGGATTACAGGTGTGCACCACCACGTGTGGCTAATTTTTGTATTTTTAGGAGGGATGGGTTTTTGCCATGTTGGCCAGGCTGGTCTCAAACTCCTGACCTCAAGTGCTCCACCCATCTCAGACTCCCAAAATGCTGGGATTACAGGCGTGAGCCACCGCACCCAGCTTTTGTATTTCTGATGATTTAATCTACCATATAGATAATACCTTACCTAGAATGTGTTGTATCTTCCAGTACTGTCAACAGTTTGTAATGGCATATGTGGATTATGTTCATGACAAAGGGACAGTGCCACCATGTCCACTGTTCAAAAAAACCTGAGTCTGCTTTTAACTCCTCTGCAAGTTTACAGAAGTTTAATTCTCTCAATACCTGCCTGTCTTTTCTATAGAAGGGAAGTAACCAAAGGTCATAGATTTTTTGTTTTTGTTTTGTTTTTTTGAGACAGAGTCTCACTCTGTCACCCAGGCTGGAGTACAGCAGCGCGATCTTGGCTCACTGAAACCTCTGTCTCCCGGATTCAAGCAATTCTCCTGCCTCAGCCTCCCAAGTAGCTGGGATTACAGGGGTGTGCCATCACACCCGGCTAATTTTTGTATTTTTAGTAGAGACAAGGTTTTGCCATGTTGGCCAGGCTGGCCTTGAACTCCTGACTTCAGGTGATCCGCCCACCATGGCCTCCCAAAATGCTGGGATTACAGGCGTAAGCCACTGTGCCCAGCCATATTTTTTTTTGTTTGTTTGCTTGTTTGTTTTGAGACGGAGTCTTGCTCTGTCGCCCAGGCTATAGTGCGATGGCGCAATCTCAGCTCACTATAACCTCTGCCTCCCGGGTTCAGGTGATTCTCCTGCCTCAGCCTCCCGAGTAGCTGGGATTACAGGCACCTGCCACCATGCCCAGCTAATTTTTGTATTTTTAGTAGAAATGGGGTTTCACCATGTTGGCCACGCTGGTCTCGAACTGCTGACCTCAGTGATCCACCTGCCTTGGCCTCCCAAAGTTCTGGGATTACAGGCATGAGACACTGCACCTGGCCCAGTCATGTTTTTAGAGTGACATATGAAAACTCCTAGAAAATATTAATACAGAAGAACTAGCTTAATATGAAGATTTCAAAATACTAGAACAAATTAATGAGATACATGTGAAATCCTCCCTGGGTAGCTTCATGAAGAAGATAAGCATCCCTCCTATCTGGGTAATTTGCATACCCTCCCCTCCTTCCTTAAATGTTGAGGCAGGGATTGGTTCATTGGTTCAAAACCCTACCCATTAGTCTCAAAGTCCTCTTTATATGACAAAAAAATTCTGTCATGTCCCATTTAGTACTCTAAAATCAAATTTTTGATAATATTAACTACTGTACATGCAGCTTTAAAACATGAATATCCTAAATGTAACATAAAAGATAATCTTAAAAAAGCAATGTATACCAAAAAATACTTAACATTTCATTATATAAATAATTTTCAGGGCAGTTAACTATGTACTCAAATAGATGCTTGTAACTTACTTATAAAAAACAAGTTTGTATTTAAGAGAAGTCAGATTAGAAGCTTTCCATATTAAAAGTGCAGGAAAATGAAAGAAGTAGTATAGATGGACCAGAGAATGACAGTGAATCTATTCTGTATATATGAAAAGTATGCAAAAATTATTTTGCATTTTCATGAAAAAATGGAGTTAAGTCTAGGTTCAGAAAATTATAAACTGAGCTGTCCCTACATGAATGTCCAACAGGACAGGTGAAAGTCATGTGCACCACAGGGCAATTCTTTATGTCTTTTCTACTGTGGGACATTAAGGTCTCTGGCTCTCACTCATGAAATATCCTTCATTAGGGCTGGGCACGGTGGCTCAAGCCTGTAATCCCAGCACTTTGGGAGGCCGAGGTCAGTGGATCATCTGAGGTCAGGAGTTTGAGACCAGTCTGGCCAACACGGGGAAGCCCCATCTCTACCAAAAATACAAAAGTTAGCTGGGCATGGTGGCATGGGCCTGTAATCCCAGTTACTCACGAGGCTGCAGCAGGAGAGTAGCCTGAACTCAGGATGCAGAGGCTGCAGTGAGCCGAGATCGTACCACCGCACTCCAGTGTGGGCAACAGAGGGAGACTCCATCTCAAAAAAAAAAAAAAATCCTTCATTGTACCACCAGAACAGCCTCATAAATTTCCACTCTGTCACCTAGGGGGCGGTACCGCTTCTATGAGAACTCCTGACCAGATCATCTATGGGAGTTTCCTTTTAGTCTTCATCGTCCACCGCACTGAGAATCAAATCCTGATGGACAAATCAGCAACATAGCTAGGAGGCATAGTAACTTAATATAAAAAAAGACTATGAAGAAATTAATTTAGTTTAGGCTTATGCCATTAACTGTAGCCATATTCAACATAATTGCCTCTTTTTGAGTTCAGGATGATTGGTTACTCCACGTAGAACATGGAGTGGAAAGCTGTATCTTTGTGGCTTTTATTTAGATAGCACAAAATGAGCCTGATTTTTAAAATGTGAACATTCAAACCTGGCTAATGATAAAAAAGGGAGTTTTTCATAGAACTCTACAACTCTCATTTCCTCAAAACAAGAATTAATGCATTCTTTCACATGCGGTCATTACAGGAAGGGGGTAGCCATTTACTGTAAATGCCTTTCTGATGCAATTCTACCACCTCTTTCAAAGACAGAATTCATCCAAGAAGCCTTAGTCACTTCTTCAAGAAAAATGCCACTGCACTGAATGTACACAGACTAAACCACATGCCTAAGGAAAAAAGATGAGCCGATTCGACCATCAGAACACAGATCGGGAGAAAAGTGGCAGAGAGAGCAAGCTCATAGCTTCTTTGTCAGAGCAGGTTAAGTAGTACGTCTGAAAATCCGCCCTTTAATGTAACAATCATTGTTTCTTAAACCAAATGCTAACACAGATTTCCCCTCTGCCTAACTTTTAAAGTGTACTTCCTAAAAATATAAGACCCCACTTCTAAGCCAGTAGCAACTGTGGTGATTTAAATTTTAAAGTTTCATGCACAGAAAGAAAAATGCAATCTTTTAAAATTTGAAAATGAAACTATGTTTTGAAGAGGGCAGATTTTACATGAAAAGGGCAAGACAGGATAATACGATAAAGCAGCCTGGATGGAAAAACTTCAGACAAATAGTTCAGACAAATAGTTCTGAGCTCTTCTCAAAAGAGAGGATCGTGCCACTGCCCTCCAGCCTGTGCAACAGAGTGAGACTCTGTCTCAAAACAACAACACAACAACAACAACAAAAACACAGATGATTTCTTTTAAATACATTTCCAACAGTATTTCTCTGTTTCCTTTTTTAGAAATCCTTTCTGTTCATAGGGCAGTTGGGGTAGAGATGGACACGCTTAGCCAGCACGGCTTCTTCCGTGGAGAATGCACTGTTTTTTTTAAAATCTCAAAACCACCCAAAGGGGAAAAAAAGGAATAATTTCTCCAGTTTATCCTTACCCGGATGAGTACGAATTCTTCTAACAGCCAGATGCATACACTTGTTTTTATGGAGGAGTTACTGCTGAGCCAAAGCTCAGGAGTCACTCAAGACTGGAGGCTGCGTGCTGCTGGAGCCTGAAATCCCTTTGATGAATGAAACTGCACATCGTAATATACACATTCAGAGCGGGCTATTGGCTAAATGAAGGCAATGCGTGTGGAAGTCTGATTTGCCACCTTCAGGGCAGGCGTCTTATATCCTAATTCAGAAAAATGACAGGCTTTTTTTTTACTCCCTAGACAGTCAAAACTAGAGAGGGTTCGTTTTTCTGTAGCATTCTCCCCAACCCTACAGAAACCACAGAGAGAACAAACCACAGTGAGATTTGACTCCTTAACTAGGCAATGCCAATGAGAAAAGAATTATGTTGACACTGGCAATTTACAAATAAATCTCACACCACTGCCAAAGCTTGTTCGTGTTGCATGACTGTCTGAGAGACATACATAGGTGTGGGGATGGTGTGGCTCATTTTTTAAGCCAAGAATTCTGAGCCATAATTTTGGGGCTCCCTGAGGATAGGAGACTCTACCAAGGAGTGATAAAAACTCTTAAAAAATATATTAATCTTTGTGTTATACTAGTGATCAACCAAAACATTAAAAACTAAGAATTACCCAAGTTTGGACTCAGAATCTCTGGGGAGGAGCCCAGGAGGATGAATTTTAACTGGTATCCTAGGTCATTCTAATGTCCTCTAAAGTTTGAGGGCTACTTTTCCTGTTACTGGAACTGAACAGCTGATTATAGCTGCTTCCATCTTCCTTTGTCATTCAATTATTTTGTCCTTGATTCCTGCTGAAGTCAGGAGCGACAAGAACAGCAAAGCCTCTTCAGGACAACTTGTGGCTTCTCGCCCCAGGGAAATAAAAGGAGAGCCAGGCTGGGTTCACTTGGTCTCCCTTCCCCACCCACCTCTGCTTCACTCCACCAAGAGAGAAAAGTCCAAGCTGCAGAAATCTGTAAAATGCCCTACTTGAGGGCGAATATGAATATTACAATAACAGATGCTACAACTGGAAAACGAAAAACATACTGCCGAAGAGAAGAGGAAGAAAAAGGGAGAGAAAGAACACTAATGCTCACTGACTCCTTACTATTGTAGAAAAAACTGGGTTCTTGTCACAGGACCAGGAAGAGTTATGCACACAGACCACTTTGAAGGGTGAGGGGTTACGGAATCTATTGGGCAAAAAGGAAATAGACTCTCAGCAAAGCAAGAAGGGTTTTATGAACAGGCCCCATCTCACAGATTGAATCCCACCCAGGAACAGGAGAGGCCAGGCTCCCCACTGCAAAAGATGAGAACTTCCTGAGGCTCCACCCCCTCCTCCCAGTGCACAGGCTGGTGGGAGGCTCTCCAGGGACCTTCCCCCTTATCTTCCTCCTGCATTGATCATTACTATGTTCCAGACACCACATCAACAACTTTATATGCAGTTTTCTTTGTCAAAGAAGTCTCACCAAAAATCTTCAAAAGTATCTGAACACACAAACTCAGGTGTCTACATCTTACAGCAGAGATACAGTGCATCCTCCACGGAAGAAGCCGTGCTGGCTAAGTGTGTCCATCTCTACCCGAACTGCCCTATGAACAGAAAGGATTTCTAAAAAAGGAAACAGAGAAATACTGTTGGAAATGTATTTAAAAGAAATCATCTGTGTTTTTGTTGTTGTTGTTTTGAGATAGAGTCTCACTCTGTTGCCCAGGCTGGAAGGCAGTGGCACGATCTTGGCTCACTGCAACTTCCACCTCCCGGGTTCAAGCGATTCTCCTGCCTCAGCCTCCCAAATAGCTGGGATTACAGGCACCCGTCACCACACCTGGCTAATTTTGTATTTTTAGTAGAGATGAGGTTTCACCATGTTGGCTGGACTGGTCTTGAACTACTGACTTCAGGTGTTCCACCCGCCTCGACCTCTCAAAGTGTTTGGATTACAGGCGTGAGCCACCACACTTGGCCCCGTATTTCCTATTCTTATTTTTTATTCAACCTAAGATTGTATGGCCTTTCAGAAATTTCAAAGAAGTCTCCTGTCATCTGTCCTCCATTCTAACCCATTTATTTCAATCCAAAGTACTGAGGGAAACCCCATCATTATAATATGACTTGAAAATATTATTTGGACATCACCAACAACTATTAACATTGTTTTTTGCTTTAATAAAAGGGGTTTTATCTTTGTCTCTAATATGCATAAAGTTCCTAAGGAAACTTTCTAGAGAAAGGGAGCCCGACTTAGAAAACAGCTATTTAGGAACAAGTTTTCCAAATCCTCCCCTGCACCTTTGTTTCAGGATGATTATGCATGGTAGCATCCTAACACAAAGGGAAAGGAAGCTGACCTCTGACTTACTACTATGAGCAGATCTGGTATGTTTGGTATTCCAAGTGTTTTGACTAATAGGTAAATGCAGATGTTGGGGCAGGGTTTCTCAAGTTGTGTTAGCACTAAAGTCCCTTCTATTCCCCTAAATGAAATCTTGGGTGAAGACCAAATGTCCTCACATGCTCGCTGCTATGGTGGGTGGGCTGCAGGGCCCACAGGCCTTCCTTATTTGGGCCCACTTTCTCAACTCATCCCCAGGGTGGCTACAGAGGCAACACTGCCAAACCCCAAGGCCTCTGTTTTCTATTTTCTCAGACGTTGATGATTTTTTAAATTAATACTTTATCATTTTATTTTACGTATGCCTTTGTGTCTCAAAGTGGGGCATACATTGAAACATTCTGAAAGTCATGTCAAGTCATATTTGAAATGCTACTTGCAACACTGAGCTTAGGAATCCTGGGACATATTTGGCCAATGTGGACCCTGACATGAAGATTATAATTTCCATCTGTATCCCTTTGAAAACAATACCCTTAATATATTTGCAAGTTCAGGGTCATTTTAGAAACACAAAACTTTGTGGAGATGTACAGTTTAAATGAATGAGAATATCATCTTGATGATTAAGCTCCCTTGCCAAATTTCACTTCCACTAGTGACCATTAGTTTGCTACATAGGGGACAGTAAGTTTCAGACTAACACTCAAGCAAATACACACACACACACACACATATATACACATATACACACACATATATACATACACATATATATACACACACACACATATATGTACACTGTGTGTGTACATGTGTGTGTATGTATACCTGAACTCTAAAATGGGAAATGAATTTAAAGTGCTGCTAGGTAATCATTATCAAGAAAACTATATTAATAATATCAGGTCAGCACAGAAAACAAAGACTGAAATTCCTTCATGAAGAAGCAATATGTACTTCTAAACTTCTGCTAACAAAAATTGAATAATCTTTTATTTTTCTGAGTGTTATTTCTCAGTTGGTTTTTTTTGTTTGTTTGAGACAGAGTCTTGCTCTGTTGCTCAGGCTGGAGTGCTGCAGCACAATCTCAGCTCACTGCAACCTCTGCCTCCCGGGTTCAAGCAATTCTCCTTCTCAGCCTCCCAAGTAGCTGGTATTACAGGCGCCCATCACCACGCCCAGTTAATTTTTGAATTTTGAGTAGAGAAGGGGTTTCCCCATGTTGGCCAGGCTGGTCTCGGACTCCTGACCTCAGGTGATCCGCCCACCTCAACCTCCCAAAATGCTCTGGGATTATAGGCGTGAGCCACCGTGTCGAGCTATTTCTCAGTTTTAAAAAAGATAATGTGTCTCATTTGGCAAAGCTGTCACATTTCATCTGTATGTAAGAGAAAATGTCCAGAGTGAAGCAGCTATCCTGGGTCACCTGGGACCACTAACCTGAATCAGGGAAGATCCCAATGTTCTGTAATCAATTGTCCCATAGAATAAACAGTGTTTAAAAGAAGGGAACTTTATATCCAAGCAAGTGTCAGAAGTATGTACACAGAAGGAATACAAGTGAACTGTCTTTTCAAAATCCATGTTTAACCATATCCTTCCTTTCAGAATACTCTCAATTTCCTATGATTTCTATTTTAATTTATTATTGACAATAAAATAATTATGGAAGCACCGTAGTAGGACTTACAGTATCTTAAAATAGTCAACCTCTTTCCAAGAACATCCTAGCACTTTGGGAGGCCGAGGTGGGTGGATCACCTGAGGTCAGGAGTTCAAGACCAGCCTGGCCAACATGGTGAAACATCGTCTCTACTAAAAATACGAAAATTAGCTGGACATGGTGGTGGGTGCCTGTAATCCCAGCTACTTGGGAGGCTAAGCCAGGAGAATTGCTTGAACCCAGGAGCCAGATGTTGCAGTGAGTAGAGATCACACCACTGTACTAAAGCCTGGGCAACAGAGTGAGACTCCGTCTCAAAAAAAAAAAAAAAAGAGAGAGAGAGAAATAATGACATTAAAGTAGTTCTCAAATAGTTCCTTATGTTCCCAAAATGTATCTATATATTTGTGGTTTAGGACTGAGGCTACTTTTCCCTTAGGAATATTGCTGCTAATGATAGTACCCAGGTCATTTCACAAAACTCATTTCATATCTTGTATCCTATATGTAATATTATATATCCAAATGAAATATATATTTTAATTGTGTTGCAATACTAATAATTACATAAAGTATAAAGTAATAACTAAGAATGATTTTATCTGTATGCAAATATAAGAAGGTTTAGTCAGGAGGAAGCCAACTGAGACTCAAGAGCTTTGGAAGTTGATGACACTGGTTATTACGCCTTACTTTACCTCCAAAAACGTATCATGTGCTTTTCCCTTGACACGATTATATCACTATTCTCTCTCTCTTTTTTTTTTTTTAAAGAGGTGGGGTCACCAGGCGTGATGGCTCACGCCTGTAATCCCAGCACTTTGGCAGGCCGAGGCGGGCAGATCACCTGAGGTCAGGAGTTCGAGAGCAACCTGACCAACAAGAAGAAACCCCATCTCTACTAAAAATACAAAATTAGCTGGGTGTGGTGGTGCATGCGTGTAATCCCAGCTACTCGGGAGGCTGAGGCAGGAGAACCGCTTGAACCCGGGAGGCGGAGGTTGCAGTGAGCCAAGATTGAGCCATTGCACTCCACGCTCGGCAACAAGAGTCAAACGCCATCTAAAAAATAAAAAGAGATGGGGTCTTGCTATGTTACCTGGGCTGGACTTGAACTCTTGGGCTCCCAAGTAGCTGGGTCTACAGCCATGTACTACAGCACCAGGCTATATCACTACTCTTAAGCTCATCTGCTATGACTAGTATCACTAGGGGCTCTCCAAAATTACTAATACACCGGGGGCTCTCAAAGTGGGAAGAAAGAAAAAAAGCTTAGAAACAGAAACAGATTTACTTGAAATATGAAAGAAATGTGATAAAAAGTATGTATGGAATTAACAAGACGATGACCTCAAAAAAAGGCAGGAAGAGAAAAGAACATAATATTCAAAGTTTTCCCAACTTAGACGGAAAAGGTACTGGATTGGTCATATGACCTGAACCAGGACAGCCTGACTGCTGTGTGGAGCAGAGGACAAGAGACTGACCAAAGGCAGGCGATGTGTGTGACCAGCCATGTGCATGCCCGGGACATGTGCAAAGCCAGTGTGTATGAACTGGGAAGGCCTTGTGTGGCAAACTTGGTAAGAATTTAGTGGTCAATCTTTTTTTTTTTTTTTGAGACGGAGTCTCGCTCTGTTGCCCGGGCTGGAGTGCAGTGGCTAGTTCTCAGCTCACTGCAAGCTCCGCCTCCCGGGTTTACGCCATTCTCCTGCCTCAGCCTCCGAGTAGCTGGGACTACAGGCGCCTGCCACCTCGCCCGGCTAGTTTTTTGTATTTTTTAGTAGAGACGGGGTTTCACCGTGTTAGCCAGGATGGTCTCGATCTCCTGACCTCGTGATCCGCCCGTCTCGGCCTCCCAAAGTGCTGAGATTACAGGCTTGAGCCACCGCGCCCGGCCTAGTGGTCAATCTTTCAAAGAGATACATTTGGTCTGGCTGGTGACTCAACTGATGAGAGCCCAAAGTCAAGAGTTCAGTGGTGGTGTCTGTTCGGCTTCCTGGTCACAGAGCATGAGCAGGAATTAGCCCCCAAACATGGTGCTGGCCAAGAAGGACCAAGCCAGAGTCCATGGACAGCTCAGTATAAAGCAACAAGGCCTCTAGGGCTCTATTCTTACAATAAAATCATTTTCCTGCATGACACTCTTAATTTCTTACTTAACTGTGGAGAAGAAGGGAGTAGATGTTAAGATATCAGAATCTGAAAAATCCTTTACTATTAACATAGTTAACTTATAACTGTTTACTGAAAATGATCATCGGACCCTATCTTATGAGTTTTATGCATTTAATATTATGAATATGGTCTTTTAAATGACAACACAAACTATGACCTTACTAAATAGGTTGGTGACATGTTAAAGTGAGAGAGAGAGAGAGAGTTTGTGTGAGTTTGTGTGTGTGTGTGTGTGTGTGTGTGTAAGGCTGGTGAATACCAGTTCCAGTAGCAGGGGAAGTTAGGGAAGGGAAATGATCAGGAAGGGATTTTTGGTTATAATCAAGGGTACCTTTTTTGGTTCTTGACAACAGTCAAACTGGTCTAACCCAATGTTTTTCAAACTGTAAGGTAATCCATTAGTGGGTTGCAAAATAAATCCAGGGCACTAAAAGCAGCATTTTTATGAAGATGAAACAGACTAGAATAAAATAGAAAATAAGAGTTCACACTTAGTAGGGCAACTATTTTTTCATAAAATAGTCTCATGTATGTGTATGTGTTGCATGTACTTTTCCATGATGTAAAACACAATCCTTTCTGTGAGTTCCAGGAACAACGGTCTATTAGAAAAGAGATTTAAAACCATGTTTGAAATTAGGTGAGTGGATCTTGTGTGAGTTTAATTTTAATCAGTGCTATGCTTCTATGTCCTTAACTTGGAAACCAACCCACAAATCAAGATGCATTTACATTAATAATAAACAATTCTAAAGATATCATGCAAGTCATTATTCACTCATTCACCCAGTGTGGTGTCTACTCTCCCCACATGAGGGGTTATGTGGAGAGGATAAAATCTGCGGAAAAAAAAAATCCATGAAATAGGGTCATATACTAATGGCTAACATATATTGAGTGTTTATTATGTGCTGGTAGTATTTTAAGTATTTTATACATCATTAACTCATTTTATCCCCTTAATAGTCCCATGGAGGTAGATACTAATATTATCCCTGTTTTCCAGATAAAGAATCTAAGAAATGGCCGGGCGCGGTGTCTCACGCCTGTAATCCCAGCACTTTGGGAGGCGGAGGTGGGTGGATCACGAGGTCAGAGATCGAGACCATCCTGGCTAACACAGTGAAACTCTGTCTCTACTAAAAATACAAAAAAATTAGCCGGGCATGGTGGCGGGCGCCTGTAGTCCCAGCAGCTCAGGAGGCAGAGGCAGGAGAATGGTGTGAACCCGGGAGGTGGAGCTTGCAGTGATCTGAGATTGCACCACTGCACTCCAGCCTGGGTGACGAGCGAGACTCAGTCTCAGAAAAAAAAAAAAAAAGAATCTAAGAAATTAAGTCAGTTGCATAAGAGGCAGAGCCAGTATCTGAACCCAGGAAGTCTGGGTCCAGAATCCTGATCCCAACCGTACCATATCCTTAGCAGTTAATACCACAGTCATCCATAATGGAGAGTAAGACTCACAATGGAGAGAAAAGGAGGGGAAAAAACACATAAAGGAAACACTACTGCCTGTGCTTTGCTGTCTGTCCTCATTTCTCCTGCTGCTCAAGTATAGTCCATAGTCTATGCTACAGACAGCCTCTTTTCCACCTTGATACCCTAATGCATCCTGAACACAATTCTTAGCAAATTCATTCAAACTCTATCTCTTTCTTCCTTCTCTAGAAAACATGTAAGAATGCAATTGAGTGGATTCTTATTTTTCTGTACTGAATCTAACTCTTATTTATTTCAGAGTTAAAAGGAATTCATTCTCAGGTGTTGGTTCTTAAAACTTTTGTATGAGCCAATCATTTCTAACACATCTTCCAGGTCTTATCTCTCCAAACCAGTGAATCCTGTCACAGGAGCGATTGCTGCTAGTCTAGCTAGACAGAGCTCCTAGGGGTGCCTCTTTCTTTCACCCACTTGTGCTACTGTCCTCATTGGTTTTGAATAGAAGCCAAAGAAATTTCAGGTATAATGTACACTGTGACAAGTGTACCAACGTGTTTCACAAAACATATGAAAAGATATGTGCCAAAAGACGTCTTATTCCTCTAATCTACCCACCCTTGTCTTCAGGTTATAGAGTAAGTCCTATAGAGAGGGCCTAGACAGATAGTAAAGTCAGTAAAATCAACACTGTTTTTGGTAGCATGGTTACCTTTCCTAGGAATTGTGTCCACGAGTAAGAACCCTACTTTTTAAATGCTGTTTAAGTGCTGGGTAAACACAATAAGCACTGTGTCTCTCATATGTGAGTTAAAATGGCCAATGCAAATAAATCCTGCAACTGAAGAACAAACAATATTTAGGTCTTCATCTGCCAACATATCTTGGCCACATAATTTGATATTTTGCTATTGAAAATGCCTTTTGGCCAAACATAGCATCTTTGAAACATTTTTTTAAAATCTTTTAAAATTAATGTATCATGATGGACAGCACATTGTGATATGGGGAATTAAATTATTAGAATAATTTGGTATTATTTAAAAACACAATGAAATATGCAGATAATCAGGACAAAATCTGGTCAGGTGCAGTGGCTCACGCCTGTAATCCCAGCACTTTGGGAGGCTGAGGTGGATGGCTCATGTGAGATTAGGAGTTCGAGACCAGACTGATCACAAGATAAAACCACGTCTCTATTAAAAATGCAAAAATTAGCCAGGCATGGTGGCACACGCCTGTAATCCCAGCTACTTGGGAGGTTGAGGCAGGAGAATCGCTCAAATTCAGGAGGCAGAGGGTACAGTGAGTCGAGATCGTGCCACTGCACTCCAGCCTGGGTGACAGCAAGACTCCATGTCAAAAAAAAAAAAAAAAAAAGACAAAATCTTTTTTGTCGTAAGTAGACTGTGACAAGGCTTTACCATAATTTGCTTGTATATACATTCTCCAAATAACTTACTAAAATGAAGACAATGAAAGTTTAATATTCCTTTGGAAAATACAGTTAAAGTAGAGTGCTGTGAAAATAAAATTTCTCATTGAATAATACTGTTGACATGCCAGTATCAATGTCATTCAAGGAGCAGGAAATACAATTTTACTATTCATCACTGTAAAACTGAAGTTATTTTTAGGTACATTTAGGTAATTTCTTTCAAAATTTATTTCTACCAAGTATTCTTTGTGTTTAAAACCAATACTTTTGGCATGGGCTGGGACAGATTCTCTGTAGTTTAAAAAAAATAATAAAAGGATGATTCAAGTATGTACCAAACTAGTCTACCAGCTTCTAAGAAATATACAGCTTTTGGATAAAAGAGTAGTAATGTCTGCACTTAATTAATATGACACATTTTGCAAGCAGTATTAACATGCTGGGACTTTTTTGGGTGATGATGTTCATTTTCCCTGCCCCATTTACCCTGTTTCATTAGCTGCACCTGGGACCAAGAGGATTCGTTTTTAAGATCAGAAGAGAGTAGTGTCTGGTTGTGGGAATGAGAATTTTTTTTTTTTTTTTTTGAGACAGAGTCTCGCTCTGTCGCCCAGGCTGGAGTGCAGTGGCGCGATCTCCACTCACTGCAAGCTCCGCCTCCCGGGTTCACGCCATTCTCCTGCCTCAGCCTCCCGTGTAGCTGGGACTACAGGGGCCCGCCACCACGCCCGGCTCATTTTAGTAGAGACGGGGTTTCAGCGTGTTAGCCAGGGTGGTCTCAATCTCCTGACCTCATGATCCGCCTGCCTCGGCCTCCCAAAGTGCTGGGATTACAGGCTTGAGCCACCGCACCCAGCCGAGAAATTTTTTTTTTTTTAATTGGGAAGCCGAATGGCTTATGGGGCAGGGGATGGGAATCAAGGGTAGGAATGCAGCCTGAGCTAATGTCATGCACTAATGTCATATGCTCATGGTTAATATGAAAACTGTATCGACCCAGGAAAAAATAATGTGAACAGCCTTCTAAACAGAAGCATTTTGTTTGTTGAAGCAATCTGGCAGAGACCTCCCTAGAATACAGGAATTAGGGGAGTTGTTCTCTGAGTTGAATAAAGGTACACGCAGCTTAGAAGGACAGGGAACTTCTCAGGGAGCAAGTACTGTTAGAGAAGGAAGTAGTTGCAGTTTTAAAAATTATCCCATGAAACCTTCATTGTCATTGAGGCAAAGAGTGGGCCTCTCTCTTCCTTTCTTATCTGTACACATGGCAGGCTGCCTCAATCTAGCAGAGTGGAAAAATAGTGTGAACTGGGTATGAGGAGGTTTTGCTTTCCACTACATTTTGCTAAGACAAATACTTTCCAAGTTGGGTATTTAAAAACAAAAAAGATTGAAGTTTAACATTCATTTTTCAAAATTATGAAACATCTGTTGAATAAGTACTACTCATTTGTCAGTAAAAGGTTTGTTCTTTAATAGCTCTGTGGCCTTGTGCAATTCTCATCAGCTTGGAGACTCAGTTGCCTCGTCTGTAAATTGAAAATCTTAAGGTAGATGTCCTCTAATCTTCCTCCCTTTTCCAAATTTAAACAGTTAATTATTTTGTGACTTTATTTTCTCCTCCAAATATCCTTGATCTAAGTCTTCCACAAATTTCACTTTAAAAGGAGGGTGGAGGGCGTGCGCTGGCTCACACCTGTAAGCCCAGCACTTAGAGAGGCCAAGGCAGGCGGATGGTTTGAGTCCAGGAGTTTGAGACCAGCCCGCACAACATGGCAAAACCCTGTCTCTACAAAAAATACAATGAAATTAGTCGGGCATGGTGATGCATATCTGTAACCACAGCTACTTTGGAGGCTGAGCTGGGAGGATCACCTGAGCCTGGGTGGTTGAGGCTGCAGTGAGCTGAGTGGTGATGGTGCCACTGCCCTCCAGCCTGGGTGACAAAGTGAGACTCTGTCTCAAAAAAAAAAAAAAGTGGAGGGGGCAGGGGCTGGAAATAGTGAAGGAGGGAAGACAGGAGAACTTGCCAAGACCGATTCAAGTGTTAACTGCTTGCTCTGTCCTGGAGGATACAGTTTTAAGAATAGGCTTATGAATTTCAATTTACAATGGAAATAAAATTAACTATGTAGTAATTTTAATTTGGGGGCAGTATTTGGAACATAAATTATAAGGAGATTCCTCTTTTTCACAAACGCATACTAAGCTATTCCAGATCCAATGCCAGCAGCTATTCACTCTCAAAAACAAAGAATCGAAAACAAAAAACCTAAACAAGAAAATAACTTACAGTGAAAAGAAAGCTTTTGATTACCCATGCTAATGTTCCCATTCATTAAGGTAATAAACTGAAAATTGATTACAGGTATGTATTTATTTGCTCCCTCCACCAGAGATGCTGGATTTATTTTTTCCAATTATTATTATTTTTACAGAACATTTTATTTTATTGTGGTAAGAACACTTAATTTGAGATCTACCCTCTCAACAAAATTTTAAGTGCACAATATGGTATTGTTAACTACAGGGACAGTGCTGTATAGTGAACTTCTAGAACTTATTCATCTTGTATAACTGAACATGTACACTCATTGAACAGCAACTCCTCATTTCCCTCTCTTCCAAGCCCGTGGCAACCATCATTCTATTCTGTTTCTATGAGTTTGATTATTTTCGATGCCTCACAGAAGTGGAATCATGCAGTATTTGTCCTTCTGAGACTGGTTTATTTCACTTAGCAGAAAGCCTCCAGGCTCATTCATGTTGTCACATGTGGCGGATGTCCTTTTTTTAATGCTGAATAGTACTCCATTGTATGTATATACCACATTTTCTTTATCCATTCATCCATCAATGAATATTTAAGTTGTTTCCATATCTTGGTTATTGTGAATAATGCTCCATGAATGGGAGAATGCTAGTATCTCTTCAAGATCCTGATTTCAATTATTTTGGATATATACTCGAGAGTGAGATTGCTGGGTCCCATGTGCAATAGTATCAAAAAGAATAAAATGCTTAGGAATAAACTTAACCAAAGAGATAAAATATTTCTACACTGAGAACTACATAAAATTAATAAAAGAAACTGAAGAAAACACAAATAAAGGGGAAGAAAGCCCATGTTCATGGATTGAAAGAGCTACTACTGGTAAAATATCCATATTATCCAAAGCAATCTGCAGACAATGCAATCCCTACTAAAATCCTAATGGTATTTTCCACAAAAATTTTTTAAAAAGCCTAAAATTCATATGGAACAACAAAGGACTCCAAATAGTCAAAAACAAACTTGAGAAAGAAGAACAAATTTGGAGGCATCATACTTCCTGATTTCTAAATGTATTACAAATTTACAGTAATTTTAACAGTACAGAAATGGCATTAAAACAGATTTATAGACCAATGGAACAGAACATAGAGCCCAGAAATAGACCCATACACATACACAGTCAACCGATCTTTGGCAAGGGTACCAAGAATACACATCAGGGAAGGATAATCTCTTCCACAAATGGTGCTCAGAAAACTGAATATCCACATGCAACATAATCAAATTGGCTCTTGTTATGGTTTGGATCTGTATCCCCACCCAAATCTCATGTCGAACTGTAATCTTAAATGTTAGAGGTGGGGCCTGGTGGGAGGCGATTGAATCATGGGGGCAGATTTCCCTCTTGGTGCTGTTCTCATGATAGTGAGTGAGTGAGTTCTGGTGAGATCTGCTTATTTAGAAGTGTGTGGGACCTCCCTCCCCAACTCTCGCTCTGTATCTTGGCCATGTGAGATGTGCCTGTTTTCATTCTGACTTCTGCCATGATGGTAAGTTTCCTAAGGCCTTCCCAGAAGCAGAAGCTGCTATGCTTCCTGTACAGCCTGTAGAACTGTGAGCCAATTAAACCTCCCTTCTTTATAAATTTCCCAGTCTCAGGTATTTCTTTATAGCACTTCAAGAATGAACTAATACAGAAAATTAGTACCAAGAAAAGGGACATTGCTATAATGATATCTGAAAATGTGGAAGCAGCTTTGAAACTGAGTAACAGGCAGAGGTTGGAACAGTTTAGAGGGCTCAGAAGAAAACAGGAAGATGAGGGAAAAGTTTGGAACTTCCTAGAGACTTGCTGAATTGTTGTGACCAAAATGCTGATAGTGATATGGACAATGAAGTCCAGGCTGAAGAGGTCTCAAGTGAAAATGGGAAACTTACTGAGAACTGGAGTAAAGCTATGCTTTAGCAAACAGTCTGGCTGCAATGTGCCCTTTTGTTCTATGGATCTGAGGAACTTTGAACTTGAAAGTGATGATTTAGGGTATCTGATGGAAGAAATTTCTAAAAAGCAGAGTATTCAAGACATGGCCTGGCTACTCACGTGTTAAGCAAAGAAATGACCTGTAATTTGAACTTTTATAAAAGAAAAGCAGAGTTTCCAAAGTTTGGAAAATTTGCATCCTGGCCACGTGGCAGAAAAGAAAAGCCCATTTTCAGGAGAGCAATTCAAGCTAAAAGAAAGACAAGTGCTGACAGCCAAGACAATGGGGAAAAGGCCTCGACAGTATTTCAGAGAACTTCATGGCAGCCCCTCTCAGCACAGGCCCAGAGGCCTAGGAAAACTGAAAGGTTTCGTGGATCAGGCCTAGGTCCCAGCTGCCCTGCAAAGCCATGAGAACTGCGCCCTGCATCCCAGCAGCTCCAGCTCCACCCATGGCTCAAAGGGGTCCAGGTATAGCTCAGGCCACTGCTCCAGAGGATGTAAGCCACAAGCTTTGGCAGCTTCCGTGTGGTGTTAAGCCTGTGGGTGCACAGAGTGCAAAAGTAAATAAGGTTCAGGAGCCTCTGCCTAGATTACAGAGGATATATAGAAAAGCCTGGATGTCCAGGCAGAAGTCTGCTGCAGGGATACAGCCGTTATGGAGAGCCTCCATTAGGGCAGTGTGGAGGGGAAATGTAAGACTGGAGCCCCTACACAGTGTCCCCAAAGGGGCACTGCTTGGTGGAGCTGTGAGAAGAAGGCCACTGTCCTCCAGACCCCAGAATGGTAGATCCACTGGCAGCTTGCACCCCGTACCTGGAAAAGCCATACACATTCAATACCAGCCCTTGAGAGCAGCCACTGGGGCTGAATCCTGCAAAGCCACAGGGGCATTGCTGCCCAAGGCCTTGTGAGCCACCCCTTGCATCACTGTGTCCTGAATGTGGGACTTAAGAGTCAAAGGAGATTATTCTGGAGCTTTAAGATTTAATGACTGCCCTGCTGGGTTTCAGACTTGCATGGGGCCTGTAGCCCCTTTCTTTGGGCCAATTTCTCCCTTTTGGAATGGAAGTATTTCCTCAATGCCTGTATCTCCATTGTATCTTGAAAATAACTAACTTGTTTTTTTATTTTCCAGGCTCATGATCAGAAGAGACTTGGCTTGTCTCAGATGAGACTTTGGATTTTTGAGGTCATGCTGGAAAAAAGTCAAGACTTTGAGGAACTGTTGGGAAGGCATGATTGGGTTTTGCAAAGTGAGAAGGACATGAGATTTGGGAGGGGCCAGGGATGGAATCATATGGTTTGGATCTGTGTCCCCACCCCAAATCTCCTGTTGAAATATAATCCACAGTGTTGGAGGTAGAATCTGGTGGGAGGTGACTGGATCATGGGGGTGGATTTCCCCCTTGGTGCTGTTCTCATAATAGTAACTGAGTTCTCGTGAGGTCTGGTCATTTAACAGCCTGTGGCACTCCTCTGTCCCCACTGCTCTTTCTTCTGCTCCAACCATGTGAGACATGCCTGCTTTCCCTTTGACTTCTGCCACAATTGTAAGTTTCCTGAGGCCTCCCCAGAAGCAGAAGCCACTATGTTTCCTGTACAGCCTCCAGAACCATAAGCCACAACTACATTAGATGAAGTCTGTATTAGTCTGTTCTTGCATTGCTGTAAAGAAATACCTGAGATGGGGTAATTTATAACAAGTTTCTTTTTTTTTTTTTTTTTTTTTTTTTTTTTT